>NW_026000164.1:1167374-1225501 GCF_001458135.2 Marmota marmota marmota | reverse complement strand
CTCTCCCTCCCTCTCCCTCCCCCTCCCTCCCTCTCCCTCCACCTCCCTCCCTCTCTGTCCACCTCCCTCCCTCTCCCTTCCTCTCCCTCCACCTCCCTCCCTGTGATCCACTGCTCTACTCTACTAATCTCTTCGTTGTTACATTGTTTAATTAGTGAATTATACTCACATGATTCATTATGTCGTATCTGTACATGCACGTAGAATAACGGGGTGCCTCTGACTTCCCCCTTCTCCATCCTCCCGCTCAATCCCCTGCCTCTTCTCTACTGTTCTCCCTTCTATTTTCATGAAGTCTCTTTCTTTATTCCTTCTTTCTCTCTAGTTTCCACATATGAGAGAAAACATTTGACCCTTGACTTTCTGAGTCTGGCTTAGCTTACTCAGCATGATGTTCTCAGTTCCATCTGTTTACCAGCAAATGCCATAGTGCCACTCTTCTTGATGGCTGAGTAAAATCCGTTGTGTGTATATACGCCAGATTTTCTGGTTCACCCCATCTTCCATAGGGACAGGGTAGGAGGTGCCACCCTTGGGGCAGAGAGAGAGTTCTCCCCAGGCCCTGAACCTGTGAGGGCCTGACCTTGGACTTCCCAGAATGCAGAACTGTGAGCAAACAATTCGCACTGCTACCGATGACCCCGTCTAAGGTATGTTCTGATCGCTGGCTGAAAGGACCAGACACTCACCCATGGCTTTTGCACGACAGCTTTATAAACTATTGAAATTCTGGGCTTAAGAAGGGGTTGATTATCTGTGCTCAGGTTTCTTGTGAGAATTCCAAAGAAACGATGGATTTTGGTGCTGCCATTGCTACTGCGGCTCTCGCCTGCTGCTTGGTACCATTTGAGTTTGTGGACGGTGCTCACAGGCTCCCACGGGGGGCCAGCAGAACCTGAGTTAGAAGCTGAGCGTCTCTTGGCAAAGCTTTGCGCTTTAAGTGGAGTCAGCCTGCAAGCTCTCAAGCCTCCCTGGACAGCTGCCTGTGGCCCAGCACTGACCTGCCAGCTGGGCATGCTCTTGGTGGGGCAGGAGGCAGGGAGCAGCACGTGGTCGTCCTTCACAGAAGCAGCATGACTGGCAAGGTCGTGCAAGCTGCAGGCCTGCGGTCAGCGCAGGGGGCCCTGAGAAGCGGCCCTGTGCAGCAGAGCACAGCCTTCAAGCCGCGTCGATAACATTTCTAATCCCTTGGAGTTCTCCCTCGTCCTTGGCCACCGTGCTCTGAATGACGTCACTTAGAACCTGTGGTCATGGCTGCTGGTTGGGCAAATGGCAGTCCAAATTGCCTGCTCAGGGAAACGCGCTCGCTCATTTGTCACCAGCCTGCGCAGCCAAAGCCCCCACGGCCATCCCTGCCGACTGAGGAATGGCTTTGGAGAAGGCAGGTGACGGGTGGAGCGCTTCTCTCAGGAGGGAAACTGATGAACGGAATTGACTCTCTAAATCACTTCCATCTCACTGAGAGGTTCTTTGGGCTCAAATTTAATGAGCTTGTCAAAATAAATAAGGAGGCCTGGTGGCTGGATGGCACGGCCGGGTACTCGGCCGGGAAAGCACTCTGCAGGGGCTGGTCCTCACCCGGGCTCGCTCCCTTCTTCCTCCAGGCCAGTGTGCCCCTCCTTACAGCCCTCCTGACGCCCACCTCGCCTCCTCCCCTCCTGGAAGTCAGGTAGCCTGCTCGGAACTATCTGTGGTCTGGGCTGTGCACTTGGATTCTTTCCTTCTGGATGGTCCCATGTGGGTCAGCCTGCCCGTGACACAGCTGGCACTCTTGCCACCGTCGGTCGTGTCTCCACACCACTGAGCCCACGCTCAGTTCGCGGGGCTTCAGTCAGGCCTGGAGACAGCGTGCACCTGCCTTTTACGGCTCACTGTTCATTCCTCCTATTCCCTAAATAAGGAACACTTGGTGGGTCGTTCCTGACCAGGAGTTTTGATATGGTTGGCCTGTTCCTCAGCAATGGTCGGTTTATCCCACTCTGCTGGTTGTCGTGAGGGGTTCCGGGGCCACCGACGGCCAAGCCAGTCCAGCCAGAAAGCACTCGGGCCTTCTCTGGAAGGGCAAGGCGCACTCCCAGCACGCACTCTCAGGACTTGAGGAGGCCCAGCCGTAGGATGAAGGCAGAGCTGGAGGTCTTGGGAACACTGTGAATCACTGGGCCACGCCATGCCTGGGACTTCTCAACTTCAAGAACCAGTAGTTGGTCTTTGTCATTTCATCTAGTTTGAAGCATGTTTTTGCTGTAAGTAGCAAGGTAGGCACAGGAAATGCTCAGGAGACATCTCTATGGCAAAGTCTCTCCTATTGCTGGAGATGTCCCTCAGAGGTCAGATGTGTTTCTAGCAGTGTCGTGTTGCAGTTTCTTCTTGTTACTAATAGTCGGTCACTTTTAGGAGAGTGTTGCAATGTCTTTCAACCAGTTGGAAAGACTATGGATTAAGAGAACAGAAGATCAACACTTCCCGCCCCCACACCCCCTCTCTTTATGGACGCTTCCTTGCAACTCCTAAGTGGAGAACGTTGGTGAGAAGAAGATCCAAATTAGTGTTCAACTTTTTCAGATTTTTTTTATCACCACCCAAGAGCCTCACTGACTCAGCTCAGGGGTTTTCTCACCTGTTCTAGCAAAGCTTTCTGTTCTTTTTCTGCCCCTCCACCTACCCCATGCACGTGCCAAATACACCCCTCATGCCGTGTCTCCTGCTCACAGTCAGTCCCTGCAGCTGCAGGGCTCAGTCTCAAGGCTGGACAGTTAGGTCTGGCTGGCTCTTGGCCTGAGGGGCTCCTGGGCACTGGAGGGAGCTCAGCAGCCTCTGGCTTCCACCCATCAGCAGCCAGTGGTTGGGTCACTCCCATTGCCCAGGGCAATTCAAACTGTGTACAGAGAGCAGCCATCTGACAGGGGACAGGTGATGTCTCACTGTGGTTTTAATTAGCCATGTTTATGAACTTGGCCGTTTGTGTGCCTTCTTTTGAAAAATGTCTGTTCATTTCCTCTCCCATTTTCACATTGGGTAATTTGGTTTCATGCTGTTGTGTTGTTTGAATTCCATATATATTTTGGATACTAACCCCTTAGTCAGTAATAATATATTTCAAAATTGACGAATGTAAGTTGCAAATGTCTCATCAAAGAGAATGATGAATAATTGACGTGATGAATATGTTAATTAGTTCAACTTCATCATTTCTCATTATATATATGTATATACCCACACATCATGTTGTATCCAATAAACATGTGTAATAAAAACCAAAACACAAACAAGCAAAAATGTTTACAGGCTTCCCTTCCAAATGTTCCTTGGGGCTCAAAATCATCTACCTGCTGCTTGAGACCCTGCCTATGGGCCATGGAGGGGTATGCATACTTTGGGGAAATGACTCACTTCCGCCATTCCTCCTTGGAGATGCTGATCTAGCCCCTTGGCATGCTGAGTACATTCGCTCAGGGTCTCCATCCTGAGTGACAAAAGAATCAGGATCCTTGGGCTTGCAGACCTAGAACCCTATACCACTGATCTCGTGTAAGTGCCCAGAGGCTGGCAGACAGACAGTGACTCAACAATCTGTTTAAGTCACGTGACCAGCCTCAGCTCTTTGCCATGAAGCAAGAGAGAGTCCCTCACGTCCCACCAGGTCTGATTGTGTGCATTCAGGCACCATAGAGTAACAGCCATTACGTGTCAGGTGTTCAGGTGAGCACGTCACTACAGACAGCATGTTCGTGTCCCCCACAATCCATGTATGGAAGTTTATTCCCCAATGTGACAAAGTGAAGAGTCAAAGCCTTTGGGAGATGACCAAGTCATGAGGGTTGAAAGAACGATCAAGGCTTGCTGTCGGAGAAAATGCCTGTTTATTGAGGAACAGCTCTGCATATTTATAGAGCTGGGGACGGTTTGACAGTCATGACAGTTTAATGGTTGAACGGTTTGACAGTTGGCATGGGGTGCTTTCTGATTGGTGGGTAAGGATCATGTGAGCCATCAGGCTAGTCTGAGTGGTGGGTAAGGATCATGTGAGCCAGCAGGGCTCACTATTGGATGGCAGGATCATGTGAGCCAGCAGGGCTCACCATTGGACGGCTCTTCTTGGGGGATGGGGAAGTTAGTCTTTGGAGCTGGGGCGACTCCCAACATTCCCCCCTCTTTGTTATTAAGTGAGAGTGGGCATCGACTCATTCTGGCTGCTTCCTGCTGAGATGGGTCGGTGTGGGAGACAGAGAGGAGGGAAGTAGGGAGCCCCCACAGGAGGGCAGAGAGGACTGGTATAACTTCAGGAACCAGATCAACGAAGGTTCCTTGCCACCACAGATCCATGATGATGTCAGTCCATTCGGCATAGGTCTCGACTGGAGGTATCATCAGTAGCCAGGAGTTGGTAATTCCTGAGGAGAAGCTGGTTAAAAGCTTAATTAGAAATTTTTTACCCACCTGAGTCTGAATGAACTTTATGATAAAGGGAAGGAACAGGCACAGGGAGTTTTTATAGCCCAAATCTAATGGGGTCTCTGGGTCTGCAAGCTGCCTTGTTGGCACAAGGCACAAGCCTTGAGTGGGGGCTTGGGCGTTTGGGCTTGAAGCAAACAGGTGATATAGAACCAGACAGAGGGTTTGAGAAGCCAGATCATGCTGTAGCTAACTTTGTTTGGCATGACCTGCAGACCAGCCTGTCCTGCACCTAACGCCCTCAATTCCACTCTTCATTCCTAGTCAATCTAGCTCCCTCCCCTCTCTATTAAGGCTGCTCTTCAAACTTTCTCCTAACTGGGTGTACCAGCTTGCTTCTCTCTTTGCCTTTCTTGAAGGTGGCCAAGGGAGGATGGTGGCCCATTGTTACCATATTTCCTTTTGAGAGCAGTCAGCTCTCTCCAGGTTTTATGTGAAACACCTCAACTTTAAATACTGATACGTGAAATTCTTGCGAAACTGGGAGGGTAAACAAAACACACATGTTCTTCCTTAGGCCCAGAAGGCAACTGGTAAAGTGCTCTCTTATGATAAAGGTAGTTCACACTTATTCAGGGGTCACCATGCTCTGGACACCTAAGTGGTTTGTCAGAAGGACAACACACAACAGTCCCACTACCGGCCAGATTCAAGCAAGTGTGGGGGGGGTCTGGCTGGAGGGGGCCCTTAGGATCACTTGCCTTGAATCTTCAGACATAGGGCAAAGAGAGGACCCAAGAGGGGCCAGAAATGAGGGGGAGCATTAACAAGAGTACTTAATGACAGGTGATGATCGTTGGCTCTTCTGATGAAGGTGTAGGAGTGCTGGGCTTAAGCCTGGAAATATGAATCCATGGGGTAAGTTGGTTATTAGGTAGTTTGAGTTTGGCCGCCAAGGGAGTGCACATAATCACCTGAGCAGGACCCTCCCAGTTTGGCTTTAGAGGGGGCTTTTCCCCCAATGGGCAATAGTAAACAAGTTGACCAGGTGTTAGGAGGTAGAGTTTTGAGAGAGACTGGGGTCAGGAAGGAGCCAGTCTTGATAGTGCCAGAGTTCAGAGCATAGATGGAAGAGGAGGGGCAGGGTGTAGGTTTCAGAGATGGGTAGGGGCTCTGTAGGCAGTCTGGGAGGAACGAGGGGACGGCCATACATGACTTCGTAAGGTGAGAGAAGGCTTCTGTGGCAAGGCCCTAATGCACAATAAAGCAAGGGGAGAGCAAGGGGAGCACCTTTCCCAGTGAGCGTGGTGAGCGTGGTGAGTGTGGTGAGCGTGGTGAGCGTGGTGAGCTTGGTGAGCGTGGTGAGCGTGGTGAGCGTGGTGAGCTTGGTGAGCTTGGTGAGCTTGGTGAGCTTGGTGAGCGTGGTGAGCGTGGTGAGCTTGGTGAGCTTGGTGAGCTTGGTGAGCGTGGTGAGCGTGGTGAGCTTGGTGAGCGTGGTGAGCTTGGTGAGCTTGGTGAGCGTGGTGAGCTTGGTGAGCTTGGTGAGCTTGGTGAGGGTCTCTTTAAGGGACCGATTGGTCCTTTCAACCTTTCTGGAAGCCTGGGGGCAGTAAGGGCAATGGAAATGCCAAGGAGTGATAGCGCCTGAGCCAGTCCCTGAGTTGTCTGCGAGGTGAATTCTGGGCCATCGTCTGATTGGATAGAAGTGGGCATCCGGGAACGGGGGGATTGTGTGAGTCAACTACCGTGGAGGCCTGCTTGTGAGAAGTGGGAAAGGCTTGTTTTTTACTCAGGGCATGTTGGTGAAATCAATCTGCCAGTCTGCAGCCAGGGTATGACCGCAGGCCTGATGAGAAAGGAAAGGTTTAGGTTTTAATGGAGTATTGGTATTGGTTCTCTGGCAGATCTGACAAGCGGAAGTGATCTGTTGTAGGAGGGTCTTATCGCATGGGGAAAGGGAAAAAAAGGAGTGAAGGAAAGTAGTGAGACTCTGTGGACTAGAATGGAATAGAGAGTGAAGAAACTGGAAGAGTTGTTGGGGATCTTTGGGTCGATCCCCGGGGGTAACGAAGAGTAGTGGAGAGGAAGTAAAGCTCTGTAGTGCGGCTGATCGAGCCACTTGATCGGCCTTGGAATTCCCCATAGTAGTAAGGGAGGAGTCAGTTTGGGGCCTTGCAATGGATTATTCCCAGTTGGGAAGGCAGCCTGGAGGCTCCAAGTAGGCCAGAAATAAGTGTGGAATTAATGACTGCCATCCCTCTGGTGGTCAATAGCCCTCTTTCTTTCCAAATGGCTGCATGGGAGATCAGGATATGGAAGACGTATTTGGAATCTGTATATAGGGAGAGGGTCTTTCCCTCCGCTAGCTCTCATGCCCTTGTGGCAGCTCTGAGTTCAGCTTGTTGGTTGGTGGTACTGGGTGGGAGAGGTTTCGCCTCTATGATGGATGGGAGGGAAACGACAGCCTACCCCGCCACTTTAACCCCTTTGTGTATAAAGGAGCTACCAACTGGGAACCAGAGGAGGTAAGAGGGCAGGGGTCCCTCAGAACTGGTGGCAGGGCAGGGTAGCATCGTCTCTAATACCTCCAGGCACTTGTGGGCGGGATCTGGTGAGGGGGAAGATGGGAGGAGGGAGGCAGGGTTTAATGGAGAACAGGGCAGAAAAGAGGTGGAGGGATTTTCAAGGAGAGACAAGGAGGCATATAACCCTGGAAGGAGGAAGTGACTGTAGCCCCTTGTAAGTGAGGAAATCCTTCATATGGTGAGGAGATGAGATGGTTAGCAGGGAGCCAAAGGTAAGCTTGTGAGCTTCTTCCTGGAGGTCATGGGCCACTGCTAGGGCTCTGAGGCATGGGGCCAGCCCTGACGGTGGGTCGAGCTGTTTGGATAGAGAGGCCACTAGTGCAAATGTGGGGCCACATTCCTGACCCAGAACGCCCAGACTTTGTCCCTGTTTTTACATAGAGGGTGAAGGGTCGGGAGAGGTTGGAGAGAGGCAGGGCGGGTGCCCAGAGGAGGGCCTCTTTAAAGGGCTTCCCTTCGGCTGAGAGTAGGGGTTCATCTTGGCCAGATTATATAGTGGCCTGGCGAGGAGGGAGAAACTCAAAAGTAATCCAGGCCCTGAAGTACCCCGCCAAACCCAAGAAGGAGAGTCATCTTTGGTCTTTGGTGCAGGTATAGACACAATAAGCTGTTTTCTGCCTACTGTAATGGCCTTTTTCCCTTGAGAGATAGAGAACCCTAGATACATGCTATTTGGGCCTTTTGTGGAGAGGCCTGATATCCCTTTAAGGCCAAGAAATTAAGTAGGAGAACTCTGTCATCTGTTGAGCGCCCTTTGGACGGGCTAGAAGAATTTGTTTGCAAGAGGTGCAGAGAGCAGGATTGGATCGGAGCAAGAAGAAAGCCTGGAAGAGATCCCGTTAGAATGGAGGGATCCAGGGACCCAAAAACGGGGCCATCTGCTTTGGTTGTCTAAGGGATAAGTGGGCCAGGCCTGGGTGCTATATTTGATCCAAGAGGCATTGTAGGGGACAGTCAACCAGCAGAGAGGACACATTACCCATGTAAGGAGGAGGGAAGAGGACACAGAGAAGGAGGAAAACTGATTTATTGGCAAAAGGGGAATCCCCGCTAGAGCCAAAAAATCAGAAATGCCTAAGTGGCAGGTTCGAGCTGCAGAGATTGGTCGTCACCGGATCCTGACAGTTGAAGCTCTCGTCCTGGATGGAGCTGGAGCCATGGGAGACCTTGGCCAAGGCTTTTTGGGACCCCCTCCTGGAGAGGCCGGATATTCCCAGGGCTGGAAAGAGGGGAGAGGAAGAGGAGGGTAAGCGTCTCTCTAGCGGCCGAGTCTTAAAGGTGAGAGGACTAGGACTTTCAAATCTGCCCAAGGAAGGAGTCCCTGAGGGCCACCGTAGCCTTAAAGACTGTGGTGGGGTGCTTTCCTCCCCGCAGGTGGGCAAAGAGATTTGCCGGACGATAATCAACATATTGCAAGAGGGTGGATTTGGGGCACTGGGGGTGAAAATATTGGAGGTTGGAGGCCAAGGTTTGTCCAAAGAGGTATGGACTATCTCGAAATTCCTGAGGAAGGACAGTCCAGGTTAAAGGCAAAAAGATATGCTTTAAATCTATGACCGAGAAGTGGGTGGCAGTGTGGGGGATCTGAGACAGCAGAGTGTATGGGTTGGGAACCAAAGGATGTATGGGCCTAATGGAGGTGTTGATGAGTTGTAGGTAGGACCCGTTGGGCTTTTTTACCGCTAGTATGGGAGTATTGTAAGGGGAATGAGCAGGACGGAGGTAAGCCTTGCTAAGAAGGTCCTGAACAATAGGTTGTAGGCCCAGAAGAGCTTTTGTGGACAGGAGATATTTAGCCTGATTGGGGAAGGTGTTAGGATCTTTGAGATGAATGTTAACTGGTGGGCAGGAAACGGTGGAGGGGGTGTGGGTATCCCATATAATCGGGTCAACCAGGTTAGTATGGTATTTCATGTCAGCCTCACAAGTGGAGCAGAATGGCCAGTCTTCTGCCAAAAGGGCCAGAAAAGATGAACAGGACGATTCTGGGGCCTGACTGATGCCAGGAGCCCGGATGTTGACTGTTGAATTGAATTTAGAGAGAATATCTCGGCTGAGCAAAGGAACTGGACATTGGGGCATAACTAAGAACGTCTGAGAGAATGGGAAGTTGTCTATGGAACAGAGAAATAGGGGCGTCTTTCTTGGATAGATGGTCTTTCCTCCTACCCCGACAATAGGAGAGGTGGATGGCACTGTTTGCCCCCAGAATTCTGTCAGGACTGAGAAGGTAGCCCCGGTGTCAAGGAGAACGTCAACCTTGCATCCATCCACCTGAATCCACACCGTGGGTTCCTGTCTATTGATCGTTACGGTGGGGGACAAGGACCCAAGGCACCGTCAATCGATTGCCATGCCCAGAAGGTCGGAGGGTTCCCTGTCCATAGGCCTTCTATGGGATCTAGGACAGTCAGAGCCCCAATGACCTTGTTTTTGACATTTAGGGCATGGAGTACGCTGAGTACGTGGTGCGGGGCATGCCCTGGCCCAATGTCCCTCCTTGCCACACTTGAGGCAGGCACTGGTGGGGGGGGGTTGACCTGCGCGGTGATGGGCGGCAACCCAAGGAAGCACCCTGCAGGGCCCGGGCAAGCATCTGAAATTTCTCAGTCTGGCAGGGCCTTGTTTGAGCTTTTTTAGTTTGGCTCAGATGTTGGGGTAGCTCTGCAAGAGGAAATGTGTCATAAGGACATGACGGCCATCTGGGGTTTTGGGATCTAGGTTAGTGCTGAAGGGCTTTCATAATTTTTGGAAATTGATGGCCTTACGTGCCGCATTTTTGAGCCCAGCAATAATACATGTGGAGAATCGGTCCCTACTCTGTGTGCCAGCTTGTGTATTATAATCCCAGTTGGGAGTTTGATCTGGGGCAGCAAGTGGCCCCAGAGGGTGATTGGGATTAACTCGGTGAGTTTCATCCGCATGGGCTCTGGCAAGTTCCCAGACTCTGGTACGTTCCTCAAGAAGGAGAGTATTAGCCAATAACATAGAAGTGAGGCTAAAGCCTGGAGGACCCATTGAAACTCTCTTCTGTGGTGAATGAGCCCAACCCTCACTCGAGTTGCATGGGGTCATTCATAGAGAATGGGACATGTACCCGGATAATGCCCTCAGGTCCAGCAACCTCTCTTAAAGGGGCCATGGTTTGTGGGACTAGGGGCAGGACCTAGTTTGGGGGGAACTAAAGGTGTCGGCCGAGTCAGGGGGAGCACCTGAGGGGCTGGACAGAGCCGAAGGGGGAGGTCGGTAGGGAGGGGGTTCATCTGCCGGATAGGTAGGGGTGATAACGAAGAAGAGAAAAAGCCTCAACATAGGGGAACTCCTTCCACTTTTTCGAGTGCTCGCAGGAATTAAACAGATCTCTGAGAATTGTGGGATCTAGGGATCCTCCTGGGGGCCATTGACTTTGATTGTCTAATTGATAGAAAGGCCAATCTTGTGTGCAGAATTTAATAAGGGGGAGTCTGCAGGGAGGGAAGAAGAGGCCCCTATAGGTTAGGAGAGAGACAAGGATGGTTGAGAGAGAGAGAAAGAGAGAGAGAGAGAGAGAGAGAGAGAGGAGTGCCTGTTCTTCCACACCTCAGGACCTCCCGCTCATGAACCGGGTTCCAGAGAGTCCACCGTAACCTTGAAGGTCGTGGTGGGGTGCGTTCTCTCCTCCAGATTGGGCATCAGAGGTGTGCCTAAGATCACGGTCAATGCCCCTGTGTAGCCCCTCTGAAGTTGGATACCCGATAGGGGAACTCACCTACTGAAGAGCCGGTGTTGTGTGAGTAGTAGCAGTGCTCGAAAGAGTGGACGAGGACGGCAAGCCTTGAGAGAGGGGGCCCTCGAGCAGGAGGCATTCCCCCTCCCGGGTTTCGGCACCAATGAAAGAACGATCAAGGCTTGCCGTCGGATAAAATGCCCCTTTATCGAGGAACAGGTCTGCATATTTATATAGCCCATGGTGGTTTGACAGTTATGACAGTGTAATGGTTGAAAGGTTTGACAGTTGGCATGGGGTGCTTTTTGATTGGTGGGTAAGGATCATGTGAGCCAGAAGGGCTCACCATTGGATGGCTCTTCTTGCTGGATGGGGAAGTTAGTCTTTGGAGCTGGGGCGACTCCCAACAAGGGTTGAGCCAAGAAATGGGATCAGTGTAAAACAGGCCCAAAAATCTGGGGGTCGTTCACCCCTTTCACCATGTGAGGTTACCTGAAAGAAGATGGACCCTTACCAGGACCAAATTCACGTTGACCTTGAACATCCCGCCTGCGGAACTGTGAGAAATGAATCTGCATTTTCTGTAAGCCTTTGGTCTTATGAAGTTTGCCGAAGCAGTCCAAACAGACTAAAGGAGGGACTTTCCATTGGCCCACCTCAACCGTCCCGCCGTGTTTCAAGTGAGCGAATCACTCCATCACCCTGACCAGGAGTTTCCAGGGTGGGCTGTGCACGGGGGCTCATTACCCTTGCAAGGCTAGTGTGACTTTCTTCCGCCTCTGCCTGGTCCCTGATTTTGGCAGAGGTGTCTCTTGTGTCTCTCTCCCAGACCATCTGTTGAGGATAGAGAGTTCTAAGTTTGCAAAAGATCAAAACTTTGAAAAAAAGAAAGTGACCCTATGCAGTGATGGATATGGGAATCTGCTTATGTGTGGCGATCATTTCCCAGTGTATATGCACATCAAATCATAAAATTGTATTTCAACAAACCTGTTCTTTTAATAAAACCTTGAAACTTCCCACTGGCCCGGTCTTCAGGGACATGGAGTTGCATAGGACTCGTCACTCATTTTCCTTCCTCGTGGCTCTAAAGAGCTTGGCCTCTCCTGAGCATGTGCACAGGTGACCTTCACAGGGTTGGCAGGAGGCCGGGGGAGCTGAGGTCGCCTTCCCAAGGCTGGCACTCAGGAAGCCTGAGGGCACGTTGTTGTTTTACACTCAATAAGCAAATAGCTCTGTCTTGAGCAGCCTCCAGGAAAGCTCTGAGAACCCCAGAAGACAGCTGTGCCTGGAAACGCTGTTCCCAGCATGGCTGCCGGGAGGCCGACTTCCCCGGTCCCTGTTCCACATATCAATGGCTAAGCATGGACTTCAGGCTCCTTTGCACAAAGGTCGACAGTGCAGTGCCCTCGCGGTTCCATCCACAAACCTCGGGCATCGGGGAGTGGGTCCTGCTTCGCAATCTGAGGGCATCGAATTAGGCCTCCGTGACCGTGAGGGGGCCAGCTCCTGGGGTCTGGAGCCTTGAGATGGGATAGAAGTCGGGGTGAAGGGGATTCGAGAGGCACATCAGCAACACATCTTGGGGTTTTCCACACAGTGTACCATGAGAAAAAGCAGGACTAACGTGTGCACTGAAGCTTGACTCAAGGTATGAGACTCAGGTGGCCCAGCCTTGCCCAGTTCTGACCACACGCTATCCCAGCGGTCCCTGGCTGCTCCTCCACACAGATATGAAGCCGCTTCTCCATGGGCTCCATCTTCGGCATGCCTAGCGCTCCCCCAGGCGCCTGCCCACCTGTGCCGTCTGTGGGTCCTGCCTGCACTGCTCCCATTGGGCCGCAGCTCCTTTTGCCTGGGAGCCCTCTGAGGGAGCGACGGCCGCATCTCCAACCACCCAGCTGCTTGCACGGGCCTTTCCATTTAGCAACGGTCAGTGCCCTGCAACCAGAACGTGATTTTCCTTCACGGGCATCTTCCACTTGGTCGTTGGAAAATCTTGGGCTGGACGTCACCTTTTAGGAGCAGGACACCTGGGTTACTGTCAGGTCCATCATCTGTCCAGGGGGTTTGGTCCCCAAGACAGAGTTCAGAGCAAGCCCCTGGAAGGCCAATTTGACTGACATGAGTCCTTTGGAATGGTGCGTTCTTCTTGTCCCCTCTACCAAGTCCACGCATCTGAGTCTCTTCAGCCCAAGGTCATTGACAGAACCCACCATCACAGACCTGAACTCCTCTGCTCTTCCTGGCACCGGGTGCAAGAGCCCAGCCTTGTAAGGTTTGGTCCTATTTCTTCCACCTCCAGGACTTTTTCCTACAAGCTCTCCTCATGAGTTGAGTAATGTTTTCCAACTGTCTTTCTGAAAACAGAACACAACCCCTTGTAGATCTTCAGCAGGTCTTTTTGGAATGTTCTGGAAAACCGTCTTTTACCTCCCCCACTCCCAGCCTTTTGGTACCAAGGATTGAACCAGGGGTGCTTAGATACTGAGCCACATCCCCAGCCCTTTTTATTATTTTTATTTTGAGACAGGGTCTCGCTAAACTACTTAGGGCCTTGCTCGTAATCCTCCTGCCTCAGCCTCCGGAGCTACTGGGATTACAGGAGTGCACCACCGTGCCTGGCTCATTAGCCCTTTCTTAACGAGTTGTACGTTGCTTTACTTTAGAGGGCTTCTGCCCATCTCTCAGGCCTGACCCATTTTGCGGATGAGGGATTGAGACCAATGCTGTGCTAGTTTAGGGGAGTTTATGCTGTCATCGCTGAGAGTCTCTCCTGAGAAGTGACATTGCAGTATCCCAACAGAGAATGCTGTCCCACTGTAGGACACGGGAGCAGTTGGAGTCTCGTGTCCTTTTCTCTCTGGCTTTGGATTGGCCATGCTAGAGGTCAAGGGCAAGAGTCCTCTACCCGTTCCCTTACAGAAAATCAGGGTATATTCCATATTTGACAGAACTTAGTATCCAAAACTTAAGAAATGGATCACAGTCACTTTTTATTTTATAAACATTCAAAAATATTTTTTTAAATAAGAAAAGGATATGTTGTTTTTTTTCTAATAAAAACACGATAAAGTAAAATCCCCCATCTCCACAGAAAATCACCATGAATAATTTTCATGAGCTTCAAAAAAGCATGGAAGGAAGGATTCGTACCCAAATCAAAATGATTATTTTACAATATTGTTTTTTTGTAATTTGAGAATATGTGCAACCAGACTATGAGCCCGCTTAGATTCCTTTGCTTCCTGGATCCATGGCTGCCTGCCTGCTTCAGCTGCTGGCTCCCCAGGGTTCTGCTCTCAGTGTTGCCCGGTTACCCCACCCCCAGGGCATCGAGCAGCCAGGCCAGCCGCCCACACGCCCAGGGCTCTGGCCCCTCCTGTCACACCTGCTGTCTTGTGTGGAGCGGGGAGAGCCCGATGACGGGCAGGTATACAGGGGCGCCAACTCCCCATCAGGTGAGTTTTCTCCCGTTGGAAAGAGAAGAGGGAGGGGGCCGAAAGGGTAGACCCACCTCCTTCCTCGCCTGCTCTGAGGCTCTGTGCCACCTTAGGACTGTTATAAAGAATGCCCCAAAGTGCACCGTGGACGGGAGGGACCTGAACCAGTGACAGACGAGGCAGAGTCTTTCCTTTTTACCCCTCCCCTCTCCCTTCTTTCTCTGTCTTCCTGACAGTAACTCCTGAGTACCGGGAGTACTACAGGGTTACTGACCGCTGATTGTATTAATCAGTGTGTGGGTTGGTAAGACTGTAAGCAGTATGCCCTGATGTAATGGGGGCTGCAAGGCTTAGATCAGCTGCAGAACTTAGATAAGCTAGTGATGTAAGAGTCACACCCAGGCGTAGCCCAGACCCCTGTTATCAGCTGCAAGCATAGGACTAGGACTTAAAACGCAGACTTTGGGGGCCAGCAGGACTAATAGGACCCAGACAGAAAGACCTAGACCTCCGCTGCTATTGTCCCCCTGCACCAGACTCCGCTGGCCTGGATGGAGTTCCAGCGACCTGGACTTAAGACACATCACAGGTGAGTGTCTGGGACCCTTGGGTGTAGACTCAGTTAGGACTTAGAATTAGGATAAGTGTCTGAAGTGTGATGAACATTAATAAAATAGACTTGATTGAGTCTAACTGTGCCTCAGAATGAATCTGTAGAAACCGCTCATGACACTTCCTCCTCCCTCCCTCCCTCCCTCCCTCCCTCCCTTCCTCCCTTCCTTCCTCCCTTCCTTCCTTCCTTCCTTCCTTCCTTCCTTCCTTCCTTCCTTCCTTCCTTGAATCCAGGGATGCTCCACCACCAACTTACAGCCCAGCCCTTCTTGGTCCCACGAAGTTGCCGAGGCTGGCTGTGAACTTCCAGTCCTCTCGCCTCAGTCTTTTCTAGGACAATTAGGCAGACGTCAACCAGGAAGTAGAAGACTCCACCCAGCGATGTCCGGGAACCCATCCTGCTCATGTGCACGTGAAGTGCTCCCAGGGGATCTGATATGCTAGGCCACAGCGGAAGCCCCAGTAAGCTCAGAAGGTCAAACCAGCACACAAGCTGTATTCCAAACACAAGGAAATAACAGTAGTAGAAATAATACCAGGAGAAACCTGGGAAATTTACAGATATGTAGAAATCAAAACCATCGACCCAAGCGCCATCAGGAGGAAAATCAGAAAGCCAGCCAGGGGCGGCTGGAGCACGGGGCAGACGCTGTGTAGGTAAGAAGCTCGGCCCAACCTGAGCTAAAGTGCCCAACTGAGACAACTGTCCCAGAGCAAGGTGAACCCCAGAGCAGAAGGAGGGAAATGATGATCAAAGGAATCGAACAAAACAGAGAACACAGAGAAAAATATGACAAATGTGACTTCAAAAGGTCACAAAATCAACAAAGCTTTAGGCTAGGTTGACCAAACACGAAAGAGAGACAGACAGACACACACACAGACACACACACACACACACACACATACAGAGAGAGAGAGAGAGAGAGAGAGAGAGAGAGAGAGAGAAGATTCAAAGAAATAAGTGGGAATAAAGAGGAAGCATTACTGGAGACTTCACAGACGTCTGAAAACACACAGGGAACACGATGAACAAAGTCTCCCAATAAGTTAATTAATCTAGATGAAGTAGAAAAAATAATCTAGAAAGACACAAACTGTAGAGATTAACTCAGGGGAAGTTAAAATTCTGAAGAGACTGATAATAAATAAAAACATGAAATGTGTCATTTAAAGCTTCTCATCAAGAAGGTCTGGCCCCTGAACTCGACATCCATGGAGTTCACACCAGTTCTTAACAGAAACAGAAGAGGAGGGCCACCCCTGGACTCCTCTCATAGGGCAGGACCGCCCAGAGCAGGACAGGACGCAGACATCACGGAGAAGCCAGGCAGACCGGCACCTCTCGGAGGGGAGACTGTCACAGGTGACCCGGATCTCGCGGCCCCGTTCATCTGTGAGACAAGCCGCCTGCTGTGCCAGTCGCGGAGCAGGAGCCCTCCAGAGAGACAGAGGGACGACCGCAGAGAACATGGCAAGAGCAGAGAAGCAGGATGGCCAAAGGTCAGAGTCTCTGATTCCTGAAGATGGTGCCTCATCCCAGAGGACGGAGGAGACTGGGGTTTGGGAGCTGGACGGAGGAGACCCAGGTCAGGCCGGGTGGGCCGGTGGACGAGCTCACGGCAGAGTCGTGCCGTTCTGGTTGCGATCAGTGAGCCCTGGCGATGAGAGGGCGGAACCTGGGGAAATCTCCAGGACCATCAGCGCCAGTTTCCCCAAAAGACCGCCAAGGAGTGTGGCGAGCGGGGACTGAGTATGTTCATTCAGCCAGCGAGCACCTCGTTCTGGAGTCCTGGGGCATCTCAGAGGAGAGGCCGGGGCGTGCTGCGGGGCTGGGGCCTGGGCTCAGTGGCTGAAGGGGATCTTGCAGGAGAGAATCTGTGGGGCACTGGAGAAAGGCCACTGCAGCCTTGGCTGGGTGGGCACAGCAGGTGGAGTCCCCAAGTGCACTCCGTGGTGAGATGTGAGGTGTGGTACGTAAGCTGCTCAAAGTAGCTCAGTCCTCAAGAACTTTGTCAGGAAACACTTTGCTACATTTTGGATAAATCTTCCCCCAGAGTCTGTGTGTTGAAGGTTGGACCCAGCCCACAGTGCTCAGGGAGGGGAAGGAACCTGTAGGAGCTGGGCTCAGTGGTGGGTCTTTTGTCAGCAGGGGCATGCCTTCCAAGGGGATAATGGGACCCTCTTTCCTTCTTCCTCTTTTGCTTTCCGCCACCACGTGAGCAGTTTTGCTCTGCCTTGTGCTCCACCCTGATGTGTGCTGTGCCACAGGCTTAAGAGCAGTGGAATCACAGCGTGATTCCATCAGGCAAAGATCAACCTTTCCTCTCTATAACTTGATGATTTCAGGGACTTGTTATAGTAACAGAAAGGTGACTGATGCATGTTTACTTCTGGAAGATAAATTCATTTTTCCTCATGCAAGTATGTGTCAGTACAGAACAGAAAAGAATGACTTTTTACCAAAATTGCCTAGTACATTGTGGACACAAATGAAGACCCCCCGAAATGAGAATGAGTAAGGCTATTTACATAGCTTGGTGTGGCTGAAGAGTCAACCATCAATATCTCCATTTGCTTGGGACTTATAGTAAGAGAGGATTCCAGGTCCCTGTTCCCCTGATGTTGAAGACTGAACACCCAAGAAATGCTGAGGCAAGAGCAAAAGTCTTATTTAGGGGATAGAGCAGAGAGAGAAACAGAGACTCCCCCATAGAGAAGGGAGTTCAAAGCAGGTGCCTGAGGGAGTGGGGGTGTCCTGCCCCTTTTATAGGTTCAGATTTCTCTGATCTCATGCCCACTCCTCCCATCCTGTCTATGTGACCCAAAAGGTAGAGTGATCCAAGGGTGGGAAGGGAGCCGCCCTGGGGTGCAGGTGGAAAGTGAGTCGCCCAGGGGCTACTCACTAGGAACTTCTTGCTGGGGGAACAACTTCCTGGAGGCGGGTCACCTTGGCACATCTGGAGGAGGGGAAGTGCTCTGAGGTAGTAGCACTCTATCTCCTTTTGAATCAGCTCCCTCTTCCTGACCTGATCATTCAGGGCCCACAGTGACTGTCCTTCCCCCTGTCCTCAACGGGCAGCAGCAGAGTAGGAAAGATGTGTGTTAAAAACAAAAACAAAACAAGAGGCACAGATTCTCCAGCCCTGGCCAGAGGCCGCTGGCCAGGGGAAGCCGGAGTTGGCCTGCGGCACAGGGTCTCAGGCACAGCTAGTTTTCAGGCCACCAACGCAGGGTAGGTGGCGGTCACCT
The DNA here is from genome assembly GCF_001458135.2 of Marmota marmota marmota. Lineage (NCBI taxonomy): Eukaryota > Metazoa > Chordata > Mammalia > Rodentia > Sciuridae > Marmota > Marmota marmota. The sequence continues at coordinate 1,207,511 of NW_026000164.1, read as the reverse complement.
GCCACGTCCTGACCCTTCTGGTCTGCTTGTGCAGAGGCGGCAGGTTGGAGTTCTGTGATCAGAATGGCCTGGCCCTGTCCGTTTGTACATCCATCTTACAACTCAGGCTGCAAAGGACGTGAGTCTCACTCAGTTTCTGCTTGCAGATGGCCTTCCAAGGATAGCTGTGCTGGAAATTTTGTTTTTAAATTATAGACCTAGAAAGGACCCAGGGGCTCAGAATCTCTGAGAATGGCCATGTATGTTACCTGTTGAACTCAGAGGAGATGAACTTCCAGCCATGATTCTTCAAAGGGTTGAGGAATTGTGCATGTGAGATAGAGGGGTGATGGGTAGGCTTGGTTTTGCCTGAGTGTGAACACGTTGCCTGGGGTGACTCGGCCTAGCCATGGGCCAGCAGACGCTGTCTCTGGATCTCCTCTGAGTCCCAGGTGTAAGTCTGCTACACAGAGAGAGAGGTGAAGTGTAGCAGCCTCAGAAGGTCTTCTGATGGCCACTGGTCAAGATGACCATTTGCCCTGACCTTCCTTCATCACAGACTTTCGAGTCACCGCAGTCTCTCCCCACGATGGTCCTCCTAGGTTGGAATATAAGTGGTTCTCAAACCTTCAGCCAAGCCTTTCCTTTTACTCTTGCTAAAATATGATCATAGATCAGTTTTTATCTTCTGGATCTTACAAATTTAAGGGATGTGACAAGTCTTTTAGTCTAGATTGCTGAGTTCAAACTCACCAATGATTGAAATGTTTTCTTAAAAAGTGAGACTTTGTTCAACTTACATTTCGGTGAAGGCTCTATAACTATGTGTGGCTTACAACTGCAAATTATAAAAATAGGCCAAGTCACATCTGGACACTGTGAGTCATCTGACCCCCAGGGTGTCCTGGTGTCCCTTGTAGGTCCCTGTTCCAGCATGGGGTATGCAGGGGCCCTGTGTTTTCTGGTTGATTCCTGTCCCTGTGCTGCTCTGCTCTTTGCTGTGCCCCTCACAGCACGGTGCCTGGCCTCAGTGTGCCTCTGGGGAGGGATGTGTCCTATGTCACCTTCCCAACGTGCACATCTGAGTGACAGAGAGCCTTGTTGCTGTACACTGATGCAGTTTTGTTTTGTAGGGTGATCACTCTGAGGAGAATGATACTCAAATCAGGTAGAAAAGAAAGTGCTTCTCATTAAGTTGCTGCATTTTTCTGGTTCTCACTGTTATTGAGGCACAGAACTGTTTCTCGTGTCCAATGACGATTAATTCGTAATGATGCAGCCCGTCCTCCACTGCCCACCTGCCTTTCCCTGGCTCCTTAGCCTTTGGGGCACCTTTGCCTGGGTCACTGCGGTCCTCAGTGCAGTTTCCTAAGAGAGCGTGGGGGAGGGTCAGTGTTGGAAGGGGAGGGAACCAGGCTCAAGGTCAGCAAGAGGACGAGGGAGAGCTGCCTCCATTCAAATTCTAGGTAGCCCTGCCCTACCAGGAACTTAACAGAGCCACACCTTCTGTCCCTTTTCTCAGTCAGCTCCATTTTCTCTGTGTCCATGTCTTTAAGGTGGACTTGCTAACCCCGACGTGGGTGATTCAGGAAATGTACAGTTTAAATTTTACTCTCAGCAAACATGGTGTTCTCCACAAGGGACACACAGGCGTTTCTGGGACAAAGCGCAGTCTCATAACACTTACCAGCATGTATCTTGGCGAGCCAGGCTTATTAAACTATAACGTAAAACACAGTGAAATTCACCTGGTTTTGTTTTTGGTACCAGGAGTTAAACCCAGGGGTGCTCAGCCACTGAACTACATCCCCAGCCCCTTTTTTTTTATTTTTTATTTTGAGACAGGGTCTCACAAAATTGCTTAGGGCCTCACTAAGTTGCTCAGGCTAGCTTTGAACTTGTGATCCTCCTGCCTCGGACTCCTGAGTCTCTGGGATTACAGGCATGTGCCACTGCACTCGGTAATCCACCAGTTTGAGGTATATGGTTCTCTGTGTTTGAGGATCCCCCCGCCCCCGTGTGGCGTGTGGTAGTCTAGTCGGTTCCCGTTTGTTGAGCAGTGCTGTTCCATGTTATGGGTTTGCACAATTCATGGATCCACCCACCAGTAGATAGATGGGCACTCAGGCTAGTTCCAGTTTGGGGCAATTGTTTTAAAACGGTGATAACCACTTGTGAATAGATTGTTGTGAAGCTATCTATTGTATGCATTTTCATTTCTTTCACCACATATTAAGAATGTTACTAGATCACACAATAACTATATCTTTGACCCCAATTGCTGGGGACTGAAATGGAGCAAGTTATATTCCAGGTATGCATGATTATGTTAAAATGAACTCCACTCTATGGATAATGATAATGCACTAATGAAACATTAAAAATAAATAACCAAATGTGGAGGTTTTGTGAATAATCTTGATCTATGATTTGATCTCTCTCATTGGTTTTTCAAATCCTTGAGCATCGTTTCCTCAGCTATTACTTTGTCCAATTCTTGCTTCATTTTCTTCTTGGGTTTTTGATTATGTTAGAGCATTTGATCAGGTCCTATATGCGTGTCATAAGACCTTTTATGTATTTTTCAATTTCTATTTTACCTCAGTTTTATTGAGGTATCACTGACAAATAAGACTTGTATGCATTTATGGCGTCAAAGTGATATGTATACACACACACACTCATATATACATACACACGTTGTGAAATAATTACCACAATCAAGCTAATTAACATATGTATCACTTCACATAGTCATTTTTTAATACATGAGCACATTTAAGATCTATTCTTTCAGCAAATTTTAAGTGTGCAATAAAGTATTAGCAACAACAGTCACTGTGCTGTACACTGGCCTCACTTTAATATATATGAGGTGTGTATGTGATTTTTCTTCAAGTTCCAAGGTAGGAACCAGGATAGAAATATATTTTCATAGTTATAATGAAAAATATAATCAAGTGATAAACTTGGGTGATAGCAGACCGTCTGTGGGTAGACGAGCCCATGGGCATCTCTCTCCTTCAAAAAAATCAGTTTCTGTGCATATAGTTAACTAATGAGCAATAAGTTCCTAATGAATAGCATGCCACTATATGGCATATCACTGGGTCACTTATAAAATAACATAAGAAACAAACTATCATAGTAGGAAGGAAAATACCAATTAATAGAATTGTTTCCAAACAGCTGCTTACTGTGACTTTTCATAGTATCAGCAAAATATGAAATGCACATGGCTCCACAGAGCATCAGCCTGTGTGCCTGGCCTCTAGCCGTGTGTCTACACGGGGTGAACCTGAATGCGTGATGGAAGTCACTGGACGAGAACATTGCTGGAGTTCTAACTACACGTGCACCGCTGTTCCTTGTGTGAATAAGACCCCAGACCCTTTCTTTGAGAGACACTGCTGATCAAGTGGCACCTGCTGGCACACCCAGGGCAGGAGTCTCACGGCGAGGAGGCCAGCAGAGCATGTCATTATGCTGACACCAGCAACAGCAGGCCCAAGACACCAGCCCAGTGACCTGGTGTTGAGGTCACCAGGAAAGACAAGTCACATCAGCACTGGATGGAACAGGTTCAAGCAGAGTAAGGAAGCACATGTCCATCTGGGAACAGGGAAAGCTACTCCCAGGCAGGGCTCTTTGCCCGACATGGGCTGAAGGTCTTTCCCTCATCGTAAGGGTGTGTCCCAGGCCTGGCACATTCTTGTGACCATGCAGGGACCAGCAGGCTGCACGATGGTCTTCCCCAGTGGAGGCTGTACATTCTGTAATGCTTTAGTTGTAGGAGCCAAAGTCAACCACAGGGAATATGTCAGGCAGGAAGCGTTGAACTGATATCTGTGACCCGAGTCCCAGAGCCAATCTCTCCCCTGGGAAAACATTGGTGCCTGGATTGAGTTTGTGGTCACTAATGTTCTGAGGCGTGGTCAGAACCACTCTAGGCTATTCTCTTGTCCTTGCAGCACTGTAAAGTGAGAAGGCTGTGCTCACTCTTCGTGGGTCAACATCGTCCTGAGGATTTGGATTTAAGCGTAATGATACTTGAGATCTACGAGCTGGTTATACGGTTTTATATTAAGAAATCTTCATGTTGAAATGTTGCTGTTTACTTGTACTCCTTTGGGGAAGCTGGTTTACAGAGAGGTGGTCTAGGAGTTTCACAGGAGTACAGATGACATGAGAACAATTTGGAGAATATTATGTTCGTTGTGGTTTGAAACTCATTTTATTGAATTTATTAGAATCACTTAAGAACTAGAGGGATTGTTAGACAACTGGAGAACTTAAACTTTATGAATGCGGTTTTAAAGGTCTGAGGGTGTTTAATTAAAGTTTGCAGATAGGATTGAATGTTAGTGTTTCTATACTTATAGATAGCTTGAGAAAGAACTGGAATTTCGAAATGTCAACTTCTCTAAATTAAATATGAGTGTCCTAAGCCACAGCCATGTCACACTGACCTGTAGGTGTGGCCTAGACCCCCAGCCCTGGGCTCACTGGCCTCTCCCCACTCTCTCTCGGCAGCATCTGCCCTTGGTGTCTGTGGTACCCCTCCAGGTCTCTGTGGGAGGGAGTCGGGTATGAAGTGTCCCCCGATGATTGCCCACTGACCCCCAGCCCTGCACGTTGCTCTTCATCTGGGCTCAGCTCAAGGGCTGCCCCTGGAGGATTCCTGTTCTCTAGCTGCTGCTGCCTGAGGTTCAGAGGAACCGGCGAAAGGAGGAGAGTTGAAAGTGTCAGCTGTACTGAGTTCTTCTCCCTGTGTTGCTTTTCTCTGGAGGCAGGCACTTACTATATGTCTGAGTTTTCAGATAATACCAGAACCTGTTCTTTCTGGAAAAGTGCTTCAAGACTGCTGCTTCCCAGGATCTGTAGTAAGGGACTTGAATCCCTTTTGATTGTTACAATATTTGACTTTGAATATATATTGTGGCAAGTTGAAAACTCGCTTGCAGGTAAGATTCAGTGTAGAACACTGTAGGTTGTTTTTCTGTTATGACTGCAAACTTTGCTTTGCTTGAATACAAACACACTTGGGCATTAGAGAAAAGGAAGGGCATGATAAATGTCAAGTAAGAACCTGTGTTTTCCATTCCTATGTGAATGCAAAACTACCTGACCTCTACAAGTGCCTGTACTTTTAAAATTCATTATATTATTCCTACCACCTGAGCTGCTAGCTGACTGGCTGTTGCTATAAAAATGAGATTATTCTAGGATTTTCATTGTCTTTATATATTTCTTAATGAAATAATAGAAATTAAGGATCAGTTTGAAACTACCTTTACCAATACTTAACAGAATAATTTAAGTTTGAGACAATCACATTTTGCAGAGGTACTAAATGAGTTTCTATTCCGGATGCAGGGATGCAAATCTCCATAACTAGCAATGCAGAATCTCATTTTGATAGTAGGAATGTGCTTCTTTTACCTTTATGTGCTGAATTCTGGCCACTTCTACAATAAATAAAAGACAAGTAGTTAAATTCAAAAGTAAAGATTGGACAACTGTGCAAGTATTTTATAAAAACTCTCGATAGTGTCAAGAATTTTTCCTTGTAACATCTATGCATTTTGGCACCAGAAAATATTTTTAAAATATGAATATTTGGCTTAAATTAAAGTCCTTTTGTGCTTTACTGAATGCTTTAGGAATCAGATTAAAATGATTCTACAAAATCCCATTCATCGTGACTCCCTCGACACGTTAAAGAAAAATCTTACCAGAATTTACCAAAAACGTAATCCCAGCACCTGGAGCACAGAGCAAGGCTGGGTGCAGATGCCTTGTGACCAAGGGCAGGGAAGCTTTTAGGGGCGGGTGGGTGTGGACCAGCTGTGGTGGCTACTGGGCTCACCTGCCTTCAGGAGAGCAGCTGGTTTCTAACTGGAGCAGGTGACTGCCCCTGCCTCCTGGGGAGCTGGGCCAGGGGCACTTTCTCCTGGGAGTTTACATCCCTAAGGGCTGGCTCCAAGGCCTCACTGCTGGGCTGCAAAACTGTGAGAGGTTTTGTCAAAGATTGGCACCTCCAGGAGGCAGGTAGAGAACTGGCAGGTTTCCTAAAGCAAGCCTTCCCACTAAGGCGAGGCTGGCCAGGCCTGGCCCAGGAGGTGCTGCCTGCAGCTGGGCCCAGGGAGGGCTGTGAGGGCGCTTTGGCAGGAGGTCTTGGAAGTGCCTGGCTCGGCCTTGCTGTACCCCTCATTTCAGTGACACAGACACCACACAGGAGGCATAGGCAGACGTGACCCAGTGTCTGGGGCCTCTGCCGCAGGGCGCAGCTCCTCCCCCGGCCTTTCTGCCTGGGGCCCGGCTTCTGTGCTGCGGTCCCCGGCTGGGCTCCACTGCCTGCTCCACGGATTAAACCACGTCCCCATCTTCAGACCTCCCTTCCACTCTGCTTCCTGACTGGGACCTCCCAGGCTCACGTCTGCTTTGTCAGCGAGTTCCCCACTTAGGGCAAGTGCCCAACCCAGGGAGAGCGGTGGGGGTCTGTGGGCTCTGGAGGGGAGGATGTCACAGGGTCCCTCTTCCTGAGGTGTCCTAGCTGGTGCCCATTCTTGCAGCCGGTGCCGAGGACTCATCCACCCCACGCTCCAAATCAGCAGAAGCCAGAAGCACTGGGGTGGGGACTGTGCTGTCATCTTGGAGGTTGGTTTTTGTTTGTGTCCTTATGTTTGGTCTGGAGTGTCCCCTAAAGGCTCAGGTGTGGAAGGCCGCTCCCTAGGGCTGCAGTGTTCAGAGGGGGCTCTTGGGAGGTGATTGGATCATGAGGGCTCTGACCTCATTACTGGATGGATAGTTGGGTGGCTTTATGGGAGATGATGGCGGCGGCTGTAGGAGGTGGGCCAGGTGCAGGTGTGGGGTCTCGGGCGTGTGCCTAGGGTACTGTGTCGTGGCTCTGGCCCCTTCTTCTCTCTCTGCTTCCCCTTACTGTGAGCTGAGCGACTGTCCCCTGCCATGTCCTCCACCATGATCTGCCTCACCTCAGGTCTGGAGTGATGGAGCCGCTGACCACGGACGGAGACCTCTGAAACTGAGCCAAAATAAACATGTCTACCGCTAAGTTCTTTTTCTTTGGGTACTGAGGGTTGAACCCAGGGGTGCTTTACCACTGAGCTACATCTCCAGCTCTTTTTCTACTTTTATTTTGAGACAGAGTCTCACTAAGTTGATGAGGGTCTTTTTCCCTAGATGCCTGAGGTTGGCTTCAAACCTGTGATCCTCCTGCCTCGGCCTCCTGAGTCTCTGGGATTACAGATATGTGCCGCTGTGTCTGGCTTCTAAGTTGCTTTTCTCAGGTATTCTGTTCCAGTGATAAAAAACAGAATTACACATTTATTACGTCAGCTCCAGATCTCAACATATGGAGGAGAGCTGTTTCTCTGAGCTGGAGACGTCCCTGAGATTCTGCCTGTCCTGCGGTTTGGGTATGAAAGGGTGTTTGTCAACTGGAGCAAGGAGAACATGATCTGTGGGACTAGTGTGCCGGGCACAGGAATCTGTTTTGATGCTTTTAGCCTCAGCCTCATAGTCTGCTTATTAACCTGGTTTCACTGCAGGGTTGCTGCACACCAGACAGACCTGAGGCTCAGTGTGCGGGTGCTGGCAGACTGGTCCCCTAGACCAGGCTCGGCACACGGCCACATTGTGGGCCGATGGCCTCAGCAAGCAAACCAGGGGTGGTGGGACATGGCATCGTGACACACACATTCTTGTAATTTATAGTGTGGGTGGGTGAGTTTTTGCACGTCTCTCTAGGTACATGCACTTCTGTTGGTCTCCTGGGAGACTCTGTTGTACTCTGATTAGCTGGAGACGACTTAGCCCTCTCTTGTCTAAATTCTTTGAATACGAAAATGAGTTAAGATTTTTTAAAAAATTGTTTAGATAAGATATAACCTTCTTCTTGTCATCTCAAAATGTCTGAACTCCAAAACATTTCTGTACTTTGCTTTTGTTTCCTGTCTATCAAAGCAAATTCCCAGCTGTTTCATTATAAAGTGTTTTGACCTCTTTAGGGATTGGCTCCATATAACTCTCTAGTATCTTTTTTTTTTTTTTTTTTTAATTTGAGCTCTAGTGATGGATTTCCGACATTTAAAAAGACAGATATGAGTTAGAGAAGGAAGTTGAAAATGAAAAATAGCATTTTCTAGTCCAAGGAAAGAAGAGTTACTGAGGATGATCCCCTCGAGTAACATTTCTAAATGGTACCAACCTAGAAGCATGTGTATCCAATTTTAGGGCTAAAATGGATGTTAACGACTGACGAGTGACTTTAAATGATGAAGGTCATCGAGTGAATGATGACCTAGTGTGTGGGAACCCAAGTTTGCTCGCATCATGGAGCTGTGCGCCGGGGGGCGGTGCCACTGGGTTGAAAGAGCGAGAAGAGGAAGTTGGACGGCCCAGATGGAGCCCCCACTCTGCCTGGGGTGGCTGCAGGAGACAGGAGGCTACTGGGCCACGTATTCCTAATTATCCTCCTGTCTGAGCATGAGCAATCGCACACACTGCACCTGATACACAGAGGTGCTCCGTAAATGGAATTGAGTGGAGGAAAAACATCATAGTAAGAAGCCATTGTTCTGCAAAATAAACAATCTAAGTAATAAATAATCTAATATTTATCACCTAAGAATCACCTAAGAAAAACGTTTTAAGAATAACTATATCAGGAGACCTAAACAGAGGAAAATAAAATCATTCATGTGAATTATTCCTTATGGTTACCAAGTAAAAGTTATGGATTTCTTAATAATTAACAAAAAGCGTAAAATCATATAATTAAGAGAGTTAAGTATTCTATCAAATTTCAAAATGAAGAACAATTTCAAGTCATTATAGAAGGTGTTTTAATTAGCTTTTTCACTGCTGTGACCAAAAGACGTGACAAGCATAATTTTAGAAGGAAAAATTTATTTGAGGCTCATGGTTTCGGAAGTCTCAGTCCTCTCCATTCAGAAGTCTCAGCTCACCCCATTCCTTGGGGCTCGAGGTGAGGCTGAACATCAAGGCAGAAGAGTGTGGTGGAGGGAAGCAGCTCACATGATGGTCAAGGAGGTGTTGTGTGGTGGGGGAGAAGTGCTTTGCTCAATAAAGACAAAATATCAACCCCAAAGCAGGCCCCAGGGACCCACCACTCCAGCCGCAGCCCGGCTGGCTAGTTACAACCCACTTAATCCCTATCAGCGGATTAATGCACTAGTTGGGTTAAACTTCTTAAACCCCAATCATTTCATCTCTAAACTTTCTTGCCTTGTCTCCTACATGAGTTTTTTTGGGGCACCTCACCTCTAAACTGTAACAATAAAAAATCCGAATAAATAATTGAAACGGTGCAGAGAACGTGTAAAACAAGCCGGCTTCAAATGAGTTCCCACAGAAAGGCCTGGAGTATGAGCCTTCGATGAGCACAGGAGCAGGCACAAGCAGTGGAGTCCCCCTGCGTGCTTAGTGGTCTCTGTTTGCCTTTTCTCCCCACATGTATTGGGATCTGACCCAGGACCATGATTTTAATTAAGTCTTATCTTACACAGCTCTGTTCTTTTCTTGAGGAATATAAACTGCAGCACGGAACAGTTAATTCGTCTAAGCTGTTTGGGTGACCCAATTATTCTCAACTTACTCCCAAGTCTTTGGAAAGGACTGAGGTTTTATCGGGTGACGTCCTCTATGGTATCCCTGGAGAATGACAGCTAGCAAATGCACAGGGTGAAGCACCTGTAAATAGGTTACTGTCACCTTTAAACACAGGATGTGAGGACGTCCCGCTCTGGAAGGCAGTGGCTAGCAGATCTGACCGTGCTGGAGTCTGTGCAGGCTCACTCTGCGCCTGCCCACTTCTTTACTTCCCTAGTGAGTCTTTCCTTGCTTTCTTCCCTTCAGAGACAGTGCCTACCCATGAAGGGACAGTGTCCACCATGCACGCACGTTTATGACTTATCTTTATGGTGATTATTTTGTTCCAAGAAAACAATTAGCTGCAGATGATATTAATAGTTTGAAAGATGTTACTTAAAAATACTTTGTGTTCGGTTGCCTGAATTTACTTTGGGAAAACATTGCATTCATAACAAAGACTTTACTTTCAGAAAGTATTGCTTTTATAACTAAGGACTCCCTGGGAAAAAGGGGAATGTTCTTTCATTTTATGTTTATGATTGCCAAAATGAGCAACCTAGAATGTTGTTAAAGAAAATGTGATGAAAATCTTCCAGAGCTTAGGGCAGAAGAGGCAAAGAGATGGAAGATATGGTAACAAGTTCTAGGTGCACCAACATGTTGGATCAGTCATACAATGGAATTCATGAAAGAGAAGAGAAAGAAAGAGAGGAGAGGACATATGACATGATAGAAGAAAATTTCCCAGAGTTGAAAAGATGAAAGTCTTCAATTGAAAGGACTCATGAATACCAACCAATATGAACGGAAGAGAATCCAATAGTTAGATATACACTCAGTGTTGGTGAGGATGTGGGGAAAAGGCACACTCATACATTGTTGGTGGGACTGCAAATTGGTGCAGCCAATATGGAAAGCAGTATGGAGATTCCTTGGAAATCTGGGAATGGAACCACCATTTGACCCGGCTATCCCTCTCTTCGGTCTATACCCAAAGGACTTAAAAACAGCATACTACAGGGACACAGCCACATCAATGTTTATAGCAGCACAATTCATAATATCTAAACTGTGGAGCCAACCTAGATGCCCTTCAGTGGATGAATGGACAAGAAAAAAAAATGTGGCATGTATACACAATGGAATTTTACTCAGCAATAAAAGAGAACAAAATCATGGCATTTGCAGGTAAATGGATGGTGTTGGAGAAGATAATGCTAAATGAAGCTAGCCAATTCCCCCAAAACAAATGGCAAATGTTTTCTCTGATATAAGGAGGCTGACTTACAGTGGGGTAGGGAGGGGAGCATGGGAGGAATAGATGAATTCTAGATAGGAAAGAGGGGAGGGAGGAGAAGGGAGGAGGCAGGGGATTAGCAAGGGCAGGGGAATGTGATGGACATCATCATCCAAAGTACATGTATGAAGACTCGAATTGGGCGTCAACATACTTTATATACAACCAGAGATATGAAAAATTGTAGCATATATGTGTAATAAGAATTGTAATGCAAAAAAGTACATGTATAAAGATATGAATTGATGTGAACATACTTTATACAAGATATGAAAAATTGTGCTCTATATGTGTAATAAGAATTGTAATACATTCCTCTGTTGTCTATTTAAAAAATAAAATTTAAAAAAGAGATTTAAAAAAAAAAGAAGTTAGGGATAAAGAAAGAATCCCAAGAGCTTCAGAGAGAGTGGAACAAAATGAAAACACACCAAGTCCCAGTTTTGTCCAAACTGAAGACTCTTTATTTAGCCGGCCGGTGACTGCTCCCCACAGGACCCATAACTGTCTCTGTAGGGAGCAGCCCAGAGCCTGAGCATTTTAGGATATTTAAAGGCAAAAACCACTTCCAGGTTGACATAGGTGCAAGCAAGCATACAGAGGCTGAGCTGGGAAGTTAGTGAGACAGTACAATGGGTACATTGGTATTTCCCAATGGACTGTCCAGGTTGGCATAGCAGCAAGCAAGCAGAGGGAAGGGGGTCAAAATGATCCTAGTTGAGTACAAGTTAGAGAATGGTACTAACGTCTAGACAATCAACGTCTGACAAGGTACATTGCCCAAGAAAAGTAGAAACCAAAGGGAACGATTTTCCACTGTATGAGAATTGCTATTCTGTGCTGCCAAGTAGGCTCTGCTAGGGAACTGTTAAAGGGTACAGAGGCGGGGCTTTCCCACGGGAGAAGCATTTCTTACATGATGTGGAGTCTCGGGGTAAAATGGAGTCTGTTTGGTCATTGCCCATATAGCCTGGCCCATAACACAAAACACTTTTTCTTTCCTGAGAAGAATGGGAATCACCAGCACTGTTGTGAGAAAACAAGGGGCAAATACCTCTATGCCTGATGGAAATGATTTGAATCTTTTAATTGTCAAAATAGCAAGTGACAAGGCAAAATAAAGGCATTTCCAGGTAGATCAAGACTCGGGAACAGTTTCTCATGTATCTCCATCCTCCCACCTCCTGGGGAAAATAGAAAGAATTTCCAGTAAAATGCAAGTGATTCAAAAAACAGTCAGCCAACCCAGGTGTGCAGGGGGTGGGGGAGATCCCAGGTAGAAGCAAAGGGGGCACCTGGCAGACACTGGGTCCCAAGTGAGGCTTCAGGACAGTGAGGGGCAAGGGGCAGGTAGGGTGAGAACTGGAGGTGACGTCCTGACTTCTTTTTTTCCTGATGCTCTGGGAAGTCTACACAGCCTTCTGCAGACGATATAGCCTGGGTCGAAGCACATAAAATGGGACAAGATTTGAACAGGTCGTGCATGTAAGAAAAGAAAATTTGCCTCATCTAGATTACCAAAACAGTTTGTGTGGCAACATTTTAATAGGGTGCATTATGGTTTATTCTCTATAGGGCCAGTTCAACTAGTTGGTTCCCTGGTGACTAGGCTTTGTGCTATCAGGGTTGTAAGGAATGTTCTGTTGACTTTTAGAAACAGTTTATGGGGAAATCATGGGAGACCAAACCAGTTTTTAATCAGGACACTTTGAAGTAGTCATATTGCTGTGCGGTTTTTTTGGGGGGGGGACAATGCAGGAGGGGAGCTAGAAGAAACCAGGAAGGATTTGGGCTTCTTTTATATGATGAAGATACAAGAGATGTTAAAACAAGGAATTCAAAGATAGAGATGTAAGTGTTGTTTTAAGCTTTAGAGTCAGTAAGACTGTAAAGTAATAAGATATCAGAAATCAGGAGAAAAAGGAAGGGGAGGTGGGAATAGCAGGGAGTCAGGAGATGCTCTTTAAAATGCACAAATCAGAAATGTATGTGAACACACATGGAGAGCCCCAGGCAGAGTGGTCACAGCCAGGCTCCGAGGCCAGACGCCCTGGGCTCCATCCTGCCCCAGCCACTCACTGTTGTGCAGCCTAATAGGGTTTTCATGAGGTCTGGTGAGTCTGATGTAAGCACCTGTGCTGTAGGGAACACACACAGCTACCTAACACGCGGTCACTTGTTCAGTGGCATCATGAGGGTCGGTGCTGCCCTGCCTCTGGTGGTGACCTTCATAATGGGAAGCAGTCAATGGAGCAGTGGACTTTGCTTCAAGGGAGTCAGGTGGGAAGGGAGGTCTAGGGCGGAGGATGCTAATCTGATACTGTAACCTTTCTGCAGGTTTGAGTCCTCATCACACTTGGGCATTACTGTGATTGTAAGAATGTTTCTTTGGACCTAAAGGACACCTGCCTATAGCACTGATGGAATGGCAGAGATACATGCACACAGATGCCAGAACGTGGGAGTGAAAAGGGCCCATGCACTGGGTCTTGTGATAAATGACTGGCAAAGCAGTAGAGGGCCCAGGGAGAGAAGTCGTGTGTCCTCTGAAAGCAGAGGAATGACAAGAAAAGACAGACCACAGGACAGGGTGCTTGGCTTCTGCAGGGAGTCAGGACGCTGGAGTGGACTCTTCTCCTCCACCACGAGGCAACACGGATGGCACACTCTGGGCAGAGGGAGAGACACGGTGCCTTGTGGCAGCTCAGGGGCGTGGCATGTGGTGAGCAGCTTTCTCTGTGGCCACAGTCTTGGCTTAGCCTGAGAGGCCACATGGAGACTCGTGTGTGAATAGAGTTATGAGTGACCCTGGAGCCACCAGAGTGCTTGGGCCAGTTGATCAGTCAGCTCCAGGGTCGTGGAGGGCCACGTGATCTGGGTAGAGCCTGGGGCTGGTGGCTGTGGGGTGTGACTGGCCTCGGTGCACCTACGGGTTTGTGAAGCGGGGAAGCCTGAGTGCTGTCAGTCTCTCCTCGCTTGCTGCTGAGGGTGCTAATGGGCACCTGCCCCTCCAGCTCATCCTAGAGGACCCTCCCTGGGCCTTACAGTTGGAGCCTCAGGCTCAACAGATGGCTCCCAGGGGCTTCCAGGACATTCCCATCATGAAAAAGCCAGACCTCAGCAGAGAAGCTCTTGAAAAGGTGGAAAGTTGAGCCCGTGTGCAGGCGGACCCTGTGTGTGGTACAGAGCTGGTGCCCTGCAGCAGGTCCACCAAGTTCCGCTCTGCCACTGGGTCACCTTAGACTTACTCAGAACTGCTTGTGTCCAACCCTCTAACAAATGGCCCCGTGACTTCAGTATTGGGACTAGGAGTCCTCAATCCAACTGAGTGAACAAAATAAAATCTTTTTTGAGCTCCTCTCTGTACCAGCTGGTGAGAGACTCCCAGGGAACCCTGGTAGGTCAGCACACGAGATCTACGTGCGCAGTCACTGTACAACCCAACGCACAGATGTTGGATCTGGGACCTCAGAACTTGGTGTGGAGTAGGATGGGGACAGGGAAGACTCTCCCAGTCATAGGTCTGATCCCATCACACACAGGGGGTGACCCAGTGATCAGCAACCAAACTCAGCTGTGATGCCCGTGGAGTGGTGCCGGAGAGCCCTGGCAGAGCAGGAAGCAGGTACTTCTGCTGGTCCTGTCCACCAGCCCCCAGGGGATCAGCGTGTTCCTGGCACAGCTATGCCCTGGTCTGTGAGCCTCTGGAGCAGCACTTTTTGCAAGGTGTATGTTCTGCTACCAGGCCTTGTGGGTTCTCTTTATGGATCACAGAAACATAAGCACTGACTCCCAAACATTAGTTCTTCAAGACATCTATCTAGTAGGATTATTAAAAGAATGCATGGCGCATATAAAGGTCTACAATGTTATGATATGATTTTGGGTTTTTCCCCCTTCCTTTTCTTTGCTGAAGCAATAAAATGGAGTGCAAACACCGCGCGCCTGTCCTGGCCTTATGGGATGGTGCAGCCCTAACCCCTTTGTAATTCGGAGGAAATGTGCACTCGTTTTCTGCGCTTTCAGGGATCGTGAGCCATCACAGTGGACTGTGAAAGAACTGGGCACAGAGGTGCTGAGGACAGGGACAGGAAGGTCTGGGGTCCTGAAGCAAGGGCCAAGCCCAGGCTGGCGTCTGACTCTGCCTTCACAGAAGAGGGACGCAGCGAGGGGCTCCTAGGCTGAGGCTTGCCAGTCAGTCACCATCTCCACAGGCAGGTAGGACACAGGAGCGGGTGGACAGGCTGGAGGAACCCTGTCAGCAGGGGCCACGGGGCCTGTGACAGGTGTCCCCTGCCTTGGCCCTGTATCTGATCCAGAGCTTAGCAACCACCCAGGCAGAACGGCTGAAGGAGAATAGCTCACCCCGTCTCAGGACAGTGGAGCTCCTCACTAAAATGAAACTAGATGGTGGGAAACAAGGTCAAGACGTTGGACTTCAGTGCTGTTCACGCACATCCCCTGCTGCCCGGGGGCACTCCTGTCCTCTGTGTGGACGGGCACCTTGGGCCCCCGTCTCCTCCTGGACTGTGGTCAGGGAGGGTTCAGGGTGGTGATTGTGTTTTTGAGGCCACGTGTGTTTCATACTTCCCAACTGGACCCTTCCTAGTCGCACAGTAAAATCTCTGCCCACCAAAAGATCTCCTCCGGTCACTCATGGCTTGTCCTCAGCCGGCAAAATGACTTTTCTCACTGGCAACAAAATCTGGAGGTCGGGGGACTGGAGCCCCCAGCCAGGGGTGCAGAAGTCAGCCATTGCTGCAGTAAGAGCTTTAGGAATGGCCGGACTGGGAAAGGCCGTCTCCGATAGTCACAAACAGGATGAAAGCCATTACCAGCTGGGGTGTAGCAGGAACAGTCACAGGAACAGCCCCTGGGTGTGTGGCAGTCAAGAAGCAAAGGTTCCGTGTGGCCGTACCTCCACGGAGAGCCTCTGTTCCACAAGTTTGAGCCCAGTTCCTTGTCTCACCTGTTCCGGCACCAGGTGCAAGGACCTCGCCTCCCTCCCCAGCCCCTGTGAGTCCGGCACTGCGGGAAAGCTTTCTGAGGGTGCTCTCCTCCTGCTCAGGCCAGGACGGAGGAGAGACGAGTGGACACCCTCCTGGAGGGCAGCTGACGCTGTTCATTGCAGAGGAGCTGCCGGGTGACGTCTCCTTCCCCCGTAGGGTGGCAGCTCCAGCTTTCTACCTCATCAAATTAGTTCCTCTCTTTACCCAAATGGGTCAGAAGCCGTCATCTACTGATCGCGCCTGGTAAGCAAAGGCCAGTGCCATCACGCGTGACACTAACAGGACAAGAGTGCAGGCTGCTGATATTACAGACGCATCATCTGGATATGGTAAGCCATTTAGAAAAATCACGGGTATAGATTTTCTGCCTTGGACTAAATCCATTTTCTTTTCCACAAGCCAGGGACTCGGCAGCTCTTGAGGAGGGGACCACGCACTGGCTTTATAGATGCTCTGCTTCTCCATGACCTTTCTTGATGGAGGCAGGGAGACCCGCGTGTTGGCCATCGCTAGGCCTATCCATCTCCGGTAGGTTTCACGATGTTCCTGGCTCTTGGCAGCCGGGTTAGCCACGCTCACCTATGCTGCTGGGCTTCCCTGAGAATCAGCCAAGGTAAATGAATCTTTTGGGTGAGTTCTTAACATTAAGAAAGAGCAAAGGTGTTATGGATTTGAAAAGCAGAAGCACATCCAACTGGAATAAATGGTTCAATCCTTGGATGTAGTTCAGGGTTAGGTGGAACTGGTTTTCTTTATAAATACACTATTTTTCTGCCAAGATAGTATGAAAAGTATCAAAGTTTGAGAATGCAAATAGGAAAACGAAATAAGAGAAAAAAGGAACCCTAGAGGAAATAAGACCAGTGACAGGTTTCCTCTACGGCTTGTGCCCATTCAATCAACATTCATTAAGCTGGATCTACGCCCAGCAAGACACACGTGAATGAATTAATGGCCAAGTTAGCAAACAGGGCTTTGGAGGAAGGGAGTAATGAAACAGATTGTTTCTGTTTCCACTGAAGCAGTGAACATTAGTTAAATCTTGTGTGGTAGATTGTCCTGTCCTGATTCCTCCCCTTTCTCCTGGGAAGTGAACCCGCAGTGTGCAAGGGTGGGGAGAGTTGCTTCTTTGCCCCATGGTGCTGGGCTTGACCATGTGACTCTCGTGGCCAAAAGGATGTCCATGAACCCGGCTGCTTGAGTGCTTCACTGGCCCCTTGCATTTCTGTGATCTGCCACCAAAACACACTCCAGAGAGCTGTAGGTCCAGAGAGCACAGAGATAAGTGGGACAGAACGGAACTCAGTAAAGGCCCAGAGCCAAGTGTAACTCAGCCCAAGTCAGAGCTGCTGCACGTTTCCCCACTGTTCTGTGAGCAAGGAAAGGCACAAGTGCCAGTTATGAGCACCCAAGTCCTTCAGTGGTCACACAGCATTGGTGCAGTGACAGCTGACTGACCCGACTTTCACAACCAGCAGCCATCCAGGGGAAAATGGTCACTATAATATGAAAAGTTCAAGTTTTGAGATAAGCGTGTGTGTGTGTGTGTGTGTGTGTGAGAGAGAGAGAGAGAGAGAGAGTGTGTTTGTGAGAGAGAGAGAGTGTGTTTGTGAGAGAGAGAGAGTGTGTGTGTGTGTGTGTGAGAGAGAGAGAGAGTGTGTGTGTGTGTGTGTGTGTGTGTGTGAGAGAGAGAGAGAGAGAGAGAGAGAGAGAGAGAGAGAGTGTGTGTGTGTGTGTGTGAGAGTGTGTGAGTGTGTGTATGCTTCTAGGAGCTGGACCCAAGGCCTGTGCATGCTGGGCAAGTGTTCTACCCCGAGCCGCATCCCCAGCCCACATTACTGGCTTTTACTGAATAACAACAGTAATTTTGAAATCATTTGAAAGCCTTTTCTAGCTGGAAAATATAGTATGGGGACACAGAGGAAACTTCTCCAAAGAGGCCAGTTTCACCTGTCCAGGAAATGTAAGATCAGAACTCAGTTACTACCTCTAAAATTCCCGCATGTTTTACAAAGTGCAGTCAGACCCCATGTCTGTGGGTTCTGCACCCTTGGACTCAACCAAGAAGGGACTGAAAATGTTCAGAAAAAAATTGCGTCTGTATTGAACATATGCAGATATTTTTCTTGTCACTCTTCCCTAAATAATACAGAATAGCAACAATTTGCACATCATTTACACTGTATCAGGTGTAGTAATCCAGAGGCGATTTGAAATGCAGGAGGATGTGTGCAGAGGACATGCAGATACTGTGCCATTTCGCTTAAGAAACTGGAGCATCTGCCATTTTGGTGTCTGTGGGGACCCTGGAGTGGTCCCCACAGATAAAGAGGGATGACTGTGGTTTTCGAGGCTGTCACAAGTCATTACCTCTCCTGTTCCTGCTCCACTTGCTGTGGTAACACTTCTCACGGGTGCCATCGTCAGATCAGCATTTTTGCCACCAATGCTCCCAGGGGGAGGGGGTGCTGCCGTCCTCCAAAGGAGCCTGGCAGTGCCAGACGCTGACACGGTCCACACTGTCATTGCCAAAGCCTCTGGGGCCAATTCTGCAGCACCCTGTGTTCCAGCAGGCTGCTTCTCCAGTGCTCACTCAGAACTCACGGCAGCCATGGTGCCCGGGTCCTTCACGTCCTTGGGGTTGGGTGGCTAGTGCCTCACAGCCCTGCCCTGTGGCTGCCTTCCTCTGGGCTAAGCATGGGGATTCTGATATTTTTCCAAAGATGGGTCCTTTGCTAGGAATCTCCTAGACCTCCTGAGAGTACCTCTGGAGCCGCCTCGGCAGCCTTCAGCCCACCCACGGCCCCCAGAGTCCCAGCCCAAGGTGGGGTCCCAGCCATTTTGTGCCTTCTCACATCTTATTTCTCTGTGACTAAGGGGAAATGACAGCAGGCTGATAGAGACTTGATGCTCTGAAATAATCAATATTGAAGCAAAGGGGGGCTACAGAGGAAAGCTGTGGAAGGGGTCCTGGGGTGGCCTGGTGGGTCCTGAGCCAGCTCTGAGGTCTGAGAATCAGACACCTGCTCTGATCCTAAGATACGTGGGACTATTGTGGGTCTGGATCACTCTGAGAGCGGAGAGGGAACCCTCAGGTCAGTACCAAATGACCCGAGTTTTGCACAAATCTGACCAACTTGGACTTAGAAGGAAGCAGAGCCATGGACCATGAGAGGACAGCGCTGGAAATGAAGCCACGGGACAAACGAGAGAGAATGACATCGCAGGGACTGTAAGGCCTGACTTGCTCTGATTTTTGCTTCCGGCGTGTGGTTTAATGAGATGGTTCTCAGGATGCCTGTGCCTCTAACTTTGCATAACTCCACACAGACGTTTGGAGGAAGCTTTCTGTGCTTCTCCTAATGCGGCTGCCACGTGCCTTCTTTCCAGTGGCCTTGCTTGATACCAGATCCGCAGGAGACGGAAACAAACCCCCAGTCTGTCTAGTCCACAGGGAAGAGAGAAAGAGACATAAAATCAGGAGACAGAGTTTGGGAAATGTTCTTATTTTACAGCAAAGGAATGATGATTGAACTGAACTAAATAATTAGCAGAAGTGTCTGCGTAACTATGGCAACACACGAGGGAGGGGAGGGGAGGCAGAGGCCCACGAGGCTGGGAGTGGGACTAGGTTTGGATTCTTGGATTTTGCAAATTTTACCTGTACTGGTGATTATTATGAATCTCCCTTGATCTGCCAAATTCCAACTTTTGTTTCATTTACAGAGTTCATCTGCCAGTATCTTTCTGGAGTGAAGCTGATTACAAAAATTTTATTCTTCACTGTTTGGCTTAATTCCCCTTGTCCAAGATTAGAGTAAAATCTCCTCAATTCAGTCTCGATGCTTCAATTCCTTTTGTTAGCTAGTACAGTTGACCTTCTGCATCATGTGTTCAAATGACTGCAGTTTGAAAATATTTGGAAAAAAAAGCTCTTTACTGAACATGTATGGGCTTCTTTCTTGTCATTAGTCCCTAACAGTATAGCAGCTATTTACCTAGCATTTACATTGTGTTAGGTATCAGTAACCTAGGGACCATTGAAGGTATGTGGGAGACTAAGTGTAGGCAATAGGTCGGCATTTCATATAAGGTTCATTTTACATAAGGCACCTGGCATGGTGGATGTGGTACCCTGGGGGCCTGGCACCCCCCCCCCCCCCCCCCCCCCCCCCCCCCCCCCCCCCCCCCCCCCCCCCCCCCCCCCCCCCCCCCCCCCCCCCCCCCCCCCCCCCCCCCCCCCCCCCCCCCCCCCCCCCCCCCCCCCCCCCCCCCCCCCCCCCCCCCCCCCCCCCCCCCCCCCCCCCCCCCCCCCCCCCCCCCCCCCCCCCCCCCCCCCCCCCCCCCCCCCCCCCCCCCCCCCCCCCCCCCCCCCCCCCCCCCCCCCCCCCCCCCCCCCCCCCCCCCCCCCCCCCCCCCCCCCCCCCCCCCCCCCCCCCCCCCCCCCCCCCCCCCCCCCCCCCCCCCCCCCCCCCCCCCCCCCCCCCCCCCCCCCCCCCCCCCCCCCCCCCCCCCCCCCCCCCCCCCCCCCCCCCCCCCCCCCCCCCCCCCCCCCCCCCCCCCCCCCCCCCCCCCCCCCCCCCCCCCCCCCCCCCCCCCCCCCCCCCCCCCCCCCCCCCCCCCCCCCCCCCCCCCCCCCCCCCCCCCCCCCCCCCCCCCCCCCCCCCCCCCCCCCCCCCCCCCCCCCCCCCCCCCCCCCCCCCCCCCCCCCCCCCCCCCCCCCCCCCCCCCCCCCCCCCCCCCCCCCCCCCCCCCCCCCCCCCCCCCCCCCCCCCCCCCCCCCCCCCCCCCNCCCCCCCCCCGCATAGGCTGAGTTTTATCTTTGCTCCCTCTGAAGAAGGGGTGTAAAAACCAGTAACTCACACAGTGAGACCACAAATGAGTGGTCTACCTAATGAGCCAAATCAAGAAGTACGTGTTATACCTCTAAGTCCTCCTTTATCACACCAAAAAATACCCACACATTACAGGAAAAAACCCCAAACTCTTAACCTCCAAAAAACAGGCAAAGAATCCTCTAAGTTGTAGCTGTCTTGCATATTGGGTCTCCTTAATCCATGTAGTAAAAAGCAAAACTATTCTTTTTAAAAAGAACTTGTGGTCTTTTGATGGAGACTTTATTGACTCTATAGATGACATTTGGTAATATGGCCCCTCGGCAATGTTACGTCTGCCTATCCAAGAGCATGGGCGGTCTTTCCACCTCCTTCAGTTTCTCTCTTCATGTGCTCTGATTTTCGCTTCCTTGGTTAGATTTACTCCCATGTATTCAATGTTTTTGAGGCTATTGTGACTAGAATTGTTTTTTCTGGTTTCTCTTTCAGAAGATTCGTTACTGGAGTACAGGAAAGCTGTGGATTGCCTTATATTGATCTTGTATCCTGCTACTTTGCTGAATTTTCTTATCAACTCTTAAGTCTTCCAATGGAAGCTGTAGGGTCTCTAGATATAGAATCAGGTCATCAGCAAACAGACAATTTGACTCCTTTCTTTCCTATTTATACTCTTAATTTCCTCCTCTTGCCTGATTGCTCGGGCTGGAGTTTCAAGAACTATATTGAATGGCAGTGGTGAGAGTGGACAGCCTTGTCTTATTCCTGATTTTAGAGGAAATGCATTCAGTGTTCCTCTGGTTACTACGAACAGAGGCTTGGTCTGTCATGGACAGCCTTGATGACGTTGAGATAAGTTCTTTCCATCCCCAGCTCCTTCAGTGTTTTAAACATGATTCGATGCTGAATTTTCTTGAAGGCCTTTCCTGAGTTTATTGAGATGACAATGTGATTTTTGTCCTTAGTTCTATTTATGTGGTGAATTGCATTTTATTGATTTATGTATGTTGAGCCAAACTTGCCTCCCTGGGATGAACCCAGCTTTATCACGATGTGCAATTTCTTAAATGTATTTTTGAATGCGGGTTGCTCACATTTTCTTAAGGATATTTGCATCTGTGTTCATTGAGGATATTGATTTGTAGTTTTCTTTATCTGGTTTTGCTGTCATGGAGATACTGCCTTTCAAGTATGAGTTTGGGAGTGTTCCTCCTTTTCTATTTCATGGAATAATTTGAAGAGGATTGGCATTTTCTCTTCTTTAGAGATCTTATAGAATTCTGTTGAGAACTGATCCATCGGGTCCTAAAATTCATATGGAAGAAAAAATGCTTCAGAATAGTCAAATCATTACTGAGCAATAAAAGAGATAGTAGAGGTGTCAAAAAAATCTGACCTCAAATTATATTGCAGAGATAAGTGTCAAAAACAGACATGAAGACCAAGATAAATTCACAGAGATGATGGTCATCCTCTCCTTGGCGAAAGTGCCAAAAACATACATTGGAGAAAAACAGCCTTTTAACAAATGGTGCTGGAAAGCTGAACATTTTGTATGTAAAAGAATGAAACTAGATCCCCGTCTCTCACTCTGAACAAAACCAACTCAGAGTGGATCAAAGACCTAGGAACTTGTTTAGTCAGCTTTTTGTGTTGCTGTGACCAAAAAGACCCGACAGAACAACTTGGAGAAGGAAAGGTTTATTTTGGTGCCTGGTTTCAGAAGTTCAGTCCCTGGTCTGCTGACTCATCGTCTGGGGCCTGAGGTGAGGAGAACATGGGTGTGGCAGAAGAAAGGGGCTCAGGAGGTGGCCACCAGGAAGCAGAGGGACAAAACATAAACTCCAGAGGTCCTCCCCAGTAACCTACCTCCTGCAGCCCCGCCTCCCTGCCTGCAGTTACCACCTGGTCACCCCCTGAGCAGATTAATGCACTGATGATGGTAAGGCTCTCACAGCGTGAGCCCTGCACCTCTGATCTTCCTTGCAAGGTCTCACACATGACCTTTTTGGGGACCCCTCATATCTAAAGCATAACAGAATTAGATCTAAAACACTGCAACGAATAGAAGAAAGCATAGGGTCAACCCTCTCACATATTGGCACAGGCACTGACTTCCCTAAGACTACTAAAGATCAGGAAATAAAACCAAGAAACAATGAGTGAGATGCTTTCAACTTAAAAAGCTTCTGCACAGTAAAGGAAACAGGACCGTGAAGAGAGACTACAAAATGGGAGAAAATCTTTGCCAGCTACTCTTCTGATAGGGGATTAATGTCTAGATACATAAAGAACTCACAAAACTCAACAACAGAACAACAAATCAATCAATAAATGGGCAAATGAACTGAATACACAGTTTTAATAAGAAGAAATACAAATGTTCAACAAATATGTGAAAAAAAAGTGTCCACCATCCGTAGCAATCAGGAAAATGCAAATTAAAGCCACCCTGAGATTTCCCCTCAATCCAGTTAGAATGGCAGCCACCAAGAATACAAATAACAACAAATGGTGGTGAGGATGCGGGGAAACAATCCACTCAGGCATTGTTGGTGGGATTGCAAATTAGTCCTTGAACTAGGAAAGGACCAAATGACCCAGGTATCCCACTCCTAGGTATAATCTGAAAGTACGGAAATCAGCATGCTGTAGTGATACATGCATACCAATGTCCATGGCAGAAAAGTTCACAGTAGCCAAGCCATGGATAAAGACAATGTGCCCCAGCGACACCATGGAGTCTCACTCAGCCGTAGGAGTGAGTCATGTCATTAGCTGCTAAGTGGATGCAACTGGAAAACATCATGGTAAGAGAAGTAAGTCAGACTCGCAAAACCAAGGGCTGAATGTTTTCTCTCACATGTGGAAGCTAGAGGGAAATAAGGAATTGGAATGGGGGGATTTTCACAAAAACAGGAGGAAGGTGATCGAGAGGCAAGGAGGAGGGATGGGGAAGGGGAGGAACAGCAGAATGAAACTGACTGAACTATGCCATGCGCAGGTATGAATGTATCACGTGAATTCCACTTCTGTATTTAACTATAATGCACCAATCGAAGTTAATTAATTAATTATTAATAAATAAATGGAAGACGAGAGAGTAGAAAAAAGGGATCAGAAGAGTGAAGAGGGGACAGAGAGGGAAAGTACTGGGGATTGAAATGGAGCAAATCACATACATCATGAATATGGCAGAATGAGCCCTACTAGTATGCGTACCTCTAACGCATTAAAAAAAACACGTTGAAAAGAATTTATAGCTTTATTTTTCACTCAGAATGTGACTTGTTCTTTACCCCTTAATCAACAAGCCAATATTTATTGAAATGAAATTCGGTACAAACTGTGCTCTTTGGGAAATAAAAAGAAGTACAGCAAGGTTTGTCCTTAAGGAGATTAAAGAACTTTTGAGGAAACCAAACCTTACACTTACTTACTTATGTAAACGGGGCTATCAATAGAAGATAACATAAAGGAAAATATGCCCCTCGTTTTTACTGTCCTTAGAAGGGACAAGGATCAAAATCACAATAAATTTCTCCCTATCAAATAACTACACGAAAATTCCCATTCAGAATCCAGTTGCTTTCCCCAATACCGCCCCATTTTATAGGCCCCAGAACGCAAACTACAGCTGTGAGGTGCGGCCCTCCCAGTGCTGGGTCCAGGGCTGATGGCTCCTCATTCCAGGGTCCTGCTTGAGTTCTCCACCAGGGCCTGTCCTCTCTGGGCAGGGGGACTTCCCTTTTGCTCCAGGTCTGCTGTGGCCACCCCCAGGGTACTTTTCTCTCCTTATCTGTCTAAGAAGGAAAAGCTCCCAGGCAGGGTGCTGCCCCAGGTCCGTTCCCCGTGTGGTTTCCCTAGACTCTGTCCAGACCTCTGTAATTAGTCCATCTGCAAATAAACTCTCCCAGAAATTTCCCCAAATGCAGGGTTCTGGTCTTGACGGGGACCCTGGCTGGCTCAAGGCTCTCAGTGTGAAATCCTGTGGCCTGGTGGAGCGGCCATGCCGACAGTGTGATGTCAGGCACCTGGCAGTCCTGGTGGGCTTGTATTTTGGGTGAAGACTCCTCCGTTTATGTCCTGAGCAATCACAGGGCGTTACTCCTTATTGCCAACTTTGAACTGTCAAAACCCAGTGATTCTTAAATAAAAAATAATTTGTGTCCAGCTCATGGAACAGGTTTTGAAGGGAATTGCTCGTGGTGATTTAGGGAATTGTCACGTTTCTATTTCATAAATAACAAAATAGAAATCAGGAGCACGTCAGGACGCATTAGTACTTGCTCATAAATAAAAGTGATTTTACTAGAACTGATAAATTATGCGTCCTTAATTCACTTGGCCAGGCCTGGCACTTTGCTATATATCCTGGATTTTTAGCCCTTCCTTGTGTTACAGTTCAGCACAACACACATCCTGGGTCAGAGATATAACAGGAACACAATTGGGAGTGAGTAAATCTTGTTTTCTGGGTTTTATTCAGTAGCGTTTGGGTTTCTTTCCCCTGACATGTCAGGAAGGATCTTATTGAAAATGGGAGATTAATGTGCTCACTCTCTCTCTTTAAAGCCGAGCATGGAGAAGAAATGCAAAGATTGAAAGTCTGTCGATGAACTTCAGAGTCCAGAATAAAGGGACTGTCCTGTACTAGATGGTTCTGCTGCCTCGGATTTTTTTAGCCCCTGGGCAGAGGAACCCTTGGGTCTGATCTTTGTGCTGCAGAGATGGCCCTGGGCATCTGGTCATGTCATGCAGGCCAAGGCTGGCCCTGAGACAGGTCATGAAGGGTGGCATTCTGGACCTGGACAACCCAGGTTGGACATGGACACAGGTGGGGAGCTGCAGATAACGCTAGTGGTCACACAGGACCAGAGGCCAGGGAGGTCAGGAGGCAGGGTTCTGAGAGGCTGCAGGGCAGACGCACTTGAACCTGAAGGGTTGTCCCAGGGAGGGATCTTCACCTCAATATCTTCTGTCTGGCGGAGACAGTCCCTAACAAGTCAAGGTCCCTGAGCCAACTTCTGGGGCATCATAGACACAAATCTCTCCTTCCTTCTCAGAGCTCAGTGAACTCAGTCCTGGTCTGCCCCAGCGTTCACCGAGGGCCTGGTGGTCGGGGCTTAGAACTCCTCTTCTTCCCTTTCTCTGGGAAAATGCCTGCATTTTCTTGTTGTTGTTTGTTCATTTTTTAAACACATACAACATGATAAAGTGATGAAAAGACATTATCAACAAAATCAACATCGTTAATATGATGCAAATAAGTCAATGCTTCCCTGGGGCACTGCCTCCCCTATTGGAATAACCCCATCAGGAGCCTTCACCCTCTGCAGGGACAGCAGGAGGACAGCTCAAGGGAGCCTGCAGGCCAGCCTGTCCAGCGTGCAGTGCCCCTCAGGGGTGCCAAGCTCTCCCCAGGTTCTGGATGGCCTCCTGGGAGGCCCTTCCAACCCCGTGCTCCCTCCCACCTCTGGGCCTGGTGGTCCACGCTATGGGAGCCCTCTGTAACCACACTTGGAAAGCCCATCTTGACAGTTTGCATCTGATCCCCACATGGTAAGGGGGATCTCACGCACTGTTGGGGGACAGGAGGCCCCAGGAGGAGCGGTGGCTCAAGGTCAGTAGTGGCTCAAGGTCATGACGGTCAGAGTCGGTGTGGAACCCGGGTCCTGGTTCTCCGCAGCCTCCTGCTGCTCCACTGCTGGCAGCAGGCAGGAGCCAGGGTGCTTGACTTCCAGATTGCTCTAGATGTCTGAGCACCAAGTTCTAAAACCCACACACGAGGGTGGCTGGCCATGGTGGGTGGGAAAGGGTCTCAGTTTTGCTCAGTGAAAGAGAAGCCATTTTCGTGGAGCTAGTGACCAGTGACAGCCCATTTTTAGTGCCTACTTAAACATGTAATGAAATCTTTCCCCAAGTTTATTTCATTTTTTCCATTTCACAAATGAAGAAATTGAGGTTTAAAGGCACCAAGTTTGTCCACGCGGACCCTGCTGGTCACGGGCCGCCAGCCTCTCTGACCCAAGCTTGTGATGCTGCCACCTATGCTGTGGCTCCTGCTTGACGGGAAAAGGGAAATTGAATTCCAATTGAGTCACGCAACGTGTAATCTCCATACTTCCTAGAAATTTAAAGGCGTTTATAGCAAAAGACTAAGTCTATATTTTGGGGGTGTAAGTATCACAGTCTATCTCTATATTTAAGCCACGCTGATTATTTAGATAGTGTAGCAAATAAGCTGAGGATGATTCTCTGGGTCAGGGAGGGCTGGCGCCGTGCCTGACAGGTGGATGGGGGCACAGAGAAGCATTGGATGAGACAACGTGGGCAGAGTCCTGGAGGGTGTGGTGTAGGCATGGTCTCCAGACGTTTCAGGGCGTCTTCAGTCTCCCCCTCACTCTCACTCATCTGGCAATCCTGGGGGAGCCGAGTCTGGGCACAACTGTGTTAAGGGAGCAGGCGCCAGCCAGGGCAGCCGCGGCCACCACCCTGTGTCCGGCCAGAGAGGCTGCAGGTGGCCCTGGAGCTTGCTCCGGGAGCACGCCAGGTGCTTCTCTTCACTGTGACCAACACGTCCAACAATCAACAGGGGAGGTGGATTCGGGCTCGGTTTCAGAGGCCTGGTCCACAGCTAGCCGTGCCCATTGCTTGGGTCTGAGGGGAGGCTGGGCAGCGCAGCGGAAGGGCATGGTGGAGGGAAGCAGCAGTGACATAGAGAGGAACGGGGCACCAGGGACAGAATGTCACCCCAAAGGCACGTCCCCATGATCTACTTCCTCCAGCCACACGCTACCTGCCCCAGTTACCTGCCGGTCAGAACAGTCCTTTCAAATGATTAATCCATCAGATGGGTTAGTCCATTGATGCAGGTTGGATCAGTGCTCAAATCTAACTACGTCACCTCTGAACACGCTGAGTGTCCACTGTGTGAGTGTCCTGGGGACACCTCATATCCAACCACACAGACACACTGAGGAGAAAGGGGACCCGAGAACAAATCCACCTCACCCCAAGATGTCTTCCTTCTCTCAAGGCCCACCTGAAGACACGGTGGACACTTGGTTTATGTTTGTTCCCAAATGTTCTGTTTGAACAGTAAGAAGCAGAATTCACCTTGGAAACTTCCGGACTGTCGGGAGGCTGTGTTCTGATCCCTGGCCTGCTACCAACTCCACATGCATTCAGTCAGGTCACTGTACAGGGTGCAGGATCACGGATGTCCAGAGCCCAGTCCACGGATGCAGAAAGCCTCCTACGAATCCTAGGTCAGCTTCATGACATGACCTTCACCACGTCACAGTCAGCCAGTGCCTCAGTTTCCCAGGCTTTAACACCAACAGTGACACAGCAGTGCCTGGGGTTCCTGTGAGGACACAAGGACCTGGTGACATGTAAACCCAGGCCAGCACCTGAATGCGCCAGATGGGATGCGAGTGCCTTATGGCTCACGACTGTCCTGTCCACCGTGCCTAACTGGTCTTGTCTGCTCTTACAGGATAGAGCGAAGAGTCAAGGAAAAAAATAAGACAATCATGATTCAAAGGAGAATAATGTTTTTAAAAACTGGTACAGAAACGCGTGTTATGGCCATTGGGGTCAGCATCATCTCCTCCCTCCTTCTGCCATTTGGGGAACTCGGGAGGAATGCAGACCGCAACGAGGGGTCTCTGATGGTGCTTTTCCTGTGGTCGCCCACCTCAGCCCACGCTCTCCCCTGAGAATCACTGCCTCTGTGAGCCATGATGGCCGAACATGTTCAACTGGATAAAAGGTGGAGATCCACTCGTGTGCGTGGAATAGGGATGATTAGCCAATTAAAACGGAAGAAATTCTATTTGCACTTCATTCATTATTGAAAATTGGTAATGACATTTGTCCTCAAGCACTAGGGGGAGCATGATCTGGCATAACAACAGGCACCGTGTTGGCATTGCCTTGAGTGGAAGGGGCTCTGCCATCGCCTGACAGGTGCGTGTCAGTGAGTTCTGTCGGGTGTCTGCTACCGTCTGGACAAAGCAGACCAAATAAGCCTATTAATATTCAGCCAAATACCAGCAAAGTCCTTGTTCAATGTGATTTATTTATCATATTGATCTTCCTTCCTACGCCAAGAGCAAATTAAATGAGCATTGGCTTGTATTGCCTGGAAAATGCAATACAGATAAAAATCAAATTGTTATCTTCTGTGTACTTGGAAGATTAATTGGAAACTCTATTCTTTTGGTGTTCAATATAATGCACTAAACAGTTGTTTGGGGAAATCATGGCCTCTGTATAGTGAGGCTGCATTTGTCAGGAGGTATCTCTGTATTCACAAAATATCTAATTAACATTTCTACTTGGGGTTTTTCTTCTAAAAATAGTCAACAAATTGGCCCTGACTCCTAAATGCCTCCTTATGCCCTATTTTACCAGCCAACCCGCATGTATCCTCAGGAGTTTCCAGTAAACACATCTCACAATGGGAATGCTTCTGCCAGCTGTGAGAGGGGGGTGTCCTCAGGCCGAGTGACGGGAAGGTCTCACAGGGACCCACAGACCACGTGCCTGGGCTGACAAACGCCCACAGAGTTTCTCAAACTCAAATTCACCATGTTTTCTTTTAAGGACTTTGAGACCTTGGTGGCCTAGTGTTCAGCTGTGGGGCACTGTCACACCCGAGGAAGCAGACACAGGAAGCCAGTGAGGGACCTGCAGTCCCCAGTCAGATGGAAGTCCCGGGGCTGCAGGCTGGGGGTCTGAGGGTCCTTTCTTGCTTCCTGTTCCAAACTCAGGAATTACTCAGTAATCCTTGGTTTCTCTCTTAAAATGAAAACTGGAGATAAGGAGGACAGGGTAGGTCAAGTGTTTCCTAGTTGCTTAAGGGTATCCCTGCATTCCAGAAGGATGTATTTGAGCTTCAGTGACATGTAAACCCAATTTTGAGAGGCAGCAGCTGGAGCGTGGTGGTCTGAGAAGCCTCTGAGGCCCTGGGGGATCAAGGACACAGGTGGTGGCGGGTGCTGTGCTCTTGGTCCTGCTGTCAAGGCTCTCACTGGTTTGGGGTGGCAAGGCAGGCTGGCGTGGCAGGAAGACAGGGCATTTAGAGGCTGGGTTCATTCTACCACGGAGACGAGCGAGGGTATGTCCAAGTGGGCCCGACAGACACATCCGAGTGGTTTACCTGCAGTGGAACGGTTCTTCTCCATGAATTTTAGGGCTCCTATTCTGCCTGGATTGTGGGGAAGGGCAATACACAATTGGATTAAAAATTCATGGTCTGTATTATATTGATTCTTTGGTATTTATAAAACTTGCTTCTTTGTGTCCATGATCGATTTTGAAACCCTTCTCTGCATGCCTGAAAAGAAATTTTAGGCGAAGCATTCTATATATAGCCTTTAGAACAAGCTCGCAATCTTACTGTTCAAATCTTCTGCACATTTGATAATTTAAATTGATTAGTTATTGAAATAAGCATAAAGTCACCAATATTTTATATTTATCACATTTTTCTATGTTCTTCTTGCAGTTTGTAATTTATTCAGTTTGAAGCTACATTAGGTTCATACCAGTTCCAAATTGTCACAGCCCCCTGGTGACTTTTTCTCTTTTGCTACTCAGCAGCGTAAGCACTACATCAGGGCCACCTGCCTGATACCCAGGATGCAGCGTCAGCTTTGACTGGGCCAGGGTTTGGCATATCTTTTCCTCTTCCCTTGCTTTCAACCTCAGATTTCTCTCTTTGCAATATCATGTAGCTAAATATTTGCTTCATATCAACTGAAGATGTATTTTTAACCTGGGGAGTTTGATCCAATGACGCGTCCTGGGACTGCGGTTTGTGCCGGCCTCACCTGCAGCCTCCTTTCATACCCTTGTTTGCTGTACGTTTGCTGTACGTTTGCTGGGTGGCTTGGCTTTCCTCCTCCCCTTTACTATCTTCTTAAAAACAAAAGGTTTTTATAGTTCTTATTTTCTCTCTGCTGCTTTGGAAGTTTTAGATTTTATTCTCCTTGTATTAAATAGCTAAGCTGAACTTTCAATTTAAAAACATTTTAAACAATCTCATACTTACAGAAAAGACACGATTGGTGCGCAGACAACGCTGCTGCGATGCCTCTGAACGTTAGTGTGCATTTCACACAAGCAGAGGCGCAGCCTTCTCCCTGCACCCACGAGGCAGCTCCCACTCCTGACAGCAGGTTTCCACGCTTCCCCGTGCCCAGCAAAGCCGAGCGTCCAGTTCAGAATCCCACGTCCCTCCACTGCCTGGTTGTTAGGCTGTGACCCGGACGCTCATTCCGTGACTTTTGCATATTGGGCAGTCGTGAGGTTGGGGTGGACTGAGTGCCCTTCCGTTTGGGCTGCCCTGTGTTTTCCTGGCTCCAGGTGGATCTGCGCAGTCCTCTGGTCTCCTCGCAGAGGTGCCGGTTCATCCCATCAGCCTCTGTCAGGGGCAGGCTCCTCCGAGCATCTCGTGGATGACGCTCACCTGGGCCACAGTGGCCAGATTCTCCACTGGGAAGTTGCTCCTTCTCTTTATAACTACTAAGTGGGTTGTGGTGAGGGACTTTGAAGCTGAAAATGTCTCATTTCATCAACTTTTCAATGTACAATTGACTTCAATGTAGACTGAGGTTTCCCACTTGCGTTCAGTGTGTTACAATCTCCCACTAACGTTGCTTTTCACGTTCCGCAGTTGTCCCAGATTTGGTCAGGGGACTTCTTGAACGTGCTTACTGTCTTTTGACATGTCCATCGTGTTTGTTTGTCTGGTTTTTGCTTGTCTGATTTCCTGCCCAATTTTAAGATGTCATATTGTACTTTTATATCCCAAACCTGGAATCTGTCATCTCTCCAAAGAACTCGGGCTTCTCATGGCAGAGGATGATATTTAGAAGTCACCATCTGGGCAGAAGTTTTGCTCCTTGGTTGTGGAACTTCTCTGCCTGCCTGCCTGCCTGCCTGTCTGCTGTCTGTCTGTATTTCTCTCTCTCTCTCACACACACACACACACACACACACACACACACGCACGCGCGCACACACACACGCGCATGCACACACCCCACATTTACTTCCATTGATTGGTTCATTGGAAACAGTGGGTTTGCAATAATTCCTCGTGTTCTAAGCTGGGGTTTGTTGGGATGTACAGTGTCCTCAAGCGCATGTTGGACAGGGCAGGCATGTTCAGAGGTGAACACTTAGAGTATGAGAGCTGTGACTAATCAAGTGGAGTAATCGTTTGGAAGGACTAGTCCACCTGGGAAGGGAGTGTGGGCAGGTGAGGCATGGCTGGAGGAAGTGGGTCATGGGAAGGAGGCTGTGCCTTTGGGGTTTATATTCTGTCCCTGGTGACTTGCTCTCTCTGCTTCCCATCTATTGTGAGCTGAACAGCTTTCCTTTGCCATGTCTTCCCGCCATGAAGCGCCATCTCACTTCAGGCCCAAAGCAATGGAGTTGGCTGGCCAGGGACTGGACTCTGAAACCGAGCCAAAGTGAAGTTTTCCTCCTTGAAGTTGCTCTTGTCAGGTGTTCAGTCACAGCAATGGGAAGCTGACAGTTCGTTTTAGGACTTTTCCTTTGCGGACTTCTCCCTTCTCTGAGTGCCCTGAATCTGAACCATGCCCAACAGCACCCCGCCCTGGGCCCACGTGAGTTCCTTCCTAGGCCGCCCCACTCCCACCTTGCAGCAGGCTGCAGCCCCCGCCTCAGGAGCACGCTCTGCACTAACTGCTGCTTGTCTGTTCTGCTTTAGGTTCTGGAGATTTAACCTGCTTTAAAAAATGCCTTTATTAGCGCATGTTAGTTACACAGAGTGGTGGATTTCTTCGTGGCCTGTTGATATATCCATAAAAACAGACATTTGGACAGTTTTATTCCCCAGTGCCCCCCACCCCTGCTCCGCCCCTTCCTCTTTCCCCCTCCCGAATGGTCTCTGCTACTCTCACGGCAGCCCCTTTCCCGGTTTCCCCTCTAGCTTCCACACATGAGAGAAAACAGGCCGTACTTTTCTCAGTCTGGTTTATTTCGTTCAAGATCGAGGTCTCCAGTTCCATCCATCTTTCTCCAAATGTTGTAATTTTGATGGCCAAATAAAACTCCATTTTTCTTTTTCTGTTCATCTGTTGATGGACCCCATGCTGACTCTGTTGATGGACCCCAAGCTGACTCCGTGACTTGGCTATTGTGACTCATGCTGTGGTACCCTGGGTACGCCTGCATTTCTAAAGCATGGTGTCTCTGCTCCTTTTGGATGAATACCAGTGAGTGGTACGGCTAGATCACATGTTGGTATATGTTTGAGGCCCCTCCACACTGATTTCCATAGTAGTTATACCAACTCACATTCCTGTCGAGAGTGCGTAGGAGTTCCTCTCTCTCACCAGCATCGATTGCCATCTGTGTTCTTGACGGCTGCCATTCTGACTGGAGTGAGATGGAATCTCAGTGTGGTTTTGATTTGCATTTCCCTGATTGCTGGGAATGTTGGACATTTTTCATAGATTTGTTGGTCATTGCATTTCTTTTTTTTCTTGAGAATATCTATTCTGTTAATTTGCCCTTTTATTGATTAGATTATTTGTTTTTTTGTTGTCTATTCAGTTAATTTTCCCTTTTATTGATTAGGTTACTTGGTTTTTTCGTGTTGAGTGTTTTGAGTTCTTTCTGTATTCTGTGTATTATTTTCTGTTGGAAGATGAACTTCCACAGACTTTCTCCTATTTTGGAGCTGCTTTTCCCTGTACTGTTTCCTTTGCTGTGTGAAGGTTTCTAATATGGTGTCAGCCCATTCATTGATTCTCTCTTCCTGACCATAGGAGTCTTTTCAGGAAGACTTCACCTGTGCCCATGTTTAAGTTTTCCCCTATTTTTTTCTTCTGAAAGCTGCAGTTTCTGGTTGTATCCTGAGGTCTTTGGTTGAGTTGACTATTGTGCAGGTGAGACCTAGAGAATCGAATCTAGTTTTTCCACATGGATATCTAGTTTTCCCAGCATCACTTATTAAAGAGGCTGCTTTTTCTATAATGTATGTTTATAACAGCTCTATCAAGAACCAGATGTAGCTGAATGGGTGTTTCTCTGTCTTCTATTTTGTTCCATTGGTTTACTTGCCTGTTTTTCTAGCAGTACCATACTGTTTTGTTACTATAGCTCTGTAGTATCGTTTGAAATCTGGTATTGTGATACCTCCAACATTGCTCTTTTTGCTCTGTCTTGCTTTGTCTATTCTGGACTTTTATTTTTCCCAAATGGATTTTAGGTCTGACTTTTCTAGTTCTGTGAAGAATATCATTGGTATTTTCATGGGGAATGCTTGAATCTGTGGATTACTTTTGGTAGTATGGCCATTTAAACATATTAATTCTGACTAACCATGAGCATGGGTATCCTTCCAACTTCTAGTGTCTTCTTTAATTTCTTTCTTAGGTGTCCTAGAATTTTTATTGTAGAGGACTTTCACCTCTTTGTTTAAGTTTATTCCTACATATTTTATTTTATTTTTTGAAACTACTATGAATGGAATTATTTTCCTGAAATTTTCTCAGCAAATTCATTATTACCACATAGAAAAGCTTTTGAATTTTATATGTTGATTTTGTATCCAGATACTTTGCTCAATTTGTCATCTCTGGAAGTCTTCTAGGACAACCTGTAGCATCTGTTAAGAATAGGATCATATCATTTTCAAATAGGGATACTTTGATTTCTTCCCTTCCTTTTTGCCTCCATTTCTTTCTCCTGTTAATTGCTCGGATCATCATTTCCAGGCATGACATTGAGTAGGGATGGAGAATGTGGACATCCTTGTCTTGTCCTGATTTGGGGGAAATGCTTTTGGTTTTCCCCTTCAGTGTTATGATGGCCTTGGGTTTGTCTTGGGTAGCCTTTTTGATGCTGAGGCACATTCCTTCTGTCTCTAGTTTCTTTAATATTTTTATCATGAAGGGTGCTGAATTTTGCCAAAGGCTTTTTCTGTATCTATTAGATGATTCCTATTTTCTTTTATCCTTTGTTCTATTTATGTGGGTGAATTACGGTTTATTGACTTCAATGTATTGAACCATCTGGGAAGAAACCAACTTGATTGTGGTGCATGATCTTTCTAATGAGTTCTTGAATTTAGTTTGCTGATTTCTATTGAGGATTTCTGCATCTGTGTTGATCAGATGATGAACATGCCTCTGTAGTTTTTTTCCCCTGAAGTGTCCTTCTCTGGTTTTGGTATCAGGGTGATACAGGATTTGAGAATGAGTTTGGAAGCACTTCTTCCCTTTCTAGATCATGAATAACTTGAGGAACATTGGAGTTAGTTCTTCTTTTAAAGATCTGGTCAGCTCCATCTGGCCATAGGTTTTTCTTTGCCGGGAGGCTTTTATCACTGCTTCAATCTCATTGCTTGTTATAGGTCTCTCTAGGTTTTCTACATCCTTTTGGTTCAGTTTTTTTAAATTAGAGCTTTAGGATTATACACAGTAGTGGGCTCAAACTGACAAACTCATACCTGCATGGAAATTGATTTCAGTCCAGTTTTGATAAGTTATATGTTTAGAAGTTTACCCACTTCTTTTACATTTTCCAATTTATTGTTTTATATGTTTTCAAAATAGTTCCTCATGATTCTTTGGATTTCAGTTTTTTTCTGCTGTAATATTCCCATTTCTGTATATATTTTATTGACTTGAGTCTCTTCTCTCTTCTAGTTATTTTTCTAGGGGTTTATCAATCTTGTTTATTTTTTCAAAGGACTAACTCCTTGTTTCATGAATCCTTATATTTTTTTTTAGTTCGTATTTCATTAATTTTAGCCCTAATCCTTATTGCTTCTTTCCTTTTACTAGTTTTATGATGGTTTGTTCTCATTTCTCTAAGACCTCAAGATGCATCATTAGGTTGATTATTTGAGATCTGTTTGTGTGTGTGTGTGTAGTCATTCAAGTCTGTAAGCTTCCCTCTTAGAACTGCCTTTGCTGTATTATACAGATTCTGGGATGTTGTGTCTTCATTTTTGTTGGTTTCTAAGAATGCTTTCATTTCCCCCTTAATCTCTTCATCATTCAGAAGTATATTACTCAAACTCAATGTATTCATATAATTACAGTAGCTTTTCTTGTTGATTTTTGATCTCATTCCATTATGATCTAAAAAAAAATACAAAAAATGGTTTAAAGTTTTTTTGTATTTGCTAAGACTTGCTCTATGGCTGAGTACACGGTCAACTTTGGGGGAAAATTCCATGAGTGATTAAAAGAAAATATATTCAGCTATTGTTGGAGAAAATATTCTGTAGATGTCTATTAAGTCCAGTTGATCTCCAGTAAAGTTTAAATATGATGTGTCTGTTGATTTTCTGCTAGATGACCTGTCTGTTAGTGAACTTAGTATTGTTATATTGGCATCTATCAGTCCCTTTATATCATTATTTTATAAAGTTGGGTATACTGATATTTGGATCACAAATATTTACAATCATCATATGTTTTTGTTGTATTGTTGCCTTTACCAATATTAATGATCTTCTTTGACTCTTCTGACTAAATTGGCCTAAATTCTGCTTTATCTGATATGAGGGTGGCTACGCCTGCTCTGTTCCGAATTCCATTTCATGAAGTCTCATTTTCCAATCATCCACTCTCATTCTGAGTGTCTTTGCCCATGAGATATGTTTTGTTGAGACAACACACAATTGAGTTTCTTTTTTCTAATCTAATCCACTAGTCCGTATCTTTTAATTGAAGAATAGAGGCCATTTTACATTCGATATTATTCTGTAGGTAAGTAATGATAGTAATTCCTATTATTTCTTTTTATTTCTAATGTTGATCCCTGTGGATCTTCTGACTTCCTCTGTAGTTCTTGGCCTCGCTGTTACCTACAAAACGCTGGACACCTGCAGCTGCAGGTTTCATGACATAAGGCCAAGAAAGGCGTCCCGGGTCCCCTTGGCAATGGGGAGTTCTTACTGTGCATACGGAGGCTCACACTCAGCCTCGACTCCCAGGGTTCCAGTCATCCTCATCCAGGTCAAACAGCAGGACTCAGGCTGCATTTAGCCTGGTCCTGGGAGAATGGGTCACAGACGGGGCAGTTACGGCATCCTGAAGGCAAGTATGACTTGATCTGTGCGACCCCAGCTCAGGGTGCTCCCATGAAAGGTGCCCCCTCTCTGTTCCTGCTAGGACCGTGCTGCTGACCCCCTTCCTCCCCAGTGCCTCACCTCATTCTGTGCGTTTTCAATTTTGACTTCATCATCACAAGAGCCTCATGTCTTTTCTTGAGTCTTCATCTGGCTTATTAATAAATGTTAATCTCATGTGTTCTCAGTACCCTCTCGGCCCAGGGCCAACTGGACACGGGGTGCCTTGAAGACCAAGTTTGCACAGGATGCCCACAGGGGCACTGTCTTTAAAAGCTGAGCTGAGACTCCGTGCAAGTACCCATGGGGGTGGTGTCCCTGCAGGGCAGGAGGAGTGGACCCAAAGGAGGAGTCACCCTTGCAGCATTGCTGAGGCCCTTCCCGAGGCAGGGAGGCTCACTCCCTGCTGAGTTTCCAAGGGAGACAGAGACGTGTCTCAGACCCAGCGACCTGAGGATCAGCCACAGACTTTGTCCCCCATTCCTGCCCCTGTCATGTCCTCCTGAGGCACGACCCCAGGGCACCCATGGGGTCCCTGGGCAGGACGTGACAGAAGCACTGGTGGAGACACAGCTGGCCAAGGTGCCCTGCCCCTGTTCCTTATCACCAGGGCTGAGTGTCAGGCAGGACCCCGGCCTCCCTTTACTGAGAACGGTCAGCAGACTTGGCATGTGAGTTCTTCCTCTTTCCCTAGAGATACGTGTATTTTAAAAGCCTCTCACCAGTTCTACAACCTAGGACTATCTTTCTCAAGGACCCAGGAGCCATCCCTCTGAGTAGTGAGCATCAAGGAAGAAGGTGTTGGGAGTCGCCCCGGCTCCAAAGACTAACTTCCCCATCCCCCAAGAAGAGCTATCCAATGGTGAGCCCTGATGGCTCACATGATCCTTACCCACCACTCAGACTAGCCCTGCTGGCTCACATGATCCTTACCCCAAAATCAAAAAGCACCCCATGCCAACTGTCAAACCTTTCAACCATTACACTGTCATAACTGTCAAACCATCTCCCCCAGGCTCTATAAATATGCAGAGCTGTTCCTCAATAAAGGGGCATTTTATCCGACGGCAAGCCTTGATGGTTCTTTCATTGGTGCCGAAACCCGGGAGGGGGAATGCCTCCTGCTCGAGGGCCCCCCTCTCTCAAGGCTTGCCGTCCTCGTCCACTCTTTCGAGCACTGCTACTACTCACACAACACCGGCTCTTCAGTAGGTGAGTTCCCCTATCGGGTATCCAACTTCAGAGGGGCTACACAGGGGCTTTGACCGTGATGGTCCGGCAACTCTGACGCCCAATCTGGAGGAGAGAACGCACCCCACCACGACCTTCAAGGTTACGGTGGACTCTCTGGAACCCGGTTCATGAGCGGGAGGTCCTGAGGGGTGGAAGAACAGGCACTCCCCTCCCTTTCTCTCTCTCTCTTTCTTAACCATCCTTGTCTCTCTCCTAACCTATGGGGGCCTCTTCTTCCCTCCCTGCAGACTCCCCCTTATTAAATTCTGCACACAAGATTGGCCTTTCTATCAATTAGACAATCAAAGTCAATGGCTCCCAGGAGGATCCCTAGATCCCACAATTCTCAGAGATCTGTTTAATTCCTGCGAGCGCTCGAAAAAGTGGAAGGAGTTCCCCTATGTTGAGGCTTTTTCTCTTCTTCGTTATCACCCCTACCTATCCGGCAGATGAACCCCCTCCCTACCGACCTCCCCCTTCGGCTCTGTCCAGCCCCTCAGGTGCTCCCCCTGACTCGGCCGACACCTTTAGTTCCCCCCAAACTAGGTCCTGCCCCTAGTCCCACAAACCATGGCCCCTTTAAGAGAGGTTGCTGGACCTGAGGGCATTATCCGGGTACATGTCCCATTCTCTATGAATGACCCCATGCAACTCGAGTGAGGGTTGGGCTCATTCACCACAGAAGAGAGTTTCAACGGGTCCTCCAGGCTTTAGCCTCACTTCTATGTTATTGGCTAATACTCTCCTTCTTGAGGAACGTACCAGAGTCTGGGAACTTGCCAGAGCCCATGCGGATGAAACTCACCGAGTTAATCCCAATCACCCTCTGGGGCCACTTGTTGCCCCAGATCAAACTCCCGAAACCCCAGATGGCCGTCATGTCCTTATGACATATTTCCTCTCGTAGAGCTACCCCGACATCTGGGCCAAACTAAAAAGAGCTTGAACAAGGCCCTGCCACCCCCCAGACTGAGCTCTTGGCGGTAGCCTTTAAGGCTTTTATGCTCGCCCGGCCCTGCAGGGTGCTTCCTTGGGTCGCCACCCATCACTGAAAACCCCTGGGCCTGCCTCAAGTGTGGCAAGGAGGGACATTGGGCCAGGGCATGCCCCGCACCACGTACTCAGCGTACCCCATGCCCTAAATGTCAACAACAAGGTCACTGGGGCTCTGACTGTCCTAGATCCCATAGAAGGCCTATGGACAGGGAACCCTCCGACCTTCTGGGCATGGCAATCGATTGACGGTGCCTTGGGTCCTTGTCCCCGGCCGTAACGATCAATAGACAGGAACCCAGGGTGTGGATTCAGGTGGATGGACGCAAGGTTGACGTTCTCCTTGACACCGGGGCTACCTTCTCAGTCCTGACAGAACTCTGGGGCAAACAGTGGTGTCCACCTCTCCTATTGTCGGGGTAGGAGGAAAGACCATCTATCCAAGAAAGACGCCCCTATTACTCTGTTCCATAGACAACTTCCCATTCTCTCAGACGTTCTTAGTTATGCCCCAATGTCCAGTTCCTTTGCTCAGCCAAGATATTCTCTCTAAATTCAATTCAACAGTCAACATCAGGGCTCCTGGCATCAGTCAGGCCCCAGAATCATGCTGTTCATCTTTTCTGGCCCTTTTGGCAGAAGACTGGCCATTCTGCTCCACTTGTGAGGCTGACATGAAACACCATACTAACCTGGTTGACCTGATTGTATGGGATACACACACCCCCTCCACCGTTTCCTGCCCACCAGTTAACATTCATCTCAAAGATCCTAACACCTTCCCCAATCAGGCTAAATATCCCCTGTCCACAAAAGCTCTTCTGGGCCTACAACCTATTGTTCAGGACCTTCTTAGCAAGGCTTACCTCCGTCCTGCTCATTCCCCTTACAATACTCCCATACTAGCGGTAAAAAAGCCCAACGGGTCCTACCTACAACTCATCAACACCTCCATTAGGCCCATACATCCTTTGGTTCCCAACCCATACACTCTGCTGTCTCAGATCCCCCACACTGCCACCCACTTCT
>NW_026000164.1:1137798-1165473 GCF_001458135.2 Marmota marmota marmota | reverse complement strand
GTTGTGTGTTGTCCTTCTGACAAACCACTTAGGTGTCCAGAGCATGGTGACCCCTGAATAAGTGTGAACTACCTTTATCATAAGAGAGCACTTTACCAGTTGCCTTCTGGGCCTAAGGAGGAACATGTGTGTTTTGTTTACCCTCCCAGTTTCGCAAGAATTTCACGTATCAGTATTTAAAGTTGAGGTGTTTCACATAAAACCTGGAGAGAGCTGACTGCTCTCAAAAGGAAATATGGTAACAATGGGCCACCATCCTCCCTTGGCCGCCTTCAAGAAAGGCAAATAGAGAAGCAAGCTGGTACACCCAGTTAGGAGAAAGTTTGAAGAGCAGCCTTAATAGAGAGGGGAGGAAGCTAGATTGACTAGGAATGAAGAGTGGAATTGAGGGTGTTAGTTGCAGGACAGGCTGGTCTGCAGGTCATGCCAAAGTTAGCTGCAGCATGACCTGGCTTCTCAAACCCTCTGTCGTGTTCTATATCACCTGTTTGCTTCAAGCCCAAATGCCCAAGCCCCTGCTCAAGGCTTGTGCCTTGTGCCAACAAGGCAGCTTGCAGACCCAGAGACCCCATTAGATTTGGGCTATAAAAACTCCCTGTGCCTGTTCCTTCCCCCATCATAAAGTTCATTCAGACTCAGGTGGGTAATATTTCTAATTAAGCTTTTAACCAGCTTCTCCTCAGGAATTACCAACTCCTGGCTACTGATGATACCTCTAGTCCAGATGCTGAATGGACTGACATCATCATGGATCTGTGGTGGCAAGGAACCTTCGTTGATCTGGTTCCTGAAGTTATACCAGTCCTCTCTGCCCTCCTGTGGGGGCTCCCTACTTCCCTCCTCTCTGATTATCACATGCCACCCCATCACAGCAGGAAGCAGCCAGAATGAGTCGACGTCCACTCTCATTTAATAACAAAGAGGGGGGAATGTTGGGAGTCGCCCCAGCCCCAAAGACTAACTTCCCCATCCCCCAAGAAAAGCCATCCAATGGTGAGCCCTGCTGGCTCACATGATCCTTACCCACCAATCAAAAAGCACCCCATGCCATCTGTCAGACCACCCTCGGCTCTATAAA
Organism: Marmota marmota marmota; assembly: GCF_001458135.2. Classification (NCBI taxonomy): domain Eukaryota; kingdom Metazoa; phylum Chordata; class Mammalia; order Rodentia; family Sciuridae; genus Marmota; species Marmota marmota. The sequence goes on along the minus strand of NW_026000164.1, from coordinate 1,164,395 downwards.
TATGCAGAGCTGTTCCTCAATAAACGGGCATTTTCTCCGACGGCAAGCCTTGATTGTTCTTTCAGAAGGCATCCATATTCCTAGTCCCCATGGGCAGTAAAAGCCTGTGTGGGGCTTGCCTGGCCCAGCCTAACATAGACAGGGGAGAAGCTCACTCCTCCTCAAGACTAAGCCACAGTTGGAGGCCAAGCCCATGGGCCTCCCCCAGCTCCTAGCCTGCTCTGGAGCTCTTAGCTCTTCCTGAAACGTGGAGAGGAGGCCTCTGGTCAGGGCCCTGTCACAGCTGTTCCCTTCTCTTGCTCCTCCCCTGCTCCTTTGCACCTGTGCTGGTGCCGAGGACACAAGGAGTCCCCATGTGCAGCCTGCACCCAGGTGGGATGACACCTGATTCACGTGAAATGAGAGACTGTGGGCCTCTCTGCCCTCATTCCATGGGCCACAGCTTCAGCCTCTGCTTCCCAGTGTCTGAGGCCCTGTGACCTGGCAGACACGCGGGCACTCGTCTCCTCCCTGGTGTCCTTTACCCCCCCACCACTTCTCCATGGGGCTCCCCGCCCTCAGCCCTGGGAGGGGAATCCCTCCAGCAACACCTCCCTCCCAGGAGATGGGACCTGCACTTCCCTGAGGGTCCAGGACACTCCAAAGCAAGACCCTCGCACACCCAGTCCCTCTCACCACTCGCCATCTGAACTCTCATCTGGGGCGAGGGAGTCTCACTGTAAGGAAAAGAGCTTCTCACACTTGGCTTTGGAAGATTCAGTTTAAAAAGTTTCAGACGGTTTGGATACACATCGCACACTGCAGCGGGGGGCTACAGAACCTCATGGCCTTCCTGAGAGGCGTTAAGCTGGGTTTGCTTCACTTACGTGACATGCACTATCCATGAACCCTCAAGTGAGATCTGCCCCCCGACAGCAGGCAGGGGCACTCACCAAGGAGGCAGGAGCCAGGGCCTGTGCCCTTCTCCAGACCTCTGTGTGGGGCCAGCAGCTTCTCCACAGGTTGCCATGGCAATGGCCTCTCCGTCCCCCTGGGGGTGCCAGGATGTCAGGCCTGGTTAGCCTTCAGGCTCTTAGTGGGCACCCCACTAACGCACAGTGAGCAGGGTACAGGGTGGGGCGGGGGTACCTTTGGGTCTATCTGGGCACTTAGAGAGATCTGAGCATATGTTTTAGAAGAATCAGCAGAAAGCTTTCCTTATTGGGGCTGTTTCCAATTCAGTCCTCATTCTCTACCTGGTTTGGATGGGGTACATTCAAAAAGCTGAGCATGTTACCTGGGCAAGTCACTGTGGGAGATACAGTGGTCTAGTGAGACCCAGGAATACATGGTATTTAGAAACTGAGGGGAGTGGGCACTGGGTTCCCCGGGGGCCCACACTAGTGGGTGAAACTCAAGGTTCTTTCCCAGAGGAGACCTATCGAGGGAAGGGCAGGCCAAGGAGAGGCACGGAAACCACCCAATGTAGGCAATGGGAACGGAACCAGGACCTCGTTCCCAGAACTGGGGTGCTGCAGAGGGCTGACCCAGCATGAGCAGTGCACAGTGGCCCAGCTCCTGGGCTGGCCTCGGTCCCTGGAACCCTGGTTCTGAGACCACCCAGCACTTTGATTTGGGGCTGATGGCTTAGCCCCTCTGAGTCTCAATGTCTTCCTCTGGGGACCATAGATCAGCCACACTCTGGGTTTATTGTGAGGCTCAAGTGAGACATGAATGTACAGTGGCAAATATCATCCAGCGGCTTCTGTTTAAGATCCAAGCAGAAACCTGGCCATTGGAGTCGAGGCCCGAGGTCGGGCTGACTAAGCAGCCAGTTGACTTGTTCTCATTCCTTGACTGTTCAGCTGGTTTCCATTCCTGCCTGCTGTGTGGATGGTCAGCCTGAGCTTCAGGAGCTGTTGTCAGGGACTGCAAGGTGATAGGGTCGGGAGATGGAGAAGCTCACTCCCTGCTTAGAGGGACACTTGCCCTGAGTGTCACTTCTGACCCCTGGGTGGCACATCTGTGTCCATCTGGCAGATCCAAGTCCCTCCATCACAGCAGGCATCTCTCAGGGAGTCCTGGGGCCACTGGTGTCTTTGGAGATGGCCCTTGAAAGATAACAAGATAACAAGATAATGCAGCTGCTGACGGTTTCGGCTGGCAGTTTTTCTCACCTCCCCACAAGCACTGGAGTGAAGGGAGAGGGTGTAAATTGAAAAACAAACTCATCTTTCAAGTCCATAAAAAAGATCAGATGAGGGGGAGAGGAGGAGTGGCATGAGGCAGACAGACATCCTGCTGCAGAGAGACTTAAAGGGAATCAATCATAGGACTGCGCCGTAAAATGTTTATGGCGTCCTGGGAATAATCGAATATTTCCTGGTTTGTTGTGCTGAAATTTTATGAGCCAAACCAAAAACCTTTAAAGCTTATTTTCTTTTGCTCTTCAATAGGTTTAATTAAAGTTGGACTCGAAGTTTAAACTTGAGACTTAAAATCAAACAACTCGAGAAGCTTACAGGGCACCAAGGTGGGTGTGATGCAGTTGAGAAATGCACTTGGGCGGTCATCCTCACCCCAGTGGCACTGCACTCGTGTTGGACAAATGGGTACGATATATGCCCATCAGACAGAAGGCTTCACTGCCCCCAGGCCCCGGCGCTCCACCCACTGGCCACACCTCCTGACCCTGCTGACCCCTGCTCTTTTGCCTCTCCATGGTTGTTTCTTCTAGAATATGCTGTAGTTGGAACGTGGAGTCTGCAGTCTTCAGGTTCTTTCACTCAGTAATCTTTCACTCTGCACCAGGGAGTCTTTCTTTTTCTTTAATAGCCTTTTATTTTTACAGCATGATATTTACTTTTCATTTACTGATGACTTAGGGTGGCTTCTAAGTAGGAAACCCACTCATTCGTTTTTATCAAAAGTGGTCTTCCATTGCTAAGAACCACGAGAGACGGAAGCATGGGTTCCACGTCGTGGAGGCTAAGTTACCTCTTCCCTGTGTGACTCCAGAGGGCTTTCCCCACTTTCCCACAAAAGGGGGAAGTGGGAAAAGATAAGGGTGCCCCATAGGCACCACCTCACCTGACTGCTTCTCCACCATGGGTGTGGCCCTCACTTTGAAGGACTTATTTCTAGAAAGAATTTCAATGGTCCTTGAAATAAAAGGCCAATTCATTCTTGTTTTTATGAACCAGAGCTTTAAGTTGCAAGGAATTGGTGACAAATATGTCTTTTGAAATTTCAGCATGATCTGGAATCTCATGCTTCTTCCTTCTGATCCTAACCCATAGCCTAGATCATGTTTGCTTGTGTTGATTTTAAGTATGGGAAGGGGGCCAGGACAGCACATCCTGACATCCCAGTGTGCTTCCTAACTTAGTGCCAAAGGAAATGCTAAAAGAAACACTTTCCACGCTCCCTGTTTCCTTGAAGTTGGTGTTTCTGAGTATGTGATGGTCAACTTAGTTCTTCCCTTCTCCCCCCCACTCCCTGTCCATCAAAGCACATGTCTAATGTGTTTATATGTGCTATGATTGAGCACAAGGGTTAAAAGCTGACACAGGGTATTCTCTTTCTCCAAAAGCAAAAGTTACTACAAGGAAGACTTTATCCATCAGACTCTGGATGAGCCTGCGCCATCTTTGATTGATGGCAAAGATATTGGTGCTCAAGAAGGCAGTTAGAGTTGCTTCTGACATGACTCTTTCTTTCTTTATTCATGGATTTTTTCCAAAAGGCCAGGAAAAATGAATAATGACATCAGTGTAATGGCTTTTCTATATCCATTTGTATTTTATTAGTTCTCAGCTCTCAGTCCAAGTCTTATACTGTTGGAAGGCTTGCGAGCTGAATAACCTCCTGCAATCCTTTAGACCTGCCCCTTACAGGTGGTTGTGACTCCTTCCATTACAGCCATTGGCATTGCCTCTTCTGATGAACAAGAAACTGTCAAATGTTTGTAGTTCAAGTTCCTTTCTACAGATGAGAAAAGTGAGGAAGAAAGAATCCAGTGCTTCTTAATATATCACTGACACTTCCTTTCCATATGTGCTATTTTAAGCTTTTCTAAGGTACAATTGACTGTAAAAAATTTTACATATTTAGGGTGTGTGTTTTGATGACTTTGGACATATGTATACACCTATCACACCATCACAGCTATCAAGGTCCTACACATATCCACCAACTGCAAAATTTCCCTGTGTCCCTTGGTGGTGGTGGTATGTGGTGAGAACACATGGCACGAGAGCTGTCCTTCCGCTGTATCTTGAAGTGCACAGTAAGCTTGTCGGCTCCAGGTGCTGGGCTGAGCAGTGGATCTCTACAGCTTACTCACCTGCATTACGGACACTTCACACCACTGAGCAATGACTCCCCCTGCCTTGCTCCTGGCGTCTGGTGACCACCGTTCCACTCTGTTTTGAGTTGGACTAATTTGGCTACTTTGGGAAATGTCCCAGCATGGATGAGCCTGGAGGAGGTCGTGCTAAATGAAAGAAGCCAGGGGCAGGACAATCACCGCATGAGTCCACTTGTAGGAGGTGCCGAAACAGTCAGACCTGTAAGCCGTACGCTGAAAGTTATTTGGTTAAATGAACACAAGTGGCATGAAAATTTGTGCCAGGTCCCTTTACAGTTAATACCACTAGTGAAGTCAGTGCTGTTATCATGCCCATGTCACTGAGGAGGAAATAACTTGGCCACAGTCACAGAGTTCATGGGTGGTCGTGCCTGATGAAGACATGGCAGATGGTCTCCACGGCCCACGGCCCCCACCCAGCCTTCCTCTGCTGTGTCCCCACCACTCCATGCTACCAACAGGCATATTGGTGCTGGCTCTTACTGCTGATTCTGAGTGAGATTAGCTACCTTCATCTGGAAAGCCAGATCTTAGCTCAATTACAACATCTCAAGTTGCTCCTTAGGGATATTTTTCTTTCAAATTTTAAAGTCCTTTGAGGATCTCAAAAATGATCATTCCTTTATACTATTGGTGGCCAGGGGCTTGAAGAAGTGTTAATGTATTTATCTCACATGTCTTAATTATTCAAAGCATTACGGAAAGAGACAGCAAGCCTGCTTCCCCTTACAAATCTCAGTCAGGAGAGTTCTTCTTCTCCTTTGATATAAAAAGGGATGCCCAGAAGCATAATTATTTCCAAAGATAACTTTTATCTCGTCATACCTGCTGAGACCCCTGGGTTCTCGGTAGGCGTTGGAAGCAGGCAGGTGCCTTGCCTGTTTTTAGCTGTCTCAGCTGTTTTGTGATGGAAAGGAGAGAAGCCACCTGATGGGAAATGCTGTTCGGTTTTCCGGGGGAAGGCAAATTTTCTCTTAATTCAGGGGAAAATCCCCCAGTTCTTTATGAGCCCATAGGCACTGTTAAGGAAAAGGGTAGCAAATCCACAGTCGAACAGACAGATCTTTCTGAGGCCTAACCTGGGTTTGCCCCGGGGCTGCCTCTCGGGTGGGCTTATTGGGAAGGTCAAGGTTGTTTGGTCTTACTCTGGATGAACATGATATGTCACAGGGTTTGTGGGGTCAACTGTGTGACACCTGAGTGAGGGTCACATGTGTTGGGGAGAAGATAGATGGCCCTTCCAGATGAGGCAGAGGACTGTGGGTGGACCCCTGCAGGCCTCTCAGAGGACAGAGTGGGATGGACCTGGGCTCAGCTTGGACAGAGGCCGTCCCCAGCCTGGGGAAGAAAGGGCTGTCATTTCAGTACAGCAGCAGCCTGTGGACATTGGAAGAGCAGACCACAGGACATTTGCCCTGGGAACCAAAAACAATTAACAAAACCAGTTAATGATGTTCACGAGTCTGTGAAAATACCCTTCCCAGAGCTGAAAGGTGCGCAGTGTGAAAAATTCTCCAATTATTTTAGAAGAATTTGGCGAACCACAAAGAGTACAGTGGACAGAGTAGGGATATGGGAGGTGACGAAGGAAGTGACGAGGGGCAGAGGAAGGAATTGCAGAGGGAAGCTTGCAGTGGGGGCATGGGGCTCTGACCGTGCAGTGCGCTTTCCACGCACCTGGGAGCTGGAATTCATTCTTGAAGAGGAGGCTCAGATTTGCTGGGAGAGCGTTAGGGTGTGACGGGCCGGTCTCGGGAAGCCCCAGAGTAGAGTGGCCAGTGCCTCTGTAACCAATCCCACAGCCTGGAGGGCTTCGACCACAGACATTTTCTTGCAACTCTGGATGCTGGAAGTTCAAGATCCAGGTGTGAGCCACTTTGTTTCTTCCCAGGTTTCTCCCCGTGGCTTATAGGTCATGTCCTTTCCCCACAACCTGCACAGTCTTCCCTCTGTGCAAAGTCTCTCCTGGTGTCTGTGGCTCGCGTTGCCTTTCTTATGAGGACACCCTCTGACTGAATCAGGACCCACCCAGCAGCAGCATCCTTCAAAGACCCTGGCCCCTGGCACAGTCCTCTCCTGAGGTTCCTGGGGTTAGGGTTTTGACATGTGAATTGGAGGGGTGGGCCAGAATTCCCCAAGACTCCAGGGAGAACATGCCCAGTTAAGATGGTGTTGTGGGGTATCAGTCCAGGAACAGGCTTGTGCTCTGTACTGAAGGAACATGGATGGGGAGCATGGACAAAATGCAAGCTATGACATCCAAGGTGCTTCCGAGGCACAGTCCTCCGACAGTGCTGCTAATGCTACTCTTGGCTCTGCGCACCACGAAAGACAAGATTCCAGGTACGAAAACTCAGGAAGGACCCCCAGTATTAACTCTAATCCTGAGTATCAACCCTGAGTATTAACTTTAACCTTAATTTTATTGCCCACCTAACTAATGCCACAAAAAAGACTCCTTATGCTACAGGAATGTTGGCATCTTATTGTTAAAAATCTTTGTGTTGTTCTATCAAAATATATAAAACATGACATTTTAGAATCTGCGGTACCCAGCTCAGAATTATCGCATCTTGACTTTGTGCTTTGGTGACCCCTCGCTAGGTTGAGCCAAAAATTAAACTTTGAATGTTCTACAGGTAAAATGTGCATGGTGGCTGTTTATTGTCAAGTTTCCCTGGAAGGGTGCCTTCACGTGACCTGAGGCTGTGCATCTCAATTGCGTGGTCAGGAGCCCCGTGCGTCAGCCTGGAGTTCCTACGAGAAGGGTGGGCTCCCACTGGGATACTCATTTGTCCCATGGCTCTTTAGCTCTGTGGCTGATACCACCAGGCTCACCTCGGAGGCTCCCTTTGCCCTTCAGCAGTACTGAGTTGTCTGCCACAGGCAACGTGCCCAGTCTTATTTGCACTTGCCGTCTAGTTCTGTGCCAGGAGGAGCCCCCAGCCCTATCCAGACTTGGTGAACTGTGGACATTGGTTAGAAGTAGGAGCAACAGGGAGGTGATGGTTCACAAAAAAGACTTCTGTGTATGTGTTCCTTGAACTTGACTAAAGTGAAGATGTCCATTATCAGAAACCAGAGTTCCAGGCAAGTGGAATCTCGCAAATAATTGGAGCGTGGCGGTTCCTGCCAGGAGAGATGGTAGATGCAACTGAAATGGCCCAGCTTCTTACTGAGACAGGCTTCTTGATAATGAAGATTTTCCCTGGGAAATCAGAGCCTCCTGTCCAGGGCACAGCCCGATGGACACTGATGACCCCATGTTGCTTTGCTTTGCTTTTGTTTTGAAAAACAAGTGTGCATGTGTAGACTCTGCTTTTGTTGAGAATAGTTCCTGGGTGTGTCACACATGCTAGGGTGAGTTATGACAAGAAGAGGGGACAGAAAGCTCCAGGCAAGGCAGAGAAGCACATTAAACTGTTCCCGGGTTAATGCTGGTTTTATAAATGAGCACACTTCCCAAGGTTCAGATCTCCATCGGGCAAATGCATGTTTCTATGTGCCTCACACTCCGATTAATTAGTTAGAAGAATCATAATTAGCTGAAATTTCCCTGCTTGGTTCTCTCTAAAAGTGATAGGAGCCATTGTTCATGGAATATATTTTTAAAATAATGCTGTTGTACCTCTAAATTTTTTCATCTGTGTCAATGGGAAAACTGTGGACTTACTGTGTTTTGGAGCTCAGATATTTGTATGAAAGGCAGAACAGCTATGCTCCTTTGCCCTCCACAAATGCTGGATGAGTTGGGTGGAAATATCTGTGAATTCTGTCTTCTCTCATTTCTTCTGAAGTTCACATCAGGATATTTAGGGACTAAATCATCTCTGATTATTCCTCTTGTACTCAGCTCCCCCCACAACAGGAAAAGCATTTCTGGTCAGGGAAAGCATTTCCACAGCGTTTTCTGTTTGGGCCCACATCTTAGGAGATACATGGAGTTCAGGCTACTGACCCCTGGTTTGTCCTGCATTTTCTAATGTAGGGCACTTCCTAAGTCCTCCATCTGGCAAGACCTATCAGGTTTATGCTGAGGAACAGGAAGCTGGGGCCTCTTAAAAGTGCAATTTTCCATTGAAGACAAAAGTAAATTTATAAGCAGGATCAGCTTTTGCCACTTTTTAAGGGAGCGATTTATTTGCTAAGGGAACCAGAGAGCTGTCAGGATGGATTAATGGGATGAGTCTCAATGGCACAGATGCAAATCCCCTGGATTATTATTTTTTTAAAATAATTGGGCATCTATTTTACATGAGAATGGACAGCAAAGCAATATTTGCTTCTATGGATAGACTCAGAACAGCAAGCTGAGCTGCAGACATGCCTCCACTGAAAACCCTGTCAAGGCCCCGTCTCAACAGGGCCCAGGTTCAGGGAACCTGGGTCCCTTTACTCTCACCATTCCCCTGGGGGGAAGGGAGCCCAAAGGGGTGAGGAGGTCCATGTGCAGATGCCATGCTGGCAGACTGCTACATGTAGATGTGAACTGGATAAGTCAGAGCACAGAGGACACTGGGAGCCAGGATTTCCACTGTCGGAGAAGGTTATTGTGCCCATGGGAAGGCAGAATGCTAGAATATGTCCTGTGTGTGTGTGGTCTGGAATTGCAGGAATTGCTGTGACCCCTAGAGGGCACCAGAGCAGCAATGCATCACCCCCAAGAAGCACACAGGACACCCTGATTGTGGCTTCTATGTACCATTCTCACCTTGAAAGAACCAGGGCTTCTTGGAGAGATGGCTCAATCTAGGGTTGGGGCAGGGAGAAGCAAAAGATGAGTCTGGAACATCTTTTCATGACGGAATACAGGAGGCAACCCAAAGGGCTCAGACTGGCTGAACCTGAGACAACACATCAAGAAAAAAATACACACACACACACATGCGCGTGTGTGTGCGCACACACACACACACACACACATATTTGCAAAATAATGCGAATGTGCAGCAAAAGGCCCCAAATTAACGTTCCAAATGTAATTGGTAGAATGTGGAGGCTACTTTTGAATACTGTGAAAACACATTGTCAGTAATGACATTGAGCATCTCAGATGTTCCCGCTTTAACCACAAACCTGCTGCACACAAAGTAACCTGCGTGTGGATGATTAACATGCAGTATTTATTTTTTTAGCATTTCACATTTCAACTTGGGTTGTTATTTATGTGTAGGTGTTTTGCTGAGTTTTGTTTGCATCGAAGGAAATTGGTGGGATGTTTTTGTCTTATATGATTTGCATACTGTACAGTGAGAAACTGCCTCCTGTTCTGTGCATTCATAGCATTTCCTGGAAGGGACTCTGGTGTTAAGAGGAGATGCCTGCATTTGCTCACCCACCTCTTGGAACTATGTGGACATAAATATATCAATGCAGAAATATTTATAAGCATCCTATGATTTGGAATTTTGGATTATTCAAATGTCCTTTCAATTTCTGCTTTTGAAACAACATGTCCTAATTTTGCAAAAATGATAGTAAAATTTGTAAGTTAGGGAAAGCCTCAGCCTAAGTTCTGGTTAGGCCCACCCTGGGCTCCCTGGGCTTCTTTGAGACCCTCTGACATGGAAGTGTGTCACATGTGGTGCTTATGCCAACACATACATTCTACCTGAAGCCACTAGTGTCTGGATCAAGCTGAACCTGACTCACACTGACTCCCCAACTCTCCCTCACAACGTGGATTTTGGCACCCACTTTCCCTACACATGACCTCCCACTGCAACAGTGAGAAATCTGACTCCTACTTGCTTGAAGGCTCAGTTCAGAGCCCCTCCTGCAGAAGGACAGCTCTGTCAGCGGCAGTGCTGGTGTTTAGCCGCTTTGCTTCAATTTTACCAGCATCACCCATTTCTGGAGTGACCCAAGTCCAGACCTTCCCTCAACCCCTTCAGGAAGTGGGTTCATATGTTTACAATAGAGTTAGACCCACTGGTTCATGGTTTGCACCCCATCCTGGGAAAGCCAACCTCCTACATGACTTTAATTTGAAAGCTGCTTTGCTCTTTGGACTGTCTCTGGTTTGGACAAATGAGTATTGCTATGTGTCCATCACTATGTTAGCAAAGAATTGTTTCATCACCTTAAAAACTGCCCTGTGCTTCACATTTCCCTGGACAATCAGCCTTCTGCATTGCCAGACGCTTTGTCTTTCTAGATACCGTGCGCATGGAATTCTAAAACACATTAGCCTCACCCTGGCTCAGGAATGTGCATTCAAAGTCCACCCCTTTCTAGCTTGAGACCTCATTCTTTCCACCTTCCTTCTTCTTTTTTTTTTTTTTTGGCAATGGGACTGAACTACTGAGCTATACCCCAACCCTTTTAATTTATTTTTTTTTTTAATTTGAGGGTGTCAATAAGTTGCTGAGAGTCCTCAAACTTGTGATCCTCTTGCCTCAGCATTCCAAGTTGCTGGGAATACAGGTATGTGCCACCATGCCTGACCTTCATATTTTTTTTATCTTTGATCAGTGAATAATACTGATAGTATCAATGTGCCACAGTTTGTTTATCGATTGTGTTTGAAGAGCATCTTGGTTTCTTTCAGGTCTTGGTGTTAGGAATGAACACCATGTGAAGGTTCTGGGGGAGATATGCATTTTTTAATTAGTTGGATAAATGCCCGGGAAGGTCACAGCTGGACTATATTAGCAGATGATGCTTGGCCTTGTAAGCACTGTCCCCCAGTGGGGCGTACCACTGTGTACGCTGCCTGGCCATGCCCCAGAGGAGCTGCCACTCTTCACCGGCTTTGTGTGTATTTCATGATGGCTTTCCTGTGGCACTGTTTTCTGCTTTTACAGTTATTATTTTCTACTTTGGGGTTTATTTTAATCTTATTTGTATAGGTTCTTTAGATGGAAAATTACATGATTGATTTAAGACTTTTCCTCATTATGAGTGTCATAAAAGTTTTCTTTCAGCCTTGCCTCCGTTGTGTTCCATAATTTTGCTTTGTTCAGTTATCACCTTTCTTCAGTTGGTGCTTTTAAAAACTTTCTGACACTCATGTTCCATCCATGATCAGGTTAGGAGCATGTGGTTCAGTTTCCAAGCATTTCCTGTTATCTTTCTGGGTTCCCCCTTGTTTAAGTTCACTGTGGTCAGGAACAGTCTCTGTTTTAACTCTAACTTTTCCGAGGCTCGTTTCGTGCCCCAGGATAGAGTCTCACTTGGTGGGTATATTGTGGGCACTTGAAAAGCTGCGTCCTGCTGTCTCTGGGTATCATATCGTACGAATGCGCACAGGTCTGTGGTTCTGTGCTGTTGTGGGTTCCTCCAGAGCCCTGCGGATCTTCTGTCGAGTTCTGTCAACTCTGGGTGAAAGTTGCTGAAGTCTCTGACCATAATTGTGGATTTGTCCATCTGTCCCGTTGTTCTGCCAGTCTGGGCCTCACTCATCCTGCACTCTGAAGTTCAAGGCACATGCAGTTAAAATTGACATGTCCCTGGTGGCTGACTGCTTGTCATTGTATGATCTGTTTCTGCTGATTTGCTTTTGCTCTGAGTTCTACTCTACTTGCTGTTAATATAACCATCCTATTTCCTCTGGTTACTGTTTTCAGAGAACACCTTTTACCATCCTTTTACTGTCAGTATGTCTTCACCTTTGTATCTAAAGTTGAGTTTCTTGTAGACAGCATGTAGTTGGGTCATATTTTTTTAACACTCTACCAAATTCTCTTTCCTTTGAAATGTCAAAATCTGCATTACTTTGATTATTTTTAAGGCAATTACTTATATGTTACAACTTGTCTACCTTTTTTATTGTCCTATTTGTTCTCTTTGTTTTTCAATTTTCTGTTCTTTGTTGTCCTTCTATGGATAACAGGAGCATTTTTTGAATTCCATTTCACTTATGGCACATACAGATGTATTTATTTGTGCAGGTTTTTAGTGGTTGCTTTAGGTGCTATATTATATATACCTAACTTACCTCAGTTCCATAGAATTATCATTTTACCAGTCTCAATGAAACATAGAAACTCCTTTTGATATCCCTTTATTCATCCCATTTATAACTGTAAAATATATTTCTTCTAGATACCTCTACAACCATATCAGAGAGTGTTATGATTTTTCTACAGCCATCATGCATAATTTTAAAAATTCAAGAGGAAAGAAAACCTATGGTACTTATCCAAAGTTTTGCTTATCTTGTTTTTTTTTTTCTTTTCTAATCTTCCAATGTTCTTTCTTTTTGTTTTCTTTCTTTTTAGAATATTTGTTTTAGCCAGTCTTCATAATATAGGTTTGCTGGTGGGAACTTGTCTTCGTTTTCTTATATCTGAGAATGTCCATTTCCCTTAATTCCTGAAGGATATTTTTACTGTGTGAAATAGTCTAGGTTGGCAGTTCTTTTCTCTCAGCAGCTGAAAATTATTCTGCTCCAGGAGTTCAATTGTTTTAATGAAAAACTACTGTTATTCTAATAGTTTTCTTCCTGAGAGATAAAATATCATTTTTCTCCAGTGTTTTGAGGGTTTTGTTGTTGTGTGTTGTTGTGAGGTGGGCTATATGGGCAATGACCAAACAGACTCCATTTTACCCCGAGACTCCACGTCATGTAAGAAATGCTTCTCCCGTGGGAAAGCCCCGCCTCTGTACCCTTTGACAGTTCCCTAGCAGAGCCTACTTGGCAGCACAGAATAGCAATTCTCATACAGTGGAAAATCGTTCCCTTTGGTTTCTACTTTTCTTGGGCAATGTACCTTGTCAGACGTTGATTGTCTAGACGTTAGTACCATTCTCTAACTTGTACTCAACTAGGATCATTTTGACCCCCTTCCCTCTGCTTGCTTGCTGCTATGCCAACCTGGACAGTCCCGTGGGGAATTCCAATGTACCCATTGCGTTGTCTCACTAACTGCCCAGTTCAGCCTCTGTACCCCTGCTTGCTTGCAGCTACGTCAGCCCAGGGGTAATTTTTTGCAGTTTTTGCCTTTAAATATCCTAAAATGTTCAGGCTTGGGGCTGTTCTTTGCAGAGACAGTTGGGTCCTGTGGGGAGCAGTCGCTGGCTGGCTAAATAAAGAGTCTTCAATTTGGACAAAACTGGGACTTGGTGTGTTTTCCGAGCGACCTGACCACAATAGTGTGTGTCTTTAGTTTTCAGAAGTTTAATCATGATGTGTATCAATTCAGATTTGGGGGTTTATTCACCTTCCTGAATCTGTGGATTTATGTGACTTGCTAAATTAGTTAAGTGCTTCTTCAGTCCCACCTTGTACTCCCTGTCTTTCCAGGACTCAGATAAACATCAACATTAGTTATAGTTGTACAGACCCCCGAGTCTGCGTTCATAGTTTTAGTCTATTCTACACCTGTTATGAAAATCACATGACTTGTGTTGTTCTACCTTCCAGGTCGGTGACTGCGCCCCCTTTGCCCCTCTAATCCTTTTGTTGAGCCCATCCACTGAGCTTTTTGATCTTGTCACTGTGGTTTTCAGTCATAAAATTTCTATTTACTTCTTACTTCTTCTATTTCTTTGCTGAAGATTTTTATTTCTTCGGCTTCTTTTTTGTTTCTAGCATGTTTGTAACTGTTCTTTCATTTTTATCACACTATTTTAAAATCTTTCTCTCAGAAGTTCAACATCTCTGTAGTGCAGGTTGGCATTGCTGATATTTTTTTGCATGTGGTTTGAAACGATGCTGGTTCTCAGTGTGAGGAGTGATGTCCAACTGGAACTTGGACATTATGGTATCATGTTGGGAGGTTCTGGACTTCATTTAAAACTTTAGCTGGCTCCTTTGAAGTTGCTCCAATAGAGGGAGGAGGGCAGTTGCTGCCGAGCCACAGTGACGTGTGGGGTCCGTTCAGAGCCGGGTGACCCCTCACTGCTGAGTGATGATGACTACGTTTATAGACCACAAGGTCTTCACCCACCCACATTTCTTCATCCCTGGTACTTCTCCCTGTTCTGAAATCTGCACTGTGTGACGTTCCTAGAGCCATCCTAGCTCCCTTCCGTTAGTGGTAGCATGGCATGTGCGCTTCTGTTCTTTTATCTTTAGCCGGCGTTATCTTTGGGATGGGGTTCTTGTAGACAACATTTACTTGGTTTTGCTTTTTTGAATCTGCTTTGACTATTGCTGTCTATTAATTGGCGTAGACCATTCATGTTAAATTAGTTATTGATATAGTTGGATTGATAGCTACCATATTTTAAATTTAAAAATTTTTCTTTTGTCTTGTATTTTATTCCCCATGTTTTTCTGCCTTTTAATTTTTAATTTAGTGTTTCATATGATTCCATTTTCTTTCATTCCTTAGCATATCATTATGTTTGTTCACCTGCTTTTAATCTTAATAGTGGTTGTCCTAGAGGATACAATATAATCTTTAACTGTCAAACATCCTATTTAAAATAATACTATGCTGCTCCGCATGTCGCACAGGCATATAGCAGAATATTCTTAGTTCCCTCCTCTCATCCCTTCTGATACTGCTGCCATTCATTTCATTAATCTATAATCATCCACCACATTATTATTCATGCTTTAAACAGACTTTTATCTTTTACGTAAATTAAAAAGAATAAATGATTTTATTCTACTTTATTTTCTTTATGTTCTTTTTTCTTTATGGAGATCCAAGTTTCTGCCCTGTACTATTTTCTGTCTAAAGACCTCTTACGGTTTCTTTCAGGGCAGGTGATTATTTACCTCAGTTTCTGTTCACCTGTAGGAGCCTTTGTCTCACCTTCGTGTTGAAGAGACGTTTCACTGAGTGTAGAATTCTAAGTGGGTGTTTTTCCTTCAATCCTTTAAGCACTTCTTTCCATTTTCTTCTACTTGCATAGTTTCTGGTGAGAAGTCCGCTGTGGTTCTCCTCCTTGTTCCTGGTAGGTCACATGCTCCCTCCAGGCTGACTTCCTTCAAGATTTGCACTGTCTTTGATGATCTGAAGCCTGATACTACATGCTCAAGTCTTTTGTTGTTTGTTTATGTTGTTTACTCTGTTTTGCATTCTTTGAGTTTCCACTAACTGTGGTTTGATTTTTGGACAGTTCTCTGCCACCAATCAAATATGTCTTCAGCTCAGTTCTCTTTCCCTCCTGGTGTGTATCTTTTTCCTGGTAGGTGAGGAAGAAGGTTAGAGGGTGTTGGAATGGGAAGGGTTCCCTGGCACGTGCTGGATAAGGCCCTGGTGGTCTCTCCCCCCCAGGGAGCGGGCTGGTGTGTGGGAACATGCTGGGAGTGTTTCACAGTGATTACCCTCCCCTTCCTGCCAGAGCCATGAGTGTGTTCTCTTCAGATCATCGCCACGAGAACTTGCTGGGCTTCGTGGAGGTAAAGCCCAGGGAGGTGTGGCTGTCTCTCACCTCCACGAGGGAGTTTGTTATGTTATATTACTGTTCATATTCAGCATCCAGCTTGATTCAAGTGACTTCTAAAACTGATGACTTAGGGATGATTTATGGCTCCAGCAGCTTTCGTTCCAGGTAAGTCTCAGTTGTGACTCTGTGTGCTACTCTCTCTCTAGAACTCAGGGTGGCATACTGCTCTGTTACCTCAGTTCTCTGTTGGGGGACAATAAAATAATTGATTTTCACTTTGTTCAGTTTTTCTTAGTTTGTAAGGACAGAGGGATGACTTCCAAGTGCTTCACATGCTGGAGTAGAAACTGGAAGGCGTTTGCACTGTACTTTCCTTCTTGTTTATTTGAATTCATTAATGAAGGAGGCAACATTCTCAGAATCTTGAATGCTGAGTGGAAAAAGGTCATGTTAAATGATAATCACTGGTTAAATAAATCAGATGTTTATTTCAACTGTCATCACTAATTTCTAAAAAGAAGAAATGGAAGTTCAGAGATTAAGCAATTTATCTTATTAGTGAAATAGAAACTGTGTTCCAGGAACTTCATCCAGATTCCAAGTCCTGCCTAGAAGGAGAGGACCACAGAAAAACCTCTGCTGCGTGGAGTATGTGATGTGCACTTTCCAAGGGCCACAGGAGTTGGGGGAGGGAACACTATGTGCTGAGTGATGATGGCTACGTTTATAGACATGATTTATAGAGTGTATCCTATGCATAGAGCGAGACTTACTTGGCTGAAGGGGAAACTGTAATTTAGATTTATTATGGGAACATAGTAAGCAAAACAAACAGCACTATTTCATAGGACATAAGTTATCACTTGAAGTGATTCTAGGGGGTAATACGGGGCTGAAAATCCCATTTAAAAATTAACATAATCCCACCCTGTGTCCTACACCCTGGTGAGTAGCTCTTGGGTTCCTGTAAGAATAACCAGGCTGTACCTTCTCTGAGCGTCACCAGGTATTTATTTTTGGGGTGTTATCCTGCCGTTGTTTAAATGACTTGTATTCCCTCTCACATTCCTGGAAGTTGGGAACCATGTTGTGAAGGAAGCCTGTGGGAAGGGGTGCTGGTGGATGCCTGCTGCGTACCCAGAGTGGTGGTCTTCTTCTCTGCCTGCAGGCTGTGCCTGAGTGCTCAGCGGCTTGTAAGAATGCGCTCACGTGGTGCAGGTCAGTTAAAATCACAGGTTAAAGAAGGACCTTGCTCACCAAGAGAGACTCAGAGTACCAAGTGGTTCCAGGAGTTAATGAGCCAGCTGGGTCCTTAAACCAGGCAATACAGCTGGGGTCCCCCAGAGGCGTGCCCTTGGTAAGGACACTCCACTAAAGTGGCTTCCACAGTCCCAGCATGCTGGTCGTGGGGCCGAGCCTCGTCACCCTGTGGTGGAAGCAGCAGCAGCTAGAGTCAGACTCCTTTCCCTTCCTGCGATCCGACACAGCAGGGACCAGGAGGCAGGCCTCCTGCCTGAAGCTGCGCACAGCGTTCCTGCTCATGTCTCCGCCCAGGCTGTGCTGTGCGGAAGGCCAGGGGACAGGGCCAGCCTGGGGGTGTGTGGGGGGCTGTGAGGAGACCTGGGAAATCTGGGATGCAGTATCTGAGCCAGCTCTTCCACCCGGCATCCTCTGTGGTGAAGTCCTTCTGTCCCCCACGCTTGCGATTCCTGTCTGATTGTAGGGTCATTTTTTCATCTCAGACCTTACAATAGTGTGCCTGTCATGTCTCCTGGTGTGGCTAAGAAGTAAACATAGAAATAGGATTTAGATAAAGCCCCAGATTTGTAACAGGACGTTGGGGCCACATATGAGAAGCGGGTTATCTCTGGAGGCTGTGAGCTGCTACACATTTTCCCCTGTGAGCCGCTTTCCAAAGCCTAATGATGACACTGAACCTCAACTGGAGTGGTTCCCACAGTGGCATCCCGCCTGTCAAGTCACCTTAGTGCTATTTCCATGCGCATAGCTGGAGCCGCGAGTCCACACAGACGGAATCTGCCCCAGGAGCAGAGCCTCTGACTTTGCTTCAGGAGAGCTGAGGGTGGCTGGTGCTCATGGCTCCCAGGTTTGACAGGGACATTGGTCATAAAAGGTGTTTTGCACACATAGACTCATGCAGTCTCCTTCAGAGAGACTAGACTAGATGAGGTCACGGGGGCTGAAGGTGACGAAGAGTGAGCTCAGACCTGGAAAACAAAGGCGTAACCTAGGATTGATGGACAGCAAAGGGCCCAGCATGTCAGGAAGGTCAAATTCAGGGAAGACCACCCAGCAGAGCCACCAAGTGCTTGGACCCAGGACACCGCTGAGTGACACTCTGCCTGGGTCCTACTGGGGCATTCCTCCAGGCCCAGCTATGTGGCCTTGTGAGCTTAGGTGACTGCCACAGTCTGGCTGGGCACAATTCAGGAGCCACTTGTCAAAAGAAATGAACTTTATTTTTAGAACACACACACCACACCACACAGCTCTTCAGGAAAACCTTCAGAGCCCAACTGCCACCACCGGCTTCCCACAAGCCTCTCCACCCCCCCCACTCCTCCTGCTCTTGAGGCCAATTGGCTGGGTCGCATGGGCGGAGCCAAAAAAACTCCCCCAATGAGCAGCTCCGTGGTCTGAAAGGGCGGGGAAACAAACCAATGAGCATCACCGCAGAGGAGCCAATCAGTTGGTAGCTAGAAGTTTGATGGGGCCGCTTTGAGCCAATCATCAGCTGGCAGCTGGAAGTTTGCTGGCAGCTGGGAGTTTGCTGGGCCCCCTTCAGCTGTGGCTCTCAACATCTCCCCGTCTCTGTTTAAACAACAAACATGTGGCTTAGGGACCGTGCCTGCCTTAGGTTGTTCAATAGGACATACAGTTCTTACCCGTCATCGGATGAGCTGAACTCAAGACGTCAGCCTTCTGTCTTAGGTTGGTACCATTGCAATTGGATCTTACCCGTCATTGACTACTGGTCCAGCATACAGCCACACGTGTGGATAGGTCTTTGTACCAGCGGGGGGGTGAGGTTCTTTGCCTCACCTCTGTTGGCCCCCAAATTTTAGATGAACGACCATCACAAGCAGAAGGGAGGAGGATACACCAAGCCAATTGACTGCTCCTTTTGGAAAAATTGTACCACCGATGACACCATCAGCAAAAATACCCCAACACTACCACAAGTCGCTGCACCAACAGATAGTTCACAATGCATACAAGTGAGTTCACAATGCATACAAGTGATACATAGTCCAGGCAAGTTCTGCAAGCAGTTCAGTGATGGCTCTTGCAGAAGCTGTAGATTGGTTTTATCTTTGTCTTCACCGGCACTGGGATGAAGATAGGAATTCTGGCAACGATGGCTAAAGAGAAAATTATGTAACATTCCAGAAGGCACTAAAAGAAAACAATTTTCTTAACAATTTACATTATCTTGAACAGAATTATTAAATATAATGAAAAGGAAAGGTGAAAGTAAACAAACAGATCTGTTAACCTCCTTTTTTGTTCACATATTAAAACAATCCTCAACAGCTGTTTACCCAATTTAAGTTAAAACATTTAAATCACGTGAATAAAAAAAATATTTGGATCCATTTTTTCATGAGCGCTCATCATATATGATATATGGACATATGTACATACAGACATACAACACAAAACACAAGTGTGCACACATAATATAATACATACAACACATAACATTATAGTAAAGGCCTTATAACTTTTTACAGGTGAAATCTCCATTGCAATGTTTAAAAACTCTATAGTCAAAAAATAGAACTGATCAGCAAAACATTAACCTAGGTCTGTATGAGCTCAAAAAACAAAATAGAACTTCATGATATGGCAAAGGGCAATAATAAAATAGATATTGAAAAAAGCATCCTGGTTCTGTTGCAGATGTAAGAATAGCCAAACTGGAGTTTTGGATATCAGTTGTTATGGATTTGAGCCAAATCATCTTCTTTTTGGTCTGTAGAAATCGCTTTAGTTAATCTTTCTGGAATCCAAATCGGCTGCTGTTCTCCCTGTGGAAACACATAAACAGACCCCCGACTCCAGACAATCACTGGGTCAGGACCTTGGTTAATCTCTCTGGAATCCAAATCGGCTGCTGTTCTCCCTGTGGAAACACACAAACAGACCCCCGACTCCAGACAATTACTGGGTCAGGACCTTTCCATTGTCCTGTTAGAATATCCTTCCAAAGTACCTTGGGCTTATGTACATTTTTTGGACACATATGCCTTTCCGCAGCACTAAGTCCTGATGAATCCAAATTTAAAAAGTTTAGAGTAAAAAGGGTTATTTTAAGTTTATCTTTGGGGAATATATACCCCTTCCCAATTCCTTCTTTTTGCTTTAATAAGTACATTTTAATAGTTTGATGAGCTCTTTCAACTATGCCTTGTCCCTGTGGATTGTATGGGATTCCTGTTATATGAGTAATGCCAAATGTTGAGCAAAATTGTTTAAAAGAGGTAGAAGTATAACCAGGGGCATTATCTGTTTTTAACTGTTTTGGAACACCCACAGTGGCAAAATTTTGTAAGCAATGAGCTATAACATCTTTAGTTTTTTCTCCGGCATGAAGGGAGCCCATCAAAAATCCAGAAGAAGTATCAACTGTAACATGCAAATATTTTAATTTTCCAAATTCTGGCAAGTGTGTGACGTCCATCTGCCAAATATGGTTAGGTATCAATCCTCTAGGATTGACTCCAAGATTAACTTGTGGTAAAAAGGTCACACAATTTTGACATTGTTTTATTATTTGTCTAGCTTGTTCCTTAGTTATTTTAAAACGCTTTTGTAAAGTATTAGCATTGACATGGAACTTTTTATGAAAATTTATAGCTTCTTCTAGTGTAGAGAAAATATGTATGTCATGTGTAGTTTTATCTGCTAAATCATTGCCCAAACTAAGGGCTCCAGGCAATCCTGTATGTGCCCTGATATGTCCTATAAAGAATGGATCTTTTCTGTCCCAGATTAGACTTTGTATAGTGGAAAGCAAAGAGAAAACAGTAGAAGAAGGGGAAATCCTACCAGCATCTTCAAGAGATACTATAGCATTAACTACATACTGACTATCAGAAAATAAATTAAATACAGAATCTTTAAACATCACAAAAGCTTGTAAAACTGCATTAAGCTCTACCTTTTGAGCTGATTGTTTGGGTACTAAAAATGTAAAAGTTTGATCAGGGGTAACTACTGCTGCTGTACCATTATTTGACCCATCAGTGAATATATTTGGAGCATTCATGATAGGTGTTTTTCTTGTCATTTTTGGAAAAATTACAGGATGCAATGACCAAAAAGACAATAAAGGATTAGATGGTAAGTGGTTATCAAATGAAACATTAGATTTGCACATGATTATTGCCCAAGTATTTAACTCATTAGCTAACTCATCAATTTGATTCATAGTATATGGAGTAATAATTTTATTGGGAGAAATTCCAAACACTCCCTTTGCTGCTTTTATTCCTTTGAGTATTAATTGTCCTACAGCCTCAGGATACCTAGTAAGAATAGTGTTAGGAGAATAAGATAAATGTATCCATAATAATGGACCTTCTTGCCAAAATACTCCTGTAGGAATATTTTTTGTTGGTAGTACAATAAATAATAAAGGCAAACTTATATCAATTCTATCCAAATGCATATTTTCCATATATGTTTCAATGATTTTTAATGCCTTTCTTGCTTCAGGCGTTAACATTCGGGGTGAATTTGGATCTGATGGACCTTTTAGGATATCAAATAAAGGTCCCAACTCTCCTGTTGGTATACCTAAATAAGGCCTTATCCAATTTATGTCTCCTAATAACTTTTGAAAGTCATTAAGTGATTTGAGTTGATCTACTCGTATTTGAATTTTTGGTGGACGGACCATGGTTGAGGATAATAGAACTCCTAAATAATTAATTGGAAAATTTAATTGTACTTTATCTATTGCTATCTCTAGATTATAATTTTTTAATAAGTTTGTAAGTGTGGCATAACATTCTAGCAATGTGTTTTTATCTTTGTGTGCTAATAATACATCATCCATATAGTGAAATATTTGTAGTTCAGGATTTTGATTTCTAAGTGGCTGGATTACTTTGTTAACATAAATTTGACACATAGTTGGGCTGTTAGCCATCCCTTGAGGGAGTACTTTCCATTCATATCTCTGATCAGGACCTTCATGATTCAGTGCAGGGATAGTAAATGCAAAACGTGGACTATCCTCAGGATGAATTGGAATTGAAAAAAAACAATCTTTAATATCTATAACTAAAACATACCAGGTTTTTGGCAAAGCAGACAATTGAGGAATCCCTGATTGAGCAGGTCCCATAATAACCATCTCATTATTAATGGCTCTTAAATCTTGCAATAATCTCCATTTACCAGATTTATTTTTGATGACAAAAATGGGAATATTATGGGGAGATACAGAAGGTTGTATATGTCCTTCCTCTAATTGTCGTTTGACCAGGTCATGGGCTGCTTGTATCTTTTCTTTAGTCAGGGGCCACTGAGGAACTCATACTGGTCTTTCTGATTTCCAAGTAATTTTTATTGTCTCAGTGGCCCCTTCTGAAAATCCAACCCATATCTTCTGTTCCTTGATCTATTTGTATTGGTGCTGCTATACCTTGTTCTTGTTTTTCTAATCTTTTTCCTTTCCTAAAACCTTGTCTAGCAATAATAGTGGGTGCATTTTGATTAATGTTATTTGTTAATGTCAAACCTAATTAATTTAGGACATCTCGTCCCCATAAATTTATGGGAAGATGACCCAATACATATGGTTGTATAGTTCCTTCACATCCTTCAGGATCCTTCCAATCTAATATCATTGCACTTCTATGGGGATTAGTCGCCACTCCTAGCCCTTGAAGCGTTTGAGTGGCTTGTTGTAATGGCCAATGTTTTGGCCATTCTTGACGATGTATGATGCTAAGGTCTGCACCTGTATCCAGTAGTCCATTAAATTCATGTCCTTGAACATTTATATATACCACATTTTCTGTATCCATTCATCTATTGAGGGACACCGAGGTTGGTTCCACAGTTTAGCTATTGTGAATTGAGCTGCTATAAACACTGACATGGCTGCATTACTGTAATATGCTGCTTTTAAGTCCATTGGTATAAACCGAGGAATGGGATAGCTGGGTCACTGTTTATGTGGATTTTCTGGGATGTCTCTCCTCTCAGGTAGAACTTCATATTGTCACCTGTAGGTTTTAAAGTCAACACAGGAAACAGAGAAAGACCAGAGACATACAGTTTAGATAAGTGATTAGCCTAAATCCCTTCTCTTTGACACACAACCAGTTAGAGGCAGAGCAGGCTGTTTTCTTTGACACTTGCTGTCCCCACACCTTCTCACTATCTGTGTATCTTTAGTGAGCTAAACGTTCCTTAAGCGATTTTCAAATGTGGAATTCACTTTTGCTTATTGTGCTAGCACCTCAGCTTGCTAAAATCTTATTTCTACTATCACAGAGTCTCAGTGTCCTCAAAATGCACATGGAAAGGCTCAGAACTAGAGGAATAGTGAGGCCAAGAGTGATGCTCTTTCCATCAAGCATCCATGTGTGTGTCCCTGGTTGGTCCGTTTCTAGTGTGCATGAGCAGGGGAGGAAGAGAGCCCCCATTATTCTGGCCCCTTGCATTTTTTTAACTTCTTCACCAGTGTTTTCCTGCTTCACCTTCCTCGATGTTGACCTATCACAACAAAGCTTTGTCTCACTTTGCTTAAAGTTTATCTTTCTGCGTCTCAATATCTCTTACTTATTTCCCCATTTCTATAAATGGGTAATAAAGAAAGGAAGAAATTGACAGTGAAATTTCAGGGTTTTTTTAAACATTACATTTGTTAAAGTCCAACATTTGTGTCCAATTAATAAAGTCTCTTGAGCTCATTTTCAATCTTGAAGTTCTTGCCATTTCTTCCATTTAAAATAAAGAGGAGAGAAACTAACTTTTTGCTTTTAAAAAATTAATAGACACTAACAGGAGTTACAATAAAGGCAAAATGAAGATTCACTCTGAATCGTTGCTGTGAATCTGTTTAGCGGAAAGTGCATAGAAACACTGAGAGACACGGGTGCATTTCTATCCCACCTTTTAGAGTGGATTCTCATGATCTTGATTCCAGATGTATTCTGAGCAAAACAGAGTGCAGACCCCCCCCCGCCCGTCACCTGGGAGTGTGGTACCCATGGCTGTGTGGGGACTGTACTAACTTTGAGTCAAGCTCTCACATTGTGAGCCTGCGGCCAGAAAAGCTGGAGCTTTGGTTGACCCTGTGTCGGCCGCTCTTCCTCTGCCATGGCTTGCTATTGAGTTTTTAAAAACTGAATGCAGGCTTCTCCATGACAGGAGAAATGCTTTCTGGCCAGTGACATTTGTACTGGTCTGGGCTCCACTCACCTGTAACAACGTCTGCCTTCGAGTCACTCATAGAACTTCACGTTGGAATTACTCAAGACCTAGAAAACCTGAACACCCCCTGGAAGTTTCCAGAGCTCCGTCTCCTTCCTGTTCAATGCTTCACACACAGAAAGTAACAAAGAAGGACTCACCAAAACCACCACAGAGAGCGTGGAGGTGTGAGAAAGGTGTAGTGGAAGTCACTCACTCACCTCGACACTTCCTGGAACAGCGAGTGTGCACTACGGTGGGATTGACTTCAGAACACCAACTCTGCCACGGCTCCGCCGGATCCTCCTCTGGTTAGAGGGGGACGCTTTGCTCTCACTAGGTCCTCAGCACTTAGCCTTCCTTTTCACTCAGGGGTCTGGCTCCCCGCAGGATGTCGCAGAGCCCCCCTCTGCCTGCTCCTCCGACGTCATCCCGTCCCTCTGCTCTTTCTCTTGACTGCAGCCACATTGGTCCTTTCTGTTTCTGGGACATACTCTGTTGTGTCCTTCTCAGGACCCTCCTGGGTGGCTCTTGCCCCGTCTTGATTAGTGACTGCGGTCATTCTGGTCTGGATCCAGTGTGGACTCTTTGGGGTTCCTGGGCCTCTGTCGAATGCTGCCGCCCCCACCCACCTACCGTCACTTTCAAGCCAGACCTTGGCTGTGGTCCCTACGTCATTTCCAGGTTTAAATATTAGTTACTCTCAAAAGGATGCTGTTTAAATACTAAATTACAACTACCATATTTATTACTTCCAGAAATTCCATTAATTTTTAAAAAAATTCTCTTATATGTATTTTCAGTAGAATGTAGGGGACTAGAGAACAGGGATTTCATGTTGTAGTTATTTAGGAGCCAGGGAGACAATAGTAAATAGAAAATTGTAAGAACCCTATAGATATTTGTTGATCTCATCAGTCAAATAAAGGAATCATGGACCTTTCTATAATGCTTTTGTGCACAGACAGGCCAGAGGTCTTCAAGGATAGTTTCTGTTTCATACTTATTTAGACTCATGGCCATATAAGTAGGGACAGACCCACACTTGCTCAGAGCAATGAAGATTGCAAAGTAATTATCAAGATTCACCCTGCCGTGTGACTCATTTTTATTTAAAAAGTGCTCTGCTTCTTGCTGTTTATTCTTTGCAGCACTGGGACCAAACCCAGGGCAGGAGGGGCAGGTGCTCCGCCAAGGGCCTGGGTCAGAGCAGGAGGGGCAGGTGCTCGCTCCAGCCTGGGTCAGACGGCCAGCTGCCTGGCCGACCGTCCTCCTGAAGACAGCAGGTGCAGGCCAGTGGCTGGGGTTCCCTCTCTACCTTTGCCCATTTTTCTGCTCAGCATCTGGCCCCGGTCCACAAGGAGCATTCTGAACAAGTTAGACCATATTCACGGAAGTAATATTAATTCACACGTTTGGTTCTTTTTTCAGCAAATCAATTACTAAAGTACAACACAATCAAGAAAACAGGCATCAGATTTATGTCTCAAGGAAGAGATAAATATTGGTGTTGAATGAAAAGCTTCCAGATTTTTCAAGAATCAAACCCGAGTGTTCTAGGCATTTCTGAGTTTGGGGAACTTCAGTGACTGAGGAAGGCAGTCTCCTGGCGGGAGCCCGGCCTGGTAGAGGGTGTTGGGGACATTGTCATTGATTGTGCATCGCGGTTTACCTTCACAGTTACTAAGACACAAACAGTGGGAGGGAGAATTACCTCGCACATTTGTTTTTGCGGGGAAAGGGCTCACATCAGAGGACAGCTGCCCCGGGGCCATTGCAGACCCCGGGGAATGGGACTACCCTGTGACTCAGGAATGGTGCTCCTTTGCCGCAGTCTGGCTGGGCACAAATCACGAGCCACTGAAGCAGGAACAAACTTTATTTTTGAACTGCAGGAAAACACTTCACACAGCTCCTGGGGAATCCTCCCGAACGCCACGCGGCTCGTCCAGGAACCCCCAGCCGGAAATATCTCTCCCGGAAATCCCTCCTCCTGCACTTCCCCAACCAATGGGAACTCTCGGGGAATCCCCGGAAATCCCCACGAGAACTCCAAAATAGTGCGAGAACTCAAAAGTTGCGTCAGAGGCGGATAGTAATGCCTCGCCTGTCAATCAATACTGTTGGCAAAATGCCAGGGGCCATACAGACTCGGCTGTGGCTCTCAGCATCTCCCCCTTTTTGTTTAATTAAACAACAAGCAATGTGGCTTAGGGACCGTGCCTGTTAGGCAGTCCAATTCAACATATGGTCCTTACCAGTCATCGGATGAACTGACCTCTAGGCGTCAGCCTCCTGTCTTAGGTTGGTACCACTGCAATTGGATCATACCCGTCACTGACTACCGGTCCAGCATACATCCATACTTGTGGATAGGCCTTTGCACCAGTGGGGGGGTGAGGTTCTTTGCCTCACCTCTGTTGGCCCCCAAATTTGGCCTTGGTGCCAGTGGGGGGGTGAGGTGCTTTGCCTCACCTCTGTTGGCCCCCAAATTTTAGACCATCACTAG
>NW_026000164.1:996507-1135444 GCF_001458135.2 Marmota marmota marmota | reverse complement strand
ATAGAACGGTGTTAGTAGCAGCCTCCTGT
This sequence comes from Marmota marmota marmota, assembly GCF_001458135.2. Taxonomy (NCBI): domain Eukaryota; kingdom Metazoa; phylum Chordata; class Mammalia; order Rodentia; family Sciuridae; genus Marmota; species Marmota marmota. The sequence continues at coordinate 1,135,415 of NW_026000164.1, read as the reverse complement.
TGTAGCTTTTTCCCTAATAGCTGTTTCTCCTCTAAGCTTTCTTCCTTTAAATTTTCTTCCTCTGTCTGACTAGCTTGAGAGACCTTCTCTTTTGCTTGATCTAAAATGTCTTTCTCCATGGTCTGAACCTCTAACAATTTACTTAACACTCTTTCAGTTTGTTTTTTACTAATTTCTAATCTGTTTTAAAGATAACGCAACCCAATAAGATAACACAAAACAAAACCGAAACAGAATGAAACAAAAACGGAACAAAAAATCGCTGTATCAATTTTCCTATTTTCTTGACATGTACATTTGTGGTCTATTTCTATCTCTTCCTCAGGGGCGAACAACTTCAAACCTTGAGCCAACCATTTTTCCCAATCTGCCTGAGAAAATTCTAGGGATAGGCAGCTTGAAACAAAAACAAAACAAATCCAAACAAGAACACATTGTTTTTTAAAATGGTCACCCATTCTCTCGCCTTCCCTTAGGGGCAAGCAATTTCACTTACCCCGAAGCTTCAGACATTCCCTGCACGGGCCGCCAAATGCCGCAGTCTGGCTGGGCACAAATCACGAGCCACTGAAGCAGGAACAAACTTTATTTTTGAACTGCAGGAAAACACTTCACACAGCTCCCGGGGAGGAACACCACGCGGCTCGTCCAGGAACCCCCAGCTGGAAATATCTCTCCCGGAAATCCCTCCTCCTGCACTTCCCCAACCAATGGGAACTCTCGGGGAATCCCCAGAAATCCCCAGGAGAACTCCAAAATAGTGTGAGAACTCAAAAGTTGCGTCAGAGGCGGATAGTAATGCCTCGCCTGTCAATCAATACTGTTGGCAAAATGCCAGGGGCCATACAGACTCGGCCGTGGCTCTCAGCACTCCTTTTAAAACATAAATTGGAAAAAGGCTGAGGCTGGGTTTCTCCCCTTGTCCTGGGAACCTGGGAGAGTGCACCATCCCATCCCTTTAGGCAGAAGCCCACAGGAATGGGGACATTTTGGTAGCAAAGTCCATTTACTTTGTTATAGTTAAAGCTTTGTCCAGGGGTTTCATAAACTGACTTCCAGACCACTCACGTGTCATCGAATCAAGCCTTTATTGAAGCACACGGGTGGCGGCTGACCAGAACATAAAGCTGTTCCCTCTCCTGATCAGCTCCGAACAATAGCAAGGGCGCTCCTTATAAGCCTGAAACCACAAAAGGGGTGTTCAGGGGTCCAGCCAATGCAAGCCAGCCAGGTTACAGAAGCAGGACAGTGCAGTCAGGCGGAGGGAAGCCTAACCCATCACAGTTAGCCCAGTCACCCCAGTTACAGAAACAGAGCCCCGTGACCCATTAGGTAGTTCCGTGTTCTTAAAGGATGCTATAGCAAAAGGAAGAGAACATCTTGCCCCAGTCACGACCCTTCTCCTTGACATGGTTGTTTTACAGGATGGAGTCACAAAACAAAATGGAGTCACATTTGCTCCTACTACCACAACTTTTCAACAGTTTATGAAACTGATTCAAGTCAAAACTTTAGTTGTTCAGATAAACGCTTGAATCCACAACCTATCTTTCCGACCACAGGGATGATTCACTCACATGTGCATCCCAGACACTAAGCAAAGCCACAGATGGCACCCAGCAGTCAGGACACAGGGGGTTTCAGGAGACCCTTGGTCCCATCCTCAAAGGGGGAACAGTGGAGCTAGATAGATGACCACTGGTGTTTAGAAATGCTTTCAAGAACTGAGAACACGGAGAAACAGGCGTGCATTCCATCCCAGTTACACAGGCCCATCCTAGAAGGCAGGGCCTGGGGCTCCTGGGGGTCCCTGGACGGTTTCTCTTCACCTGGTGCGTGGTGTGACTGCTGCGACCCAGCCGCGGGCAGACCATTCGTCAGCAGGTGTGGGCTGGGGTGGGAGCTGGGGCTGGGAGGATCTCCAGCCTCAGCCTGTCCTGAGACCAAGTGGACGTGACATGGCCCCTCCACAAGCATGTGGTCTCCGTGTCAGCAATAACGACACAGAACACTCACGCGAAGCAACAGCACTGAAGGACCGTGAGGGCACGGAGTCCAGGGGGCCAGGGGCGTGAGGGCATGACGCCCAATTCCATCCCCAGCAGGTTCTCAGGAGGGCCAGGATCTGTGGTGACGCTGGAAGTGGAGTTAGTGTCTAGGAGGGGCATCTCTCAGGGGTGGAGGTCAGGGTCTGCAGTTTGGTTTTCTTGATGGTTACATGGATATATACAATTATCAAACTTAAGATGTATCCACTGTCATATAAAATGACATATCTTATGTAACTCTGAAAGAAGCAGCTATGAAACGGTCATTTTCAGGGGGAAATGCTGGCCCTCTTCTGAGCACACGCCGCTTGGTGGACAGTGCGCAGTGCTCCATGGAGCTCCATCGCACTGATGCTCTAACTTAATCCTCACGGTGAACGGATCCCATCTGTGGAGCTAGTCCCCAGCGGAGGGGAAGGCGGCCACTCTGGGCATCAGTCAGCTGGGGTGGGCTGGAAGGGTACCGGCTCCTCCCTCCTGGGCAGCATGTGTTCCCCAGGAAGCTCCCCTGGCCGGGCCGCCACCCCACCTATCTCAGCGCCCACCTGACGTGCACCGTTGGCTGCCACCTCTCCGAAATGCAATTTTATTCCAAACCTCTCAGCCTCGGTGACTCAAAACTGGACAACAGCCTTGAAAGCGCCGTGGTAATTCTTACTGAGGTTCGTGCACTTAGAATTCTGGCCTCGTTGCGGCTTTTTCTCGCCTTCTCCGGCGAGTGTTTGGAGCACACTGGGTCTGCAGTGTCCCCGTGAGCTGCCCCCGTCAGGATATCCATCATGTCACACATGGACTCTCTGCTTATGTGGCGGCCTCTGTCACTCACCCCAGTGCTTTTCTGCTTGTGGGTCGGGGAGACGTTCTTATTCTCTCTGCAGTGGAGAGCTTGTGAGTCAGTTGATGGATGTCAGACAAACGCCTCAGCATAACAGTCCTCTCCACGAAGGAAGACATGGACTCATTGATGGGTAAGTCATCTGGAAATAAAGGTTCTCCAGGGCGGAGGGGTGATATTAAAGTAATGTGAGTGCAGCTTGTTCAGCTTCTATGCTGCATCCTCCCGAAGGCCCTTCCCGAGTCACCCGTCCTGGCCAACCCCCCTCAGACCCCAACGCGGCTCTTTGGTGTGCTAATGGTGCCAGGAATGAGCCTGTCATGGTTTTCATACTGAGTAGAACTCACTGCTACCTGTCAACACACTGGGCGGCCCGAGGGTTGCAGAGAGGGTCGGACTGTCCACAGCGTTGTGGAGAGCAGGTGCCCAGCAAGTAGTGTAAAAGGAGTGAATAAGCTTTCCTGTAGATACCCAGATGCTTGCACACTCTGCAAACAGGAAGTGTGGATGCACACACAGATTCACACTTCCGTCTTTTCCCTTATTGACTGTGATTTTTGTGCTTTAATAATTGTTTCTTCATCCCAAGGCGTTATCTTCTATTTTTTTTCCAAGACTTTAGGGTTTGCCGTTTTCCCATTGGTATGTAGTTCAACAGCAGATTCCTTTTAGTTAGGATGCGACAACCTCAGCAGCACATTTCCCCCACCCTGTTTATTGACGCTCAGCCTTTCTCCTCTGGTTTGTGGTGTAATTTACCAAGGTTCTTTGTATGAATAGGTCACTTTCTAAACCCTTATCTTTTTTTTATTATCTGTGTTGGCCTTGAAACAATAGTGTTCTAGTTTTTACCATTTTCTTTTTCTTTTTTTAATATTAATTTTTTTAGTTGTTGTTGGACACAATATCTTTATTTTATTTATTTATTTTATGTGGTGCTAGGTGAGGGCTCTTCTCCCCACAGACTCTGGTATCGCTGGTCCTTGAACTTGGCCTGGGTGTTGTGAGTTACTTTTTGGGCAGAGGGAAATGGGGTTCTTCCTCTCGGCTTTCCCACGGTAATAGTCTTCACTCCTCAGGTTGACGTGGGTCTGACAGTTACGACAAGCACAACCCACTTTCAATAGGAGCTCCAGGGCTGGGAAATGAAGTCTCCGTGTGTCAGTATTCCACAGGACACGCTGTGATCCGGAGGCAAGCAGAGGTCGTCTACTGCCTGAGCCCAATGAGCAGGGAACTTATTTTAGCTGATCTGAGAATCAGTTTAGAGCCGGAATCTAATAACTTTCCCAAGGTTCTGTCTTTCCTGTAAGTCAATAAGTAGTCGTCTTTGTAAAATGGTTTTGAATTCCATTTGTCAGGCTCAGGATGGTTTCACAGTACACTTCTGTGATCGCACTGTGCATGAGGGTGGGAGAGACGACAGAGGGCTTCATGGAACATCTCGGCTCTGAGAATCGCCAGGCTTCTCCGGGACTGGCCAGGGAAGCGGTCTGCCACTTTCAGGTGGGCCCCGTCCCCTTCGCACATGCAAAGAGCATTTGCCAGTCTCAGTAGGTGTTGGGCATTTGTGAGAACAGGTGGGCAAGGAGAGAGATGGACAGGACGGGAGCTGGAAGGAGTCAGAAAGTACTCAGGAGTGCAGTTACGTTCAGGATGAAGAACTGAATGAGTTCAATGGGAAGATGCTCTTGTGTTTACCTTAGAGCAGGGAGTAGAGTGGAAGAGAATGGTATTAAGGGGAAGGAATGAGGATGGATTTGGAGATAAAAAAGGGACATGAGAAATATTGCTAAAGACCGGAATTTAGATTACTTTAATAATCTTTGAGGCTTGACAGTAAAGATAGAGATTCCTTTGTAATTAATTCTTCTCCTGTTTGGAGCATGCTGTTGACATCATGTGCACTAGAGCCCTCCTGGTGTGAAGCAGCTGGGCTATGGCTTCAGCAGCAATCTGTGAGCTCCTGATCCTAGGTCCTCACTGAGTCGAGGTTTCTGTGAGAGGTGAGGACAGTGGGGCTCACCTCTGGTTAGGGGATGGCACAGCACACCACCAGCCATAGGTGAGGCTCAGCACAGGATGGTGGACTCCGCAGGCAAACACTGCAGACCACCCGCTGATGCTGATTTTCCTTTCCTCCACTTGCATGGCGGTAAGAGTGGAGGAAACTGTTTTCTCTTTCCCCCTCTGGGCTGATGCAGAGCCTGGCACCGGTGCACCTGCAGAGCCTCCAGTTGGCCACGAGGAGGCAGTGTTGCTTACCTCTAGAGCCTGGCCAACTCAGGGAACTGGCTGGGCAGCTCGGATTAGAGTTTGTTAGCAGGAGAGGAGAGCAAAGGTGGGAGAGTTCGATGTGAGGCAAGACCTGAGCCGGGTGTAGACAGTCAGTGGAATAAGGGATTGGGGCAGGAGTTCCGATGTAATGGATTAGGCTACTTCCCACACTAGCGGGTTCCAGTCTACAGGAGAATTTTGGCAGAGATCGGCTGAGCACCCCGTCAGGAAGAAAGAAGGTCCCTCTCACAGAGCTGATATTTGGCTGGTTTTTCTAGAAAATATCTAAATATTCAATAGTTTAGTTGAATGAGCTCCTACGGGCAGGGGCTAGCTCTTCATCTTTTTCCCGGCAACCCTTATGTGTAAGGTTTGTCACGTGCATGATTTACAGACTGTCCCTTGTCGAGATGCTACATTTGGAGGCTCACCCCGGTTTTCCTGTCAGCCCTGAAACCTTAGCTGTGTGCCCTTGAGAAGCCTCGCTCTGTCTGTCCTCCGACCTTCGCATCTGACATCACTCACAGCGTGAAAGCTGATTCCACCAAATGCCAGGCCACGGACACGGATGTTTTTGAAAGGAAAAAATGGTCATGAGGGGGAAGTAAAAGTCTCTTCTTTGATTATTTTAGACTTTTTAGGGTAGATTTCAGATGTGGAGCTTCTTGGAAACCGGCCTCCTGAGCCTCTAGCAGGGTTAAAAGAGTAACAAGTCCCGTGAGGATAGGAGAGGCTGCGTCTTGATTTGTGCCCTGCGTGCTGCCTTCAGGGCTCACAAGGACACTGGCCTGCTGACCACTCAGAAGACGGGCGTGCAGCATGGTGGATTTGATGTTGAAACTGCAGACTCCCCTGGAGAGCCCTCAGGCCCCTGCAATGCTGGACAGTCAGACCCAGGGTAGGAACTACATTTCCTCTGTCCAGTACCCCTTGCTCAATCTATCCTAGGATTCCTGTCCTCCTGTGTATGACTCCCCAGAGATAGGTCCCTGTGTGGGGACACCACGGTGACCTCACCATGAACAATGAAATCCGTGGGTTTGTACCACCAAACACGAATCTCAGGTCTGTATTTTTTCTTGGACCTCAGTCTGTTCCTTTTCCTCTGGCTCATGCCATCAGCCACCACTGAGCTAGGCGTCCCACCCAGGTCAGGGACCCAAACGCAGCTGGAGCTTCCAAACCCACACCCCTTTCTGTTCCATGGCGACTGCCTCAACCACCTCATAGCTCATCTTTTTGGTCTGGAAGGTTGGAATAGCTTGTAAGTCATTCTCTTTACCTCGTTCTTTCTCTTCTAGATTCTCCAAAGTTCTATGAGCTCATTGAAATATCATTGTATGGGCAGTGGTGCTCACCAAGCTGGCTAGATAGAGCACTCGTGTGCTGTGACAGGATGACAACATCAGTCAGGATCTGGCTGGAAACAGGTCAGTTTGAAAGCAAATCTGAAGAGAATTTGCAGTAAAAACCATGTGCAGACTCAGGGCAAGGCTGCCGCAGAGCCCAGGGACCACAAGCAGGGCTGCTCACAGGCTCGGGAGCCAACAGTCAGGCTGGACTCAGGGGAGCAAGCTCAGCCGGGGGTGCTTGTTGCTTTGCTCTCTGGGAGGTGCAGGCAGGACCACTCTGAGGGGCACAGGCCTTCACCTAGACCCAGGCTTCCACTGAACCCTCTCTTGAATAACAGAGATTTAACAGACATAATCTCAGCCTGATAAGTAGGCAAAGAATTCATTCCTAAGGTTTCAGCTGCTGGATGGGACAAGTGAGCCAAGGAGCGGGAAGCCAGTGTCACGTAGGCAGCATGGATGGTGCATGGCAAGGGGCTGTATCTCTGGGCTCTGAGCCCATTGCCCTTCCTCCACTGTGCCTTGGGCCTGTGGAGCAAGCGGCTGGTGGATAGGTCTCGTGGACATGTGCGTCTGATCCCTGCTCCACAATTGAGGGAGCAGAATCCTTTGATTCGGGGCTTAAGGAAGACAGGTGCTAACCAGTGAAATGAAGTGCTTTCAAATGCATTCTGAGATGCTTCACCTGGAAATGGATCTGCTGACAGGTAAACAAAATCAATATGGAGAAGCTTCTTCCCTGCTGATGAATACCATGCTGCTTTTGGGCAAGTAGGTAAATTCAAGGAGGTTGTCTTTCCCATCTATGCTTAAAAAGTCTAGCACATGAATCATTGAGCAGCTTCCTGGCACACTCAATATTTACTTGTAAGCCTGCTCTGGGCAGAAAAAGAGAAAAAACATTTTGAAAACAAGCTTTGCATTAGGTAGGAGTTTATCTGTTTGCCAGAAGATTACATAATTATATTTGCAAAGGAACATATTGGTATGTCTTGTTATTTTCTTGCTGATCTATTGATGTGAAATGTATTAGACAAATTGGAAAGAAGAAGGGTAAAACCCTGCCTTGCTGTGTGCATGTGTGGGCTGCAGGAAGTTAGAATAGAACTTGCAGAAATCTGTTGGCACATCCATTATGATCCTTATTACAGTGTTCAATCTTCTATTGTGTTACAATAATGTTTTTTCATCTGCTTCTTCTTTCCATCAAGGCCAGCAGGGGACACAGAGGTATGCTTGTAACAGATGTTGCATGTTGTTGAATAAAGGTTTCCCGCCTCAGAATGTCTGCAGCATTGCTTCCTCACATCTAACTCACGTAGACGCTAATAGGCAGACAGCACTGCCCTTGTCCTCAGTCCAGAGGTAGAGGTGGGGTGGGTCTCACTCATAGAAATGACTGCCTGGTCCTGCTAGTTCCTTAGGTGTGTCTGGGGTCTGATGATGAGCTGAGGTCCAACTTGTGTGGGGCAGTAACGTTAATCTCTATATACCCATCTGTCTATCATCCACCCATCTGTTCATTCATCCGTCTGCCCACCACCATCATCATCACCCTTCCCATCTGTAGACTGCATGCTCTGAGAGGTCATAGGTTTCCAAAGTTGGTGCTTGCTTTTGTGTACAGGTGTTGCCTCCCACTAAGTCAACATTGGTGTATCTGACATGTCCCTTTAACCTGAGTGCTGAGGGTCTTGAGAAGTACAGCAGATCAAGAAAGAGAATAGGGGCACATTAGCAGCATTCCTGTCAATCAAGCATCCTAGAAAACATTTTGCTAATTGGTCTCCATCCCTGCCACTCATTATCATGTTTGCCTTCCTGTCCTTGTGTCATATGTGAGCTGGGGTTCCTGCGGAGAAGGGCCTGGATTATAAATCAGGATCGCTGCTGTCTTGTCTTGGGGGTATACCAGTTGGCTGAATGCAGGCAGAGCCTGGGTGGGGGAGGATGGGTCTTGTGGATGATGGACATGTACTCCCGGATGCCCATCCCGTGTGTCTCTGACTCCTGCTCCCTCACCATTTGATTCCTGGCCCTAGTAGGGCCCATCCCACCCCAGCTTCTGCTCTGTGGGGTGCTCCCTCGCTGTGCTCCAGCTGTGACCAGAACACGGTCCTCACACTGAGCCTAGGAAGAGTCATCTCTGCTGCTTGTGGTCCCTGGGCTCTGCGGCAGCCTTGCCCTGAGTCTGCACATGGTTTTTACTGCAAATTCTCTTCAGATTTGCTTTCAAACTGACCTGTTTCCAGCCAGATCCTGACTGATGTTGTCATCTATTTAAATAAAGTACATAAAACATGACTCTATTGGAAAAAATATTTATTTAAAGAAAAAAGCATAGAGGTGTAACTTAGGAGTCTTGCTTTCTCCTAATCATCTTAACCTCCATGAGCCCTGGTTTTCTTCCAGCTTCAAGAGGCACTTCTTCACATTCTCTCCTGATCTCTTGATTTCATAATAGGAATCCTTGCCAAAGCCGCTGTTGGGCTGCTCAAAGCTCAGTTGCAGAGACTTGGAGCCCTCCACTCTCCTTGCCTCTGTGGAGAGGAGGCCCTTTCCTCCTTTGCCACTCGAGCACCAGCTGGGGACACACAGGCATGTGCCAGGGAGCAGAAGGTGCAGGGGACACAGCCGGTCAGGAGCAGCCGCTTAACTCAGGAACCTTCACTGAGAATCCCTCCTGCAGCCAGAAAAGAGGCGTGAGGAGTCGGGGTGTGTGGTGCAGGCAACGGGGGCCAGGTGGGAGGGCAGCGGAGGGCGCGCCCGGCTCAGGGAAGCCTGAGATGCCCCTGTTAGCATCTGGGACTCAGCCTGGATCCAGGCAGCTTTCTGAAGCTTCTAATCCCCGCGTCCTGGAGGATGCCTTTATCCCCTCTCCTGTCGACAGGAGCAGACCACGTCCTCCCCGTGCCCATGTGAGAGCCTCCTGTCAAGAACAAAAATCATCTGAAGGGGATTCTTTCTAATTTTCCAACATAGAAAACCATCAAGGTGTAATTTAGCATCCCCAATTCTAGACCTATGACTTGGAAAAGGGAAATTTCCACATTTCCCTACGTGAATTCTCTGCTTCTTGGAGTGTGGAGTTTGGATTATTCCTAACCCCTAAGCGAGTGTTCCACAACACTAGCCTGAGGCCAGCTCCATGGGGCCAGCGGCTGGGTGTGGCACTTCCCCTTGGGGCAGGGGTGGAGCAGCCTCAGGAGGCAGCTGGCCAGCACCCAGGCTCCACGCTGCTCCTTCTCCTCTTCCTCTGGCCTCACTTCTCCCTTCCTGGCCTCCCCAGCTCCCCTGACTGCGGCCCTCCTAGGGTCCCCGTCCTTCCCACTTTGTCCCCCTGTGGTGCAGTTCCTTACAAGGGCCTCGCAAACACAAACACTCCCGGCCTTGCACACCCCACGTGGCTCCCCAACACGAGCCCCGAGTTCCCCGGGCTTCCTGGCACTGAAGAGGGGAGAGGAAGATGTCACAGGGTGAGTGCTGGCTCAGGGAAACCACACGAGAGTCACAACTGTCACTCCGTAAGCCTGAGGGACTGGGAGAGGGAAGGGGAAGTGGGCAGAGAGGAGAGGGGAGGCCAGTGGACAGGGAGGCTGCCTGGGAACATTGTGGCCAGTTCAGAGACCGTATTTTGAGTCAGCCCTTGGATTCTGGCTACAATAAGCTTCCTCAGGTCCACCTACTGCCCACTCTGCACTGGCCTGCGAGTGGGTCCTGAGAGATTCATCCTGGAGTCCTGGGTCATGTCACCTACACAGCCCAGGTGTGCCGGGGCACTGGGGCAGGTTGCAGAAAGGCCAGAGAATGTCCCTGGAGATGGTGTGGGAGCCTCATGGTTGCTGGGCAGAGCCCACAAGAGATCAGCGACTGCTCCAGGAGACTTCAGGGTGACAGGCTGAACTGGTAGCACCTCCATCCCTCAAGGGGACTTGCCAAGCAGCCACCTTGGCTCATATGCCACTTGCTCAAAGTCACATGGCTATCAAGAGTCAGAACTAGAAGGTGAGGGCAAGTCTAACCTGACGGTGACCCACAAGACACTGCCCTTGTCAGAGTCCCCACTGTCTGGGAGGGGCCTGGGCACCGAGTGGGGGGGAGGTGGAGGCGCTGGCAGGGGTGGGAATGGGGCTCTGTGCCTTACCCTCCTGTGCCCCCCACCAACACCACCAGGGATTCCAGTTCAGGGAAGCAGGAGTGGGCCATGAAGAGACCGCGGCAGGCTTCCTTCCCGGGATCACAGGGCACTAAGGTCAGGATCATGTGCTTTCCCAAGGGCTGCTCCTGAACTTGTGCAGGAAGCCGAGCCCCTGGCAAGGGCTGGGCGGGCACCAGCCTCCCACACTGGCTGCGATCGATGGCAGTCTATGGGGCTGAAGCTCGAGCCAGGTGGCTGGGGTAAAAAATAACTCTGCCTCTGTTCCTTGGGGAATAGAACTAAAAATAGAGATCTCTTTGTGGCTTGAATGAAAAGTACCCGGAGGAGGAGGAGGGACGGCTCTGGCGCTCTGGCCACTCTGGTGGGGCTGCGTCCCTGCTGGAAGCAGGAAGCAGGAAGCCAAGCTGCGGTTCTGCCCTTGAGGAGCCTCCTGATCCACCTCGCGCTCACCCACTAGGTGCCATTGCTTCTGAACACAGGTGGACCCAGAGGCAGAAATGTCACGTGGTAGGAGGATAAACAAGGCCAAATCAGGGTCCTGGACATCCCTGGGCTGAGCCGCTTCATGATCTCAAGACAGGGAAGAGCGGAAGGGAGGCACAGGGGGCTGGAGGACCGTGGAGGACCCCCGGCACAGCCTCAGCAGGAAGGTGTCAGGCCCCAGGCTGGCCCCACATGGTTCCAGGGGAGGCCCTCCCTCCCGGGACCTACTTTTCAGGGAGAAGCTTCAAAACAAACCACACGAGAGGCTGGCAAACAAGCAAGGAAGGCACGGCTGGCGAGGCCACTGGAGATGGCCGGGGAGTTCTGCAGGATGGTCTGAAAGGGCCACTCTGGATGGCACTTTGGAAGCAAGACCTCTGTGACCATCAGGACCCAGTGATTGGAAGATCTGGGGAACATGTGGAGGGAGGCAGAGCCGGCAGGACTGGGGACAGAGGGTGCCAGGTGGCTGCAGGAGGCAGCTGCAGACGTCAGGAAGGAGGCCCTGGGCGAGATGGCCAGTGGCCTTCCTACTGACCCTTACAGGGTCCTGCCGTACCAACCCTGACCTGCCTCTCTTACCTCCAAACTCCTTGGTACAAAGTGTCTGCTTTCCTCTAGGGAAGAAATGAGGCCGCATCCTTCTGTTAGGACTCCTGATTTTCCTCTGCTACCGGGAGCTGTGTCAATGATGCCCAGGCAGCAGATGCGGGGACAGTGAGGTGGCCAGGGGACTCACAGCAGGCTCCTGGCTTGGGCTGGTTTTCAGCCCAGGCCCACCTTCCCCTTGAGGGTACCTGTCTCTCCTCCCTCCTGCTTCTCCTGTCCCCCAGAGGTGGGGCGTAGCCACACTGCTCCTGCTTGGCCTTCTCTTTGTGCCCACAGGGCCAGGTGTGTCCTGGGCAGGGGGTGTGGGGGGGTGTGGGGTGTGGGGGTGGGGGGTAGGGGGGGGATCCTCTGTGTGTGACTGAGCTGGAATGGAAGACTTAAGGTAGCAGCCAATGCTCATCCTTTAACAGTCTGGACCTTGTGCTGTGTCATGAAGATGTCCTTAGAAAGGATTTGTTATTTCCCTGTTAGAGAAATTCATATTGACCATAAAAATTAGGACTAGTAGAAAAAAATAACTGTTGTTAATTACAGTTAGTTTATATTTACTTTGTGAAAAGCCAGAAGAATTAATGGGAAGGAAATGCAAACACATACTGAGATAAAGCATGGCAAAAAATTATTATAACTGACACTTCATGGCTGCATAATATAATAGTCCCGTAGAACTGATGAATCATAGTTTATTAAACATCTACCCCACTGTTGTATATTTAAATTACATCCAAGTTTCCATTATTTTTTTAAAAAATGTGATAATTAAACAACATTCTCACTCCCTATAATGTTCTCAGAGTCTCGGGTTTGAGTCTCACAAATGCCCTTATTGAATACACGTATTTTTAGAGCTTTTGATGCTGCCTACTGAAGCAAGTCCAGGTGTACACAAGAGCCACAGACTGATGGTGAGACGGGAACCTGGTCACCATGACAGGCCCCACGCTGGGGCAGCCCACGGGTGGCTTGGGTGCGTGTCACTGTGGTGCTCTGCAGGAGAGGGAGAGAGGGAAAGGGCGCAGGAGTGGCAGGAAGCCGTCATGTCCAAGAGGGTTCCCACAGGCGAGGATGCCAGGATGCCAGCCAGGGTCCTCCAGCCTGGAGATGGCCCCCACCCCACCGTGAGTCCCCACGAGTCCTGAGTGCTCCCACCTGCAGAGCTGGCTGCTCTACTTGGAAATGGTGGAATGAGCAGAGGCTGCGAGTGCGAAGCCAGCACCTGCCTGACCCCAGGGCTTCCTCAGCAGCCTCTGCACACTGTGGGTGTTTACGGCAAAAGGAATCAGGTGTCCTCCTGCGCCCCACGATTAGCTCCATTATTAAAATCAATCAAACAATTAGAAATGGTTGATTGGGAACATTTCCTGCCTTTGGGGATCTATGGGTTCAACATTTCCTTTCACATGAGCAGGGTGGAGAGCATCTTCCATTTGGAGATTGTTCTTGTTCCACCCAGGCCAACACTGGCAGAGCCAGGCCCAAACGTGGAGCTGCCCTGGGTCTTGCAGTTACAGCCCGATCTCTGCATCAGCCCTGGAGAGCAGAGCTTTAGGTGGACTCCCTCAGCCCAGAGATGGAAAGGAAGCTAGCATGAGAGCCCCTGCGGAGAGTCTGCCATCACCGCCCACCTGACGGCGTTCTCTCAGGCCCCACGAGCTCCTGCTTGCCGTGGAGGGCACACGTGTGGGGTAGCGGCCACAGGAGCATTTCTGCAGGGCCAGTGCTGGGGCGGATGGAAGTCCACGTGCATTTCCCTCCCGAGTGGAGGGTCCTTTCCTCAACACCCGCTTTCTCCCTGAAGAAAAGCCCCCGAGGCCAGTGGTTTTCTTTCCTGCTCAGCTCAGGTAATGCACAAGGCTAGAGCCATTTCTCACAACCGATAGTCTTGATCCAGAGGCTAGAATGTGGACGCCCGGCTCTTAATCAAAATTCCAAAGTCTCCCCGGGCTGCCTCCAGGGGGTGGCTGTGCCTCTTGTCTCCTCTCCCCGTCCCTGTTCCCTCCGTCTGCATTCAGAAGCTGTCATTGCCCTCAGATGGGGAGGGAGGTTGTGGAACCCTGGGTCTTCCGGGCCTGGGCAGCCCTCCCCACAATCTGGTGGGCCAGAGCCCCGAGGCCTCCACTCCAGCCCGGCCCACTGCGAGACTCAGGCATGGGAGCAGAGCCCACTGTGTTCCTGCCTTCCCGGAACTGACCCTGAGCATCCAGGTGGCCAGGGGCACTGACCCCAGGGGTCCCGCCCTGGCCTTCAGCGGGCCCTTGTCCCAGGGCCTTGTGCTGGTTCTGGGCCCTGCTGCAGAAGCGCTGTCCTCGGTGCCTCGTGGCTCCCCCTGCCCCTCATGCTCCCTCAGCTCTCCCTGTCATCAAGTCCTGTTCCAGGTCCTGTTTGTCCTGGGCCAGTCCCGCCCCCTCCTTCCCACTGAATTGCCCTACTTTTCCCACAATGCTTCTCATTTCCAACCTCCTGTGCACTTTGCCAATTTATTATGTTCATGCTAATTACGCGCCTTTTCCCATTGGAACCGAGGCCCTGCGAGGGCAGGGCCGCGAGCAATGCCCAGGCTCATGGTGTCACAGAGTGTGCAGGGATGATGTAACGACACCCGGGAATCCTGCTGCTGCTCGCCCTCCTCCTCCTCTCCCTCTGTATCGCCTTCTCTCTCCACCCTTTTAAATGTCAAGTCCTGGACATTCCCTTTAAAAGCTTATATATTGTGAGTTGGTTTCTCTCTGCGGTCTCTCCACACCCGTCTGGATATTCAACTTAACAAGCCTTAACAACGGAATCGCGGATGGTCATTACTGTCATGACTCTCAGCATGTTTCATATTAAAAGTTAAAATGGTCTGGCTTGATTCACTTTCCCAAGCCTTGATTGGTGGAATTTTCCAGGAGAAACAACTGAGCAAATGAAGAGAGGATGAAAGGTCATGATGGACCCGGTCCTCCCTCTCCATGGCCTCTGCCTGCCCAGCGCCCCTCTGTGCTCTGACCCTCCCTTACCAGCCTTTCTCCCAGCAGGCGGATCCTCAGAGGCGCCCTGTGCCCTGGCGTCCCCACCTCACACACCTGGAGCCCCCAGGAGCCTGCTTTGTGCATAGCCGCCTCTTACTCCTTCTGGGGACAGGGCCTCCCCACCCCTCCTGACCCCTCCCTCGTCCCTGGTGTCCCTCAGCCTGCCATCCACAGCAGCCTGCCCCGCCTGCTCAGAACACGTCTCATGTCATAGGCTGCAGTATGCCCGGCAGACCCATCAACCGGCTGGAAGACCCGGGCAGCCTAGTGCGCTGCTTTCTTGGACCCAGGAACTACCCCAGACCCTGGGAGACACCCGGGGTGCCTTGGGGGCGGGACTTATGCTCATCATCTGTGTGTTTCCCGAGCCTATCATGGGCTCAGGTGATATTGACTGAAACAGTACATGGGTGCGGTTTTCCTGCATGGATTCCTCAATTCGCCTGGAACTATGCAGGGCTGTGGCCACTGTGGAGTTCCACTGGACCTAACCTTGAGGCTGGCGGGGTGTGTTTTGTGTGTTTGCTGTTTGAGCATTTCCTATATGTGTTTGTGGTGTGTGTGTTTGATTAGATTTGGTGTGTGTGCTGTGTTGTGTGTATGCTGTGTTTGTGTTTTTTACTGTGTGTGCGTGCTGTGTTGTGTGTGTGCTGTTTGTGTTTTTTACTATGTGTGTGTGCTGTGTTGTGTGTGTGCTGTGTTTGTGTTTTTTATTCTGTGTGTGTGCTGTTTGTGTTTTTTACTATGTGTGTGTGCAGTGTTGTGTGTGTGCTGTGTTTGTGTTTTTTACTGTGTGTGTGTGCAGTGTTGTGTGTGTGCTGTGTTTGTGTTTTTTACTGTGTGTGTTGTGCATGTGGGTGCACAAAATTGTGGCTCTGATCCTACTTCTCACTGAACCGTGTGTCCTCAGGTTGAGTCACAGCCACTCTGAGCGCTGCTCTTTCTTGGGTAACAGAGGAAAGAAATCCCACAGTCTCATTCGACTGGACAGCAACACTGAAGGTCAGTCCTGAGCAGGGGTCTGTATGTGAAGGGTTACTGGGAGGCCACCACTTAATTCCTCTGCATTGAGCTCACTTCTGTCCCCATCCCTGGCCCACCCGCTCCTGGGCTCATCTGGCTGTCCACTCCTCCGCACCGTCAGTGCCGCGAGGCCTGGTGAGCAGCCCTATCGCCCGTGCTGCCCCTGCAGCCCACAGCTCCCTCATCTGAGCACTCGCCTTCCGGCAGCATCAGAGGAGCACAGGGTGACCCTGGGCTGACATAGGTCACCAGGGATGAGAGGCACTGGCCGGGCCCATGGGTGACATCAGATGTCCTCGTCCTGCTTTGCCTGGGCTCCAGCCCTGCAGCCCGCCTGCCTTCCCTCCTCCCCACGTGGCAGTGTGTCCATCCCTGGGGGACAGCGATGCGTTTTCTTTGTGAAACGCCTTAGACTGTTCACTCCAGGTCCTTCTGCAGAGAAGCCTCTCTCCCCGGCCCATAGACTTGGCGTCAGACGGGGGATGTCTGGCGTCCTACTTGTGCTCTAAGACTGGGGGGCGATGGGCACCAGGGTATGTAGGTCGGCTTGAGAGGAAGGGTGCCCACTGTATGTACTGGGAACCTGTGTTGGTGACTTGGGCAGCAGAGGGAGGAGCCACGTGTCTCTCTGCTGGGGACAGTGATCTGCGGAAGCGCTGGGCTCACATCTCTTTCCTTTTCTGAAGGCTCCTGCTCCTGTGCTGACAATATCCAGGGCCTGACCCTTTGTTTCAAGTATTCCTGTCCAGTTTTCCCCTTGAACTTAGGGCGGAGGGCGGGGATCTTCACTGTTCCTCAGGCCGGAAGTGCTGGCCTGCTTGCTGGGATGTTTTAGGGGTCTGCAGCCTGGAGCCAGAGAAGGAAGCATTGTCCAGCTGTCATGGGCCTGGGTCTTCGAGGGAAGAGTGCGGCCTGACCCTCGAATCACCCCTCTTTACAGGGTCACTTCGCCATGTGTGTGGCCAGTAGGATGGCGGCTGGCTCCTGTGTCCTGTGTTAGCTCTAGGCCCCAATCAGAGTCCGCAGAGGAGGCTTCTCCAGGCCCCTCCGGCTCCCTCCCTCCTGCCTGTGGCTGGCTCCCTTTTGACTCTGCTTCCTAATCAGCAGGCGGATCTACAGCCTCAGCTTCAGAGGTGGCAGCGCCAACCTGAGCCCAGGAGGGTTTCTCCATCAAACTCCGTCCCATTACCAGGCGTTGGTGTTATGGGGCAGACCTCTCGGGAAACATACCAAGTCCATTTTGTCTGAATTGGAGAGTCTTTGTTTAGCTGGCCAGCCGGCGACTGCTCCCCACAGGACCCATAAGTGTCTCTGCAGGGAACAGCATCGAGCCTGAGCATTTCAAGTTCTTTAAAGGCAAAAACCACATCCAGGTTGACATAGCTGCAAGCAAGCAGGGGTACAGAAGCTGAACTGGGCAGTCAGTGAGACAGTGCAATGGGTACGTTGGTATTTCCCACAGGACTTTCCAGGCTGGCATAGCAGCAAGGAAGCAGAGGGAAGTGGGTCAAAATGACCTTAGTTGAGTACTAGTTAGAGAATGGTTACCAACGTCCAGACAATCCTCCTCTGACAGGGTACATTGTCCAAGAAAAAACGGGAACCAAGAGAGAACAATTTTACATTGTATAATGTTGCCAAACATGCTACGAACATGCTACACTAAGCCACTATTGATAGGCACAGAGGTGGGTAATGACAGGGAGTCTCAGGGTAAGATGGAGTCTGTTTGGTCCTTGCCCATATAGCCTGGCCCATAACGTTGGCAGAAAGTCCTCAGGTGTGTCGGAATTGCCGAGAGTCAGTGCCAAGACTGATTTTGCGGCCGGCAGAGGTAGTGGCAAAGGTTGTTAATTGTACAACAATGTTTCCTGGAGGGAAGTCAAAGTCAGGGCAAGCTGCCAATATGGCCAGGTCCTCGGGCTGCCACTGAGCAGGGCTCAGCAGGTGTCCATGCTCCCCTCAGGTCCACTGTTGGACGAATGAACACAGCAACAGACACAGGCACCGTGCTTTGAGTTTGGGTCTGCGTGGTTCTGAGAATCCCACTCTCTTTCCTGCGTACTGGCTGGTCACACAAGAAAGACTCAGGACTCACCTGTCTCAAAGGAGGACTACTCATCAATATGAAGTGCTTTGAACAGTGTTTTGAAAAGAAAAAAGTTTCTTATAATGGAAGAAAACAGCTACAGTCACTATGAACCCAGCTGAAGCCCTGTGACTACCAGAACTCCTTCACAGGAGCCCTGGACCGCTCTCTTCCGCAGTAGCCAGGGCTACAGCTAACCCAAGCTGAGGTCAGTCTGCCCCTGTGACCTGGTACCACGCACCATTCTCCAAAGCACACAAAGACAACAAAGTCACCTTTCCAGCAGCGTGATCCTGCCTACAGCCAAATGGCCTGCCCTTTCCGCAGAAGGTGGGGAGTTCCTAGGGCGAAGTCCATGCTGATGCCCCAGCCCCTAAGCACCTGGACCCCTTCCTCCAGGTACACCAAGGTGGGCAGCTTATCTACTGGGGCCACTTTTGGGCCCACACTTCAGCCTAAGGGGTTAGAGACTTCTCTAACCCTTTGAGCTACACAGGAAGTCCAGAGTCTGCTCAGAGGGCTCATATTGGTCAATTTCACCTACTCCAACTTTCTGATTCTATGTCCCTAAAGCCATTATTCCACCCTGGATTTTCATGTTTGTTGTTTTCAGGGCTACAAATGGAATCCAGGGCCTCGCGGTTGCTCGGCGAGCCTCTGCCACTGAGCTACACCCCAGGACCATTATCCCACATTCTTAGAATCTATTCCCACACATGTTCCTTGATGTCTGCTTGCATGAAGTGGAAAAAATCATTTAGTTCTTTGGGAGCATAGTGAACCTCCTCCTGGGGCACAGTTTGGGGGTCTGCTGGGACTTTAATTATGGATACAGAAGCAAAAAAGGGTAGTGGGGTGGGTGGGAGGATCAGCAGCCTTGGAAGGCTGCTACTGGGGAGGGCACTGGGAATGAGGCCAGCCTTCCTGGCGGGGACCAAAGGGCTATTTCTCCACTGGCAAAGGAGTCTCAGCAGGATTTAGGGCTCAGTGTCCCCAGTTCCCTCAGGATCTGCCCATATGGCTCCATTCCAATGTGCAGAATCCCATTTCCTCCCAATCAATGCTCTCATTGTAACAGAAGCTGTTCTGTGAGGTTGGGAATTAAATTTACATTATAATTCAGTCACTCGCAGGAAACTCTGGGTATAGTTTTCAGAAATCTCAGCTCTGTGGCTAAAGGAGATAAGATTTTTTTTTTTTTCAGGAAAAAAATCAGATTTTAATTTCTTCATGTAATGTTTCCTTCGGGAATCCAAATCCCTGAGTTCAGCCTATTTTTCTTCCCCCACTTTTTGACTGTGGTTAGTGATAACCAAAAAATCCCTCTAAGGCTCCTTGGCTTGTCTAAAATCTTCTAAGGCAGGGAATGCAGTTTCACTCAGAATCTTGCCTTCTTTAGGCACCCTGGTGGAGAGCATCCACTGGCAATGTTCTGATTCTCTCTAATGCCAGAATCTACCAGTGGCCTCTTCTCCCCGGCACAGAATCATTAGTGCCTTTAAATCTAATCATAGAGAGCCAATTCCATAAAATCCATATTCAGTTTAAAACATCCACCTTCATTCTCCTCTCACACCATTGCCACTAGCAAACCTGCCTTAGGGTTTAACCAGAGCAGCCCTCTGCACTAGGAGACTGGTGCCCCGGATTCACTTCCACAAAGAGGGGCTGTCCACGCAAGTCGAGTCCTGTGGGGCAGCTGGTCAGGAAGGGGAGGGCTCTGTGAAGTTGCTGTCCCTCAGACTTCTCAGCTGACTGAATCAGGCCACCAGGTTTATGTAGGAGTTTCTCCCTACTTGGGGGTCCGCTGATGGTGGACGGCAGTCACATTAGAAAAATATCTTCCCAGCAAAGCTGGGGTAGCACTTGGCTGAGCAACTGGAACTGCCATGGAGCTAGAGTATGCCCTCGACTCCCCCAGATCCGCACTCTTGGATATCGCCTCCTAGCTGTTGGATAGAGAATGTTTTTTTCAAGCGTGGCTAAAATTCTGCAGTTTGAAATGCCTGTGTTAACTTTTAACAGGCATCCTGATAGAAGTCTGTGGCAGGTATTTGAAATGTGCGAATATAGATGCATATAAGAAAAGGAGTATCATTTCAGCTAAAATAAACATTACGTCCTCAGTTAACTTGTAGACAGATAGGTTTTGAATATGGTGTGTGTGTGTGTGTGAGTGTGTGTGTGTGTGTGTGTGTGTGTGTGAGTGTGTGGTTTCCTCGCAGGGCATGGTGCAGGGCTGACCCTGCCGGTACTCTGTGGTGTTCTGTGGATCTTTTGGACAGCAGCCAAGACCGCAGGAGAAAGGAAGGAGAGGGTGGTGAGTGGGTTAGGCAGGATCCATCAAGCCCTGGAGCTGCAGAGCAATTAAGTGTGTGGCTGGCACGCGACAAAAGCACATAATACCCCAGAGGCTCTGTGAACGGAGGGCTCCGTGCCCAGGCAATGTTTCTCCCCAGATAAGACACTCCACTGCCCTCGCCCTGCACTTGCTAAAGGGAGCCTGCGGGTCTCCTCTCTCAGGCGGCTTGCTGCTTTCCCCCTTCCATGTGCCCAGGGAAGAACAAGGCTCTCAAGAGCTGTGCCCACTTTGGAGGATCTGTTCCCCAAACTCCAGCCTCTCCACACTCAGCGCCGCTCTTCCCTCCTCCATAGCTCACCTTCTCTGAATCATCGATCCCCACGACATGGATATCAGTTTCTTAGGGCTGGTGAGGGCATCCGGTCTCTGCCCACAGTGTGAGGCTTGAGTTTTACTGCATTCCTAACAAATATTTGTTAAGAGGATAGTTATAAGAAAAATGGTGGAGAAGGGAAGTGGCTTTTTTTCTTCAGTAATAAATGGAAACTGGGTCTGCTGGTTCATTTCCTCTCAGTGATGGCGTTCCTGAGGGCCATTTGGGAAATCTGCTCTCAGTGGTGCAGGAAGCCATTGATCTGTCACTGAATCAGGTCCAAGTTCTGGGTGTGCGAAGTCAGTGCCAGCTCCGTTCAGGAATGTAGTAGAGTAACAGCACAGGAAACCTTCCGCGCCTAGAAGGACTGTTTACAAATGGTCGGATGTTTTCTAAAAAATATCCGCAGTTGAACTTTTGAGAAAGAGAAAATCCAAAGTGGCAAAAATGAAGAACAAACTGAAAGTCAGAATATAAAACTCATGGAGGAACTCTATGATCTGGGGTGGGTGAGGATGGGTGGAGTCCACCCAAACTTCTAGGGCCTGGGTGTCAGTGACCTCACTGAGTGGGGTGAGGCTGGGACCAGTGTGAGGCAGGAAATTGGGGTCCAGAGAGCAAGAGCTCAGAAGCCCCACACCCCCCAGTGAAAAGATGCTCCAGAGAAACAATTCCGCCCTCTGGTATCGAGGGTAAAAAGAAGCTGGAGGTTAAACAACCCACGGGACCCAGAACAATGAGCAAGAACTAACAGAATGTTCCCAGGCCTGAATACCCATGGGGCCCTGGAGAGAGCGAACCCAAAACAGCCTCGGCAGGAGTTTGCACAAAACTCGAGTCCTCAGGAAAATAACCACAAGGCGCTGCTCAAGTGATTCCCATCACACAGGAAGACACCCCACAACCCTCACTGAGGGCCAGGGGACAACATGCCAGAGGACTGGAGCTTCCCAAACCAGAGAGCATAAATCGACAACCCGAGTGCCTTAAAAGTCATTAGAGTCACAAAGTAAGGCACCCTCCCTGCCCAGAAGCACACACGACTGTGAAAAACAGAAAGGGATTTGAGATAAACAAAGTAGAACCACATGGGTAGACCGTTTTCATTGCCATTGAGATTCTCAGTATGTATTAAGCAACGTGTGTGTGTGTGTGTGTGTGTGTGTGTGTGTGTGTGTGTTGGTGACTGGAGCTGGAAGAGCAGTTCAAGGAAACTACGGGGATTACATCATGGAAAGGTGGAAAAGAAAATATAAACAGTCATGGGGGATAAAAAGAGGCTGTTCAATATATCAATGTGAATTTCAGGGGAAAAGAACAGGAAGATGGGTACACAGACAATCAATCTTATGAAATGTAAACGTTGAGAATTTTCCAGAATTGGTGAAAGACCCAAATCTTCAAATTGAAGAACAGTCTAGCATGGGAGAAATGAACATAAATCCCTCACCTGAAACATGCTATCCAGACTACAAAATGAATACCACAGAAAAAGAGAAGACCTGAAAAGCCATCAGAAAGCAAGATGGAAACATAAGAAAATAAAAATAGATTGACAGGAGACTCATCAAGAAGACCGGTAAAGACAGAGACGCAAGAGAGTGTCTTCAAAGCACAGAGGGAAAGTTACTGTCGACTTAGCTCTCTGAACACCATGGCTATATCCTTCAAGATTATGAATAAAATAAAGACGTGTTAATAAAGATACCACTGCAAGAGTTTGGCACCTACAGACCATTTAGAGCCCATGGCTGGAAGAATCCTGTGAGGTAAATATTTGCCATCAGGAAATCAAACTTGGAAGAAGAAAGCTGCATGCACAAGGAGCAATATTCATCAAAGAACTGATAAATCTATTGTGCTTAGGTATGTATGTGCACACACACATACTTGTGGGCATTTGGAATAGTATAAATGTGCAAGAGAGATGATAGCTTATTTATTCTTAATTCTTTCAGAACCTTTGAAAATTTGAATGCAATGCCACCGTTTCATGCTCCTTCACTGGCAGTGGGGAAGAAATTAGTACAATCGTTTTGGAAAGCAGTACAGCAATATATGGTGAAGATCCATAATGACTGGTTAGAGGATCCCTACACATCCTCTTGAGTGACCAAGAGGAGTCACTCAAGGGGGTTACTGTTAGCAGCAATCCCACTGGGATCCACTCGATTGCCCATGAACAGAAGGATGGGTCACCAGTTCTAACGGCACACTCCACGGCCCAAATGAGTGACTGAGAGCCCACACATAGCACTGTGAGTATCAAAAGGAGTGAAAAATATTTGCACAAAATGTATAGAATAATTACGTACAATTTATAACATTTATTAAACATGCAAAAGAGTGTCTGGGATAAAGAAACCCCAACATCAGTAAAGTAATTTTAATTTCTTTATGTAATGTTTCCTTTGGGAAACAAAGGAAACCATCAATGGTAAAGTAAAGCAGGGAAAAGTCAGTGGGGAAGAGAACGTGATCACGGCTTCTCCAGCTGGGTTTGGCAAAGGTCCCACCTACATTCCTGTGCTGTTCATGAAATTGAGGAACATGTAGTAGAAAAGCACATTATTATATTTTGTCAACCAAATAGCCCTAGAAATGTGGATATTTTTCCGATTCAAGGTACTAATTTTCTTATTTATTTACAGTGTCGAGTATCACCTTTAGTAAAATCAGGGACCTGTCCTTCATGGGGTTTCCAAGTCTACTGCTCTGGGGCTTGTTGGGAATCATCTAAGGAGTTATTCATTCCCCCTCCCCCAAACCAAGACAAAGGCAAGTATTTGTGAAATTGAAATTCGATAGTCAAAGTACTTTGAAAGGCAACTGGAAAAAGCTCTTTGCTTTGAGCAGAGCCCAGAATAAGAGAGAGTCGTCCAATGAGCCCTGGCTGCAGTGCGAGGAATACGTTCTCCAGCTGTCAAGGCAGCAGATGTCTGAGATGATGTTGGGAAGCCATGTGGAGCCTGGGCGGGACCCTGGAGGTACAGTGTATGTCTGTGCCTTCTTTATCAAATGACGTTCTCCTTCAGAGAAAGAGCTCTGGTTTGCTTCTTAGTGACCACGGACACCAGGAGACCCGTCATGCTCTGCAGGAACCCAGCCACGTCTGAGCCACTGAGGCATGGGCCAGGCTTGCCAAGAAGGTCCCAGTGATGAGGCACAATGGCATCTGGACACCTTTGCAGCAGGATCGAAGGTGCAGGCGACTGGCAAGAGCACCTCTCTCAGACATCGCACCTGGTCCTGCACACTGCAACTCCTCCTCAGCCCACTCCTGAGTTCTGAGAAGTCACTCATGGATGGCGACTGAAAAAGATACAGTGAAACCAGTTTGGGGATGAGGGACACTGGTGTCTGTCAGACGTGGGCTGCTTTGGCACTATAAATCTCCAAAGAACTGGGGAGGAGGAAACTTGACCTCTTAAACCTCTTCCACCATCCACGGGCTGCTGTTTTACACCAATCAACCAATCCCAAGCCACTTGGGTCTTTAGTAAGAAAGTTTCTTTATAGCCAAATAAATCTATTTGATAAGATCTCCAATCTTATCAAATAGCTCAATCTTATCCAACACCCTGTCATCCTGAAGTTGCGGACCTTACAGTAATAGAGTAACTATGAAAGCTTAGGGGTGGTGCCAAGGAGCTATCACTCTACAGTTTGCATTGCTGTTTGAGATTGTACCTTATAGTCTCAGTTGCCATCCTTCAGAATGCCCACCAAGGTGGGTACAGTGAAAAAGCGAAGAATCCCTAGTGATCTTTGTATCACAATATGGTGGTCTAGGAACCTGCTAGCGTTTCGTTGCTGTCACTAAAAGGCCTGAGAAGAACGACCTATGGGGAAAGCTTACTTGGGACTCATGGTTTCAGAGGTTCAGTCCATGGCCCTGAGGTGAGCCTCAGGTGGAAGGGCACAGCAGGGGACAACTACTCAGATCACGGCATCCAGGAAGCAGGGAAAGAGCATGAGAAGCCAGGGACCAAATACGACCTCCAAGGCATGACCCCAGTGACCTACTTTCTCCAGCCATGCCTACTTGCTTAGTTACCACCCAGTAATCCATTCAAGTTATCAATTTATCACGTTGGTTGATCCCCTGATTAGTTTATAGCTCTCATCTAATAATTTCACACCTGCATTGACACAGGAGCTTTGAGGGGACACCTCACATTTAAACCATAATATTCCACCCCTGGGTCAAGTCTCATGTCCATCTTATAATGCAAAACACATCAGTCCATCTCCAAGAGTCCCCACAGTCTTAACAGTCCTAGCATTGCCCAGAAGTCCAAGTCTCACATGAGACTCCAGGCAAACTTTGGACCGTGAGCCCCCGTGAAGATCAAAAGCAGGCGACACATGCCCAACGCACAATGGCGCAGAGTGAACATTTCCATCTCAAAAGGGAGGAACAGGGGGATGGAAAGAAGGGATGGGACCAGTCACAACGGGAACAGCTGGGCAAACATGTCCTGTAGCTCCATGTCCTGCATGTGGGGCCCATGGCAGCGAGATGTTCTTCCCAAAAGACCTGTGTGACTGAGACCTGTGGCCTTGGCGGCTTAGCTCACACGCTTTTCTCAGCCTGGCTCCTCGGGCGGTTGGCAGCCTTTCTCGGTGGACCTCCAGTGTCCCTGGCATCTCTTAATTCCAGGGTCTCATTCCAGCTTCAGTTTCACCTTCACACCTTTGTCCATCCCCGCCATGGGCTGCCCACAGGATTGCAAACCTGGTCCCCTTTGCCTGGCCGCCAGTTCTTCCTTTGTAATATTGGTGGGAACCTCCATGACCCTTCACTCCAGCAACTGCATTCCAGCACCACATGAAGATGCCAAGGTCTGCTGCCAACTTGAGCAGCGGGGACCCGTGGCTGTGGCTGCAGCAGCCCCCGAATGCCCAAGTGGGTGAGCATGGGGAGATGAATCCTAGCCCCGACTTAGGAACAGGGTTCCCTGGGGTCTCTGCAATTAATTTCACTTAACAACCTAGAGCTTGCAGTTGGTGTGATCTTACTGATTCCTGACATGCACTCCAGACATTTTTCATTTTGTCTCTGTGCAAAATCCTTAGCTCCTGTTAGTGGCAGCAATCTCTTCAACAACCACAATTTCCTTGGCCCTAGTTAGACATGTGCTTTTCTGGAAAAATTGCAAATTTAAAAAATTTTCCTCTCTACTTTATGCTCTAATTTCTCATAGTAAACCAGGCTAAATGTTGCCAGCAATACCCATTCCACTGTCTGAATGCTGTGCTGTCCTGACATTTTCTCCACCTGATTAATTAGTCCGTCACCTTTAAATTCAGCCTCACGTAAAGTCTCTGGACATGGACAAAATGTAAACAAGTTCTTTGCCAGAATATAGCATGAATGGCCTCTAGTCCAGTTCCTGAAAGAGTCTCATTCTCCTCTGAAACCTCATAAGCCCAGCCTTTACTTTCCGCATTCTTATAAGCATTCTAGACTTCGAGCTCCTGTTAGAATCACCCTTTAAGCGCTGCCTATAATATTCCAAGTCTTCTCCAGGCTGTATCTTCAAACTTTTCCAAATTCCTCCTGCAAACCATTTCCAAACGGTTCTGCCCTACATGGTCAGGCTAGTCACAGCAACAACCCCACTCCTGGTACCAACTTACGTTGGTGTGACTAAAATACCTGACAAGGACAACCAAGAGAAGGAAAAGTTTATTTTGGACTTAAGGTTTCAGAGGTTAAATCCATGGTCAGTCAGCTCCATTGGGCTGTGCCCAAGTGAGGTGGCATGTCCTAGTAGAGGGGCATGGCAGAGGACAACTGTTCAGTTCATAGCAGCTAGTAGCAAAAAGAGAGCACCAGGAGTCAGGGCCAAAATATACAATCCCAAGCCACACCCCAGTGACCTACTTCCTCCAGCCACACCTCCTTGGGGTTACCACTCAGTAATCTATTCAAGTCATTAATCCATTAAATGGATTAATCCACTGATCAGGCTTCAGCTCCTATAATCCAATCATTTAACTTCATAAGTCAACTCAGGAGCTTTTGGGGAACACCTCATATCCAAACCATAACAGAACCAAATGGTAAATGTCAGGGATGGCTTCTGACATAGTTACATCCAAAAACCCATGTGCAACTGGTTTTTATTTCCTGCTCCACTAACAATGATTTTGGCTGAGGTTTTATAACCTAAGAGAGACATATTTCTGTTCAAGGCAATGGATGGTTCCTTCCATTTGATGATTGAGACCAATATTGGCAATTTCAGAATCCTCATGTCTCTGGGAAAATGGGGAACAAGGATTTATAGTGTTGGTTAAACAACTGATTTTGATTATAAAGGGGAAAAATTGGGGCTGGGGATGTAGCGCGCTCACCTGGTATGCGTGCAGCCCGGGTTCAGTCCTCAGCACCACATACAAACAAAGATGTTGTGTCCGCCAAAAACTAAAAAAAAACAATTTTTTTTAAATAAAAGGGGAAAATATTTCTCTAAATAATGGAAGGAGGGGAGTGGAGAAGAGATTCACTCTCTTGGGAAATGGCTGAGCCATGGAAATAACAGTGAAGGCTCCACATCCATAGAAACCAAAGGAATTCACTTTAATTTTGTTGAAGGATTGGCACTTTTTCTTCAATTTCCCCAGCATTTCTTGCATTCACTGTATTGTGGGTCGGGTGCATGCGTGCAGGACTGAACTGCAGCAAATGGTAGCAACCTCTTCAATTCTTGCCCAGGTCAAGGAAATGCAGGACTTCACAGATGGGCTCCACACCCAGATGGTGCCAAGGCTGCTCATGCGGGCTTGTGCCACGGTGGGTACAGATGTCATCTGTGAATCCAGATAGGAGAGGCCACGTGCAGTGGCCATGCTCCTGTTGCCTCTTAGAACCTGGAGGAATTCAGGGGCACAATAAGGAAGTGAATGAGCCTATTGACTGGGAGCACGATCACTGTCCATTACAGAATCAAAACAGCTCTGTAAGCTCTCTGAATCCACTGGGCAATCCTGGCACATAACACAAACACCTCGTGTGTACTTTAACAGCAGAACCTCCTGGCTCCATTCTCCCTCTGTCAGGCACATTTATTTGGTTAGTCATGGGAAACAGTGGTGGCAAATGAGTCCTCATGTGGGCAGTGGCTAGGATGATGGTGTTTAATGATCCACCTCTCAAACTCTCTCTGCAGGACTCCTGAGGTGCCGGGCACTGGGTTACACACTGGCACAGGAGTTTGGTTACATTGTGGATGTGTTTTGTAGGCAAAATCTTCCCGTGCATTTAGAGATGGTCTGGTACATCACCCTTTCCCCTGCACTCTCATCTCCAGCCTGCTGAGACGTGAAATGTGTGACATGTGACGTGATTGGGGAAAAGCGATATGACAGAAGCCTGTGTTCAAATGCAGCTCTTGGGCTTACTGGCTGCAGCAAAGTTTTGGTTCTCTCGTTGGAAATGCAGCAAACACCACTGACATCACAAAATCGTGGGGGGATTAATGGAGGACTTACACCACATACCCAGCAGAAGTGTTCAACCAGTAATTCCCCATTTCTCACTCCAGGACTTTCACTTATTTGACTGCACCATGTTAAATTTTCCTGAGCTGAAGATTTTTAAACATAAGAAAATGCTTATAGAGAAACTGGAAGAGTTAGAATATCTGTTTTAAATTTGGTTCTTCTTCATTTTACAGTGAAGTGCTGGTCAGTTACTATCTCTGTCGTCCTGCCCTTTGGGCCATGCTGTACCATTCATTAGTGGACTCTGGGCCATGACACAGGGGTCTGAGCAACACCAGTGCCACGGTGCACAGGCAGTCATACAGAAGCCAAGGAAGCAATGGCGGTGTCTCAGGTGAGGGCTGAGTGCCGTGCTTAACCTCAGAACGAAACGCAGGATACAATTTCATCACACCCTCCCCAGAGAGAGGGCTCAGGACAATGAGGGTCATGCCCAGGAAGGCAAGGAGACCATTGCTCTATTTCTTCAAGTTAGAAGTTTCGAGAACTTGTAGCCCTTCTCTGACTTATTTCCACACGTTCATCATCTTGAACATTGTCCTTTAATTGGGCTTCCATTTGCTAAAGCAGTTTGTGATAAGAAACCGTAATACCAGCTGACAGTTATTCTCTGGATGTCTTGCTCTGTATGTATTGACTCATAGAATCTACACAATACTCTTTAGAGTTGCCTATTATTATTTTCCCTGACTTACAAATAAGGAAACTGAGGACAGGGATGGTGAACAATATTCTCAAGGTCGTACAACCAGTAGGGGACAACGTCAGGATTCAAACACAGGGAGCTGGTCTATGCAGCCTTTGGACACTGCTTACTCAAGACGCAGGCACTCCTTGATTCTTTGCTCAGGACCTGGGTTCTGAGCAAAGGTGAATATTCCTGTTTCATTCGTCATCTGCGAATAGAAATTCCAAGCAAGACCCTGCAGTAGTCCAGGCACAGACCTATGAGAGTTGGCGTAGAGGACTGGGTTAGTGGTCAGGTTCACTGTCTCAGTCAATGGATGCACAAAAAATTGTGCTCACCCATTTGAAGACAGGCAGAAAAGAGTGAGGGGGTCTCCCAAGCAGAGCGTCCCTCCTCCCTGCCCCTGAGTCAGGAGGTGGGAGCAGGGTGAGCAGGAGCCGAGGGAAGAGCCTGTGCTAGGCCCCACGGCGGCACCTACCCGTCTGCGGCCTCAGAAGCCTGGGCCAGTAAACGTGAGGACCTGCTCCGTCACGTGGGCCACTCTCTCCCCCGGGGAGGGTCAGGAGGCGATGGAGAGAAGGACAGGGTGGAAAGAGGAGCAGAGTCTTCCCTTTCGTGAGGCAGGCACTGGCGTGAGCGGAGGAGGGCAACAGACCCCAGTTCCTGAGGGCCTCCCGCCCACGCCTGACTGCGGCCTCAACGCCCGTGAAGTCAAGACTGTAAGATGTCTGCCGACTCCCTCCTCCTCAGCCTGGGCTCGGCCTGGATTTACAGGGCTCCCGTGGAGCAGTCAGATGTCAGTAGCAATGTGGAGTCCCAGAGATTGTCACCTACCAGGGTTGGTCTGGGCCCTGGCTTTAGTACCTTCTCCACAGGAAGCCCTGCAGGGGGCTGGCATCAAGGAGGCTGACCTCCTCATTGGTCTCAATAAACACTCTCCAATATCTTCTTGATTGTCCTCTTGAACCATCTAGAGAGTACCTGTTTCTACTGTTGCAATAAACCATAATTTATAATTCACCAGGGATCATCTCCAAACTAGGTATTCCTGTGGTCATTGCTGGAATGGGTCACCCTCGGAATCATAGAGAAAATAGCCCAGTGGTGCCTGTCTACACCCTGGAGAGCATATTAGTCTTTCTCTAATTGCCATGGAGCTGTCTGGTGCACAGGGTTAAACAACAAATTTTAAGAGTCTTTATTGGATTTTCTTTTTCCTTTTTAAACATTTTGACAGGGCATAAAATGAATTTTCTGATTAGTTTTTCCTTCCTAACTTGCATTGTCTTATTGCTTTAATCTGTCTCCAATGAGACCAACCAAATTTGTCAAGCTCACACAGCTTCTAGAAACCAAATCTTAAAAAAAAAAAACCTTCAAGACCTATGTAGCCCAAGGGGAAATTAGCCAGCTCTGAGATGTGGCCAGGTGGGTGGCCCGCCTTCTTCTGCTCCAGGACAAGTCGAGGGCATATTATCTCCACATTCCCTCCACCTACGGCTTTCAAGAATAGAACCTCTCTGGAATACTTGTTTACCAAACGACCTAGATATTCCAAGGCAGGATCAGGGATGAGGAGGTGTAGCTTCTGCATGTTGTATAAGTATATATACCAAGCACCATCAACTAGTTTTCATCATCAGGGAAGTTTTGGAAATCCTGGACCAGGGGGATGATGCTTGGGTCATAATTCAGAAATGTGAAAACAGGGTCTTGGGGCTCCCAAGTGTGACCATGAGTTAATACAACTCTTAAGTGTATAATTCAGGTCCCTCCCGGAGGTCATTTCAGGTATTGGCCTTCATCCAACATGTCTGCCCCTGTTGAATATCATGTATCTGAGATGGAGGCCAGGAACTCACATTCTGACACAGGTCATAGGTAACCCTTTTCATCACTAGATACACTAGATAATTACCCCAGAGGAAAATGGTAGTAACTACAAAGGTAGGCAGTAGTCAATACCATATGGAATCCACTGTCATGATACCTTCCCTCACCATAAGCCAAGGGTTTTTTTCCACCTGGATGCATAAAATATTAGAAATGGATGACTGAAAGACCATCTCCCATATAATTTTGTCCATTCTATATAATGCAAAAGTTCATTTAAAGGAGAAAACATTTTTGCTGTTTCTCCTGCCCCAAAGTGAGAAGGGTCTGTCATCTCCAGTAGAGAAAAATCTGAGCTGGTGTAATGATGCCTAAACTGTCGCTCAGCCAAGGTGGACTGTGTTAGACGTAGATTCTGGAACCTCACCTCATGCCTGCTGAACCATACTGCTGGTGGATAGGGCTTGGTAATCTCTTTCTAACACAGAAGAATGGGACAATTACTCAAGTTCAAAAACCACTGATCTATTTCATTCCTGTTCAGCAAATGAGGGAGCTCAGCAGTGCGGTCCAGGGGGTTCATCAGATCGAACTGGTGGGAGTCCTTCAACTCGTCTGTGACACTGAAGTCTGTTGTGGGGACCACATATGAATTCTCTTGGTCTCTTGGAAAGCCTGAAGGGGGGTGACATCACCTGGCATATTAGAAGAAATTCGAAGCTTAGAGAAATTCCCTTAGTTCAAAATCCTCATGAACATGACCTTCCATTGCCTCGATCTCCATGAAGATGAGCTTCTAATTCGTGGGTTGTGGTCTCTGAACTGTGGGCAGGAGAAGGGCTGGGATGGGCTATAGTGCCTTGTAGGTGAGAGAAACCAGTTAAACTAGAGCACCGATTGTGGATCATTGAAAATGACGTCCCTGGGACAGTCGATGTAGAATAGAGGGCTGTGGGACACTTATAAGCCACGGAATCCTGGATTTCATCGTTCTTTTCTTTTCTAAGGCTGTAGAAAGAGCAGCAAAGCTCTAGAATGATTTCCAATGGATCTCGTTCCTTGGTACCCATCCCTTGTGTGGCTCCCTCCAGCGTCCAACCAGGAGCCTATCGTGGGGTCTCCAAGTCAGGGCCCTACAGGTCTTGTGGGTTCCACTCGGCTCTCTCTTGCTTCATGCTGGAGAACCAGCCACAGAGTTGTGAGGACACTTAAGAGTCCCGTGGAGAGGTCCCATGGCGAGGAACCCAGGCCTCCTGCAGACAGCCAGTGCGGTCTTGTCAGGCGAGTGAGTGCTCCGTCCTGCTGATGACTTCTGATGACCCTCATGCCACAGGCCTCCTGCAGCACTGTCCCTGATTCTGACCTCTAGAAACCGTGAGATAATCAATGCTTATTGCTTTATCTGGGTAATCTGTTACACAGTGATAGGTAATTGATGCAGATACATTGAGCGATTATGTCATCTGCTAGGGGATGATCATAACTCCTGGAACCAGAAGAGCAGGGCACATGTCACAGGTCAGATTGGCAGGCTGAGAAAGGCGAGACCCTGAGGAGGATTCCTTCCGGCACATTGTGCACCGTCCCTGGGAAGATCATAAACACGATGCCAGTTGAAACAAGAACACGAGTGGAAGCCACAGGAGCTAGTCCCTCCCCGAGGGCAGCCATTCTAAATTAACTTCCCTTCTTTTCTGGACTAGGCCACCAAACGATCCCTTCCATGAGTCGCAGGGAAGCGACTGCCATTCTCCCTGCGAGTGTGGAGAACAGCTGTGCTGTATGAGCAGCGTGGGAAGCCTTTGTCCCTTTTTAAGTCCCCGTGGCGCAGAGCTGAGACATGAGTCGAAACCCCTTCCTGACACAGAACAAAGCTCTCTGCCCAGAGCTGCCTGCTTCCTGCCAGCTGCCAGAAGGGACACCATCTCCTTGGCCACTCTTAGTAACTGTTTGGAAAGACACTGCTGGCTTCTATTAGAGCTGTGACAAGTCCTGCCATACTGGTGGCCTGGGACATTTATTACCATACAGTTGCAGAGCTCGGAATTCCCAGAGGGAGTCTCGCTGGGCTAAGATCAAGGTATACCAGCAGGACTGGTTCCTTTGGGGGCTCCATGGGACAATCCTGTCCCTCCACTTTCAAACTTCCACAGGCGACCCATACCCCTCAGCTTGTGGTCCCTTCCTCAAGTCAGCAAGATTGCCCTCTCTGACCTTCTTCAGGGTCACGTGCCCCTCTTAACACAGCTGGAAGGATTCTTCAAGGACCTGGGTGATTGGCAGGGCCCCCTTGGATAATTCAAGAGAACCCCTTATCACAGACCTTTAATTTAATCACAACCACAAAGTCCCTTTTGCCCCATGAGATGACATATTCACAGATTCCGGGAATTAGAACCTGGACATCTCTGGGGACCATTAATCTACTCACCACTGGGGGCTTTTCTTCTAATTGGAAAAATCAAAATGATGGAGAGTTTTCAGGGTCTCCAACAGGACAATCCCACCCTCCAAGTCAAATCCGGGGCTCTTCCTCAGGCTGTTCTCTATTGAGGAATCTGTCTGTGCCTTGCTGGGGAGTGGCAGGGGCTCACACGGACCCTCTTCTCGTGCTGTCCTCAGAGGGAGCCTCGTCCCCCATCTACAGTGTCTGCGGTTTGCAGAGACTCAGATTCAGTGGAGAAGAGCGCCCTGGAATCCCCTGCTGTACGTGGACTCCTATGGAGGTCCCTGCCTCCAATTCCAAGCACGCCTGGGTTCTCTGGGCGTTGCCTGACTCTCTGGCTTCCCTCCTCTCCCTGGGCCCTGAGTTTCCCCTCTTCTCTTTTTCCTGGTGCGTCTCCATTTTTCCACCCTCGTTTATCATCCAAAAGTCTGTGTTGTTATTTATCTCCTCATTTAAAAAAAAAAAAAAGGTTTCTTTTTTTTTCCTTCTGTAGATTTATTACGTTCTTATTCCTTTGCAGACATTTCTGGGACAGAGCAAAATAACTGCACGCCAATCCAACAGGCTTGATCTGAAGTTTTGCCAGAGTTTTGTGAATGTTTGAGCTCCTAGGCAGGCAGATGACAAACAAAGGACTCGGTGTGGGACACCAGGTCCTCCTGCCTCACCTGTGGCACAATCTTCTCCCTCCTGTCCTGGGTAGGAATGGCCCGGGGTGGCCTTCCTGTGTCACTCCCACGGAGGCCACATCTCTGGGTCTCTGCGTTCACATCAGTGCCCCACACAAGCCCTCCGCAGCGCCCCCTGGTGAGTGCTTCAAGCCCCAGTGCTCAGGTGGCCTGTGCTTGTTCCCAGTCTCCTCTCCTGTGTGTGACCCGCCCACTCCTCTGTTGTGCTCCGTACTGGGGTTTTGTTTCAGGAGCCCTCTGCAGACCTCCTCCTGGACACTTCCTTCTCCTCTCCTCCATCTGGCCAACTCCTACCCCAGTTCTCACCTCTGTGCAGGGCCACATGCCCTAAAGCCTGCCTGAGCCACTGGGCACAGTCAGGCCCTGCACTTTACAGGTGTGTGGGTTTGTAAGTGATTCAAGGTGTATTTCATAAACCTGCCTGTAGGTTTGTAGTCAGGCGGGCCTTGCTCCTGGTGATCATGAGGGAGCGGCCGTGCCTAATCTGCCCACTGATGCGTGGATCCGTCTCCAGCAGGGAGTAGCGTATGGTAGACCATCAAAACCTGCCTGCTGTGGGTTTGGTGCCAACCTCCTCACCCACGAGTGGGTTCCTGAGTGAGGCTGCTCTCAGAAGACACCCGTAAAAGGCTTTGGAGTGCTAGCTATGGGACACTGTATGAATGCCCAGGGATGGACAGGGCGAGAGGACTCCTGCTCCCGTCTTTCCGGTTCTCCTCAATGACCTCTGTGACTACTGCACAGAAAACAAAGGATGTAGCGCCAAGAACTCAATTTGCCCCTTCGGTGTTAATCTCCCCAGAAGGTTTTGCCGTGTGGGCTTGAGTGCTCTCAGAGTGAGAGACCACTGCTGTTGCCGGGCCCAGAGCCAAACCCGGGAGCCTGGCCCGTGGCAGGTCAGAACCGTCCCCTCGTGGCCTCCTGGGCTTGAGGGAGGGAGTCCATCTCTTTCCTCCTTGTTTCAGGATCCAGCAAGCTCCCTTGCCGTCTGCCACCTGGGCCCACCAGGCTGAGTTATTTGGCTCAGTTCAG
Organism: Marmota marmota marmota; assembly: GCF_001458135.2. Taxonomy (NCBI): domain Eukaryota; kingdom Metazoa; phylum Chordata; class Mammalia; order Rodentia; family Sciuridae; genus Marmota; species Marmota marmota. Next base: position 1,100,654 of record NW_026000164.1, on the reverse strand, counting down.
CTCAAGTCATGATTAAATATCAGAAAAAGCCCCTCAGACCAGATCATGTTGTAGCTCTCGCTCTTTTGGAAATAACTGAGGAGGGAAGGGTTTGGCCTGTGTTCTCACTCACCCTGAAGGAGCAGGGCCAGGAAGGCAGGCAGCAGAGCCCCAGGTAGGAAAAGCCTGAGGAGATCCAAGTCCAAGGAAGATTAATTAAGCACGAGAAGCCATCTAGCTCATAAAGCATCGCCCTTTCTCATTTTCCTTCATGAAGACATTTTTTTTTTTGACAGATGGTTTCTATCAGGTAATGTTAAGAAAGCAATTTAGTATCCTCTTCTGATGCCAAAGTGGTGCCTGCACTGGTTCTCAGTGAAGTTGATCTTTCATTACTTGGGGAAGGTGCTTTGAGATGATGAAGATAATCCGTCTCTGCTTAAATGTTCATCCGCTAACTTTGGTATTTGTCAGGCTCCCAGGTTTGGCTCTGGGTGCCTGCCCCTCGTACTCCGTTGTTCCAACGGTGGTTTGTGTTTCTCTCTTTACTTCTACATTTGATCTTTGGAATTCAGTAAGAAGAAGTGCCGCTCTCGCTTGCTTTGTTCGTTGGTGATTTATTTCTGTTGGTGTGGACTCATGGATTCTTATTTCATTCTCTGGGAGAAGGTTCGATGCTGCTGTTACGTATTTTGCTTATTCACTTGCTCAAGCTGTTCTGACCTTGCATCGGGGGATCTTTCAGGTTGGCTCCGACACATGTGCTTTCCTTCAGCCTGTCCTTATTTCGTGGCTCCACAGGATGCTCCAGCGGGTCTTGTGGTTCTTTGTTGCAAATCTGGAACTGGCCACTTCACCCAGGAGCCGGCCCTCATGATTGTTATTGAGAACGGTATTTCAAAACCAAGTTGTGAGTGACGGTTGTGCTTACTGATTCCAGGGGCCGTGGCTGCTTCTGTGGCTGCTTCCGTGGCTGCTTCTTGGTGGGAACTGTGTATTTATCCAAGGCGTGAATGCACACAGTTGTACTTATGCCTTACCTGTTTGGTTACATATTAAAATAAAGCCATGAGTCCACATTGATACCTCCGATTCCAATCCAGCACACTAGGGCATTTTGGATCTTCTCCCTCCCCTCTGGAAATCCTTTCTCTGGGAGTGAGAAGCACATATCAGTCAGTGCCTGTGGTGTGGGTTCAGCTCTAGAACAGTTCTTTCCCATGGAACTTCCCTTGACCCACAGCCTAGGAAGACATCTAATTCTTTCTTTTTCTTTTAAATATAATTTTTTAGTTGTTGATGGACCTTTATTATACTCATTCATTTATATGCGGTGCTGGGAATTGAACCTAATGCCCCGCACATCAGGCAATGCTTTACCACTGAGCCACAACCCCAGCCCTGATCCTTTCCTAATCTATTTCTTATTTGCTTCCTCCGGACTCCAACAAGATTATTTTCAGATTAATTACTTTGATATCGCTTCTAGAATTCTGGTTCCGTTCCTTTGTCCTGCTGTTCTTTGTGCTTTGCTCTGTCTAAGGCTTGTCTGGTTAAAATGCTGTTAATAAACCTCCTATCTTATCTCAGGGTGTGGGTGCTCTTTGTCCATTCTCCTGACACTGCTTCTTGGGATTCGTGGTTGTGTTTTTCCAGCCACAGCTAATTTCTCTCTTCCCTCTCCCCAAGTTCCTCCATCCCCCCTTCCCCTGCCTGCCTCTGCTTCTTTAAAGACAGGGAGAAACACAGATGCAAACGCAGAATTCCTTTCAAATCGCGTAATGGTGTTTCTGGGAGATTTCAAGTTCCAAGTCCATGTAAAATTCTGTTTTGAAGCTGGATAACCTTGGGAACTTTTAGTGCCAGATAAATCTGAAAGAATTTGTGGTGATTGAGCATAGAAAAAAAATAATAATTTCTTCTGATTTCAACTGGGCCAAGTTTGATGGATAAATTTTGTTTTGATAAATTATGTAGGGGGAGAGGCAGCCCAAGTGCAGAGACAGGGAGACCACGTGGTGGAAAGGCCCAGAGGTGCCCGGGGAGGAGCCGCAGAGGCTGCGGAGCAGGGGTCCCTCAGGTGTTAGCCGGAGTTCACAGTGGAATCGGATGGATGGGGAGGCCGAGAGACAGGAAAGGGGGAGAATGGAGGGCACAGACAGGGAGGACAGCCGCGAGGCTTCTTCCAAAGCTGGCCCCATGGTGGTGGCGGGCGATGTCCTGGACTGGGTCCTCTTGAGGAGATCCTTGTGCACCTGGGAAGGAATCAGCATCGTAACAAATCACACAGAAAAAAAAAAACTTGCCAGAGCTAAAGGCCCTGGTTTGGGCAGAGGCTTGAGGAAAAGGCCAGGAGGCGGAGCGCCCCTAGCAAGCAGCAGCGGGCGGGGGAGGGGGGCTTCCACCATGTCCCTGATTCAAACCTTCCCCCGGGAGCCCTGCGCCTCTTTACACCCAGGGCCTGGGATGCGCTGTGCCCCTCAGCCCCACGGGCCCCACATGCGCCTGGTTGGCCATCCTGCCCAGCAAGCTCTCCTTTCTCTTGTCCAGGTCCCTGTGCCTTCAGACCCCTCCCTGGCCCATCTTCCACGGAGCCCTTCTCTGAGTGCTCTGGGAGCCTAAGCCACCGTCACTTGATGATCTCCTTTCTGTACCTGCTCTGAGACGTTTGTGAACAGGACGACATCCTACGCTACTCAGGGCTCCCAGTACTTTGCTGAGAGCCAGAACACAGGGGACCCTTGGGACACAACTCTCCTGGGCAGTGGGGCCTGACTGCGTCTGCCCATGCTCCAGAGGGCTTCCCAGGCTGATCTTCAGGATTAGTGGCCGAGTCAGGTGCAGAATGCAGACTGCTTCATCCCTTGGGGAAGTTTTGGATTCTTGACTGCACATTCCCTCTCAAACTGCAGACTGCCCCCTCTTCCAGCAGTGCCTTGGAAACCGTCTCCTGCAGAGGAACGGAAGTCCCTTTGGCCTAGATGAGTGCTTTGGGTTTAACGTGGTGTGCAGGATTTGGGCTTGAGGGTGGGCATCCATTAGTACTTGGGGAGGGGGGTGATGGGCTTCTTCACCTGTACAATGATGCTGCTGCCCAGGAGAGCTGGTGCTCACACAGTGCCAGGAAGATGGCAAAGAGCCTGTGAGTGTGAGCAGAACCTCCAGATGCCACCACCCTCTGCAAAATGTAAATAATGATTATTCTAAAACAGCTTGGGCCTAGTTGAGAGTGGAACTGAGCTACCCTGCAGATCAGGTTGCCAAATCAAATGCCACAGGGGACATTCAGTGACCTGAATGGAACTGTAGGAGATGCAGCCTTGACCCTGGGTCTTGCTGATGAAGCCTTCAGCAAGGAGGGGCTCTGGGAAATGCCAGCCAGTAGCCATATAAAAGTCAAGACTTTGTTCAAGACCCTCAGGAGAGAGGTAGGAGGCCCACAGAAAGTGGGAGCTCTTCAGGGGGAGCCCTGCGATCCTGCACGGAGAGTGGCCCCCCACGTGGAGAGGACGCAGCCAGTCCCACCCAGTGGGGACTGCATCCCCGGCTGCGCTTGAGCCTGTCACTCCAGGGGGTGCACCTGGAAGGGCTCACCCCGTTTGTCTGTCCTCACAATAATGCAGAAGCCTAGTCTACTTTCCCGGAGCACCAGCAGCTGCTGCTGTCCCCTAGGCTCAGGGGCGTTTATGACGGGCTCATAGAGGCCCACGTGAGGCCGGAGGCCTGGGAGGCTTAGGGATGGAGCAGCTACAGGAAAGACACATTTTTTAATGACCGTTCTAGACAGAGATCCCCACCCACTTTCTCCTCTGAAGCCAGCCTCTCTGTAAACTCGTCACCACCCAATGACTTTGAGAAAAGCCCTTCAAAGGGCTCCGCAGAGAACTTCATTCCCCGTGCTGCAGTTCAGATGTTTCCTGACCTTTTCTTTTTTCTTTAACCTAGTTCACGGGGACTAAATCATCTACATCCACGGCAGAACCCTCCATCGTTGCTTTGGTCTGGCTCGGTAAGGGCACGGTGGGGGGGGGTCTCGCGGTTGCTGAGTGAGCAGAGGACCACCCCAGCAGGTGGAAGGTCAAGGAGCCCCTGAATGCAGGCTCCCGAGTTCCACGTGGGCTGAACAGACGGGGAAATGCCGAAGCAGCGCCAGGCAGTGTGTGGGCGGCAGGCGAGAGGTGGGCGGTCTGAAGAGAGGGAAGGCACCGCTGCACCGGCAGGACCCCTGTCCACAGGAGCTGGGACAGAAAGACAGAAAGCTGTGTCCGGGAAGTAAGGAGGAGGACAGAGTCTTGGACCAAAGTCTGTGGCTGCTGTGAGAACAGGGGGTGACCCAGCTGCCGAGGGAAGGCACCGTCCTGGAAGTGATCTGGAGAAGGAGCAGGACTTGCAAGCTGAGGAGGATGGAGTGTCCAAGACTGTTGTTAGTGGGGACAGTGTGACAGGAAGGAGCAGACAGAGGGAGCAAAGGGAGGAAGAACTGAGGGAATGAAGAGGGCTACTGGGAGCATCTGAGGTCAGATTTAACGGGGGACAGTAGCAATAGAACAAAAAGGAAAAGTAAGAGGAATGTCCCCAAGGAAGCCTGGACGAGGCTGGCGCTCGCTGACCGTGGAGGGCAGAGTGAAGGCAGGTGTTGCGAGGTTAGGATGGGGCCCGGGGAAGACGCCCAGAGAGCAGGGCCCAGGGGCCCAGGGGCCCAGGGAGCTCCTTCCCCACGGGACTGCTGGTGACCCGGTCACTGAAGTACAGGCCTCGCTTCTCAGCTCTGCTTGAGGATGAAGTAGGGGTGGATGAGAGGCGTCCCGAGAAACCAGGCAGCGGTCACCAAGGCGTCCCGTGCACCTGGAGTCCGTCTGCGTGGTTAGCTTTGCAGGCTGCGCCCACGGGAGATCCGGGGGCGCTTTACTAGCACATGTGTGTTTCTGGAGGGAAATCAAAGACTTCTTTGCATCACTGCATGAAGGGAATCTCTTGTTTCCAGGCAAAACAATAAAATGAGCAATCTCTCCCCAAGTGCTTGTCTCTGAAAAACGAGATTCTCATAAAAATCATAATCCAGGCACAGCCACGTGCAGTACGTGGACATGACCCTCAGCTCGCCTGCCGGGCAGGTGCTCACTAGCCTGGTGAGCACTGAGCGGCAGCCTGCAGGGCCACTTGGGCAAAGCGGGGCTGGGCCTGTGGGCTCAGGCTCCCGGCTCTGTAGGCAGTTTCTAAGCCCCATGCCTTGTGGGCCACCCTGACCTGTGGCTCTTATCTAGGCAGACCCTCCACTAGGGGCATCTTGCTGGGGCCAGTTGTAACTTCTTGTCTGAGTCTTTCTCAACCACAGACCTGAAGCTGTTGTGATGGGAGGTGCCCTAGCTCTGTGGATGACAGCCTGGAAGTGATGGGTAAGGGCTGCCCAGCCTGAGGGACTAGCTGGGAACATCACGTGCTCTGTGGATGCCAGGGGGTCGGTGGCGTCGTCACCTAGCTCAACACTGATGTGAGGAGGTGGTGCAGTCTGCGTGCCAGCTGCCAGCACGGGGCGCCCACACTGGGAAGGGGTTCCATAGACATCACTCACTGAATCCTCACTGGCACTTCCCAGAGGAGGAGTTCACCCTCCACAGCTGAGAGAGCTGGGCTGGGAGGAGGGGACTGTCATGAAGCCACAGAGCTGAGGATGGAGCCCTAGTCAGGATGCAAAGCCTGCGGCTGCTCAGGCCTGGGTTGCTGTGCCCAAAGACCTGACAGGGGCAGCGCAGGTGTTTATGAGACGAGGCAGGACATCAGGGCAGTGAGGGCATGGAAGCAAGGCCCGGAAGGGGAGACAGACTGTGACTGACCGACAGACAGACAGACACAGAGATGGAAAGAAAGGGCTAAGGATAGGATAAACTCTTCCCCACCCAGGTCCCTCCTCCTGAGTAATTCATCTGCCTCACTAATTCAGCAGGTGGGTTAATCCACCTCGAGGTCACGGCCCTCCCCATTCAATCCTTTCCCCAAAGCCCCCATGGGACGTGGCTGCGCGGGGGACCAAGTCGTCAACACAAGAGTTTCAGGGGAACATTTCAGGTACTCACCCCGACGCCCACGCTCACCAACAATGCCACTCTCTGGAAGGCTGAGACGGGCCGGGATGCAGGCCCTGCCCGGATCTGGCATCTGCTGAGCACTTGGTAAGGGTCTCTGGATGGACTCATCACCGTGGGCGTGAGGGGGAGTGCAGCCCCTGTGCCCAGCAGGGGAAGGAGCTGCACCGGAGCCCCTGAGGCACGGGGCCCAGCTGACCGTGGAGGAGGTGGGGGACGAGCTGCCGAGAGCTAGAGAAGGGAAAGGGAGGAAAGTGGCCCAGGACAGGCCATCGGGTGCAAGTGGAAGGACAGGCAGGACGCTCCACTGGGGGACGGGTGCTGGGCCCCAGGGAGTGGCCTTCACATGGCCGTCTGCTCACTGACCTTGGGGGACTGCGTCCCTGTGCATTCATCCTGCAGCGTAGGACGGGTCAAGACCAAACGTGCTGAGGTCAGAGGCCCCATCTTTGCACGGAGACCGCAGGCTGTGTGTTCATCCTGCTGACCTCATCCCCAGAGCCTTCACCCTCCTTCCCTCCTGCACACGCCCCCTACAGGTGTCACCAGCCACCTTCTGCAGGGCAGGGCTAGTTTGTCCCTTTCAGGACTGGGGAGAAGGCACTGTGGCCCTTGGGGCCCTCCAGGGATGCCTGGCCGGCTCCGATGTCTCTGGGCCATTCCTGTGTTACTCCGTGGGCCCAGGGCAGCCTCCTCGCCTGCTCTTGCCGACCAGAGCGGCTCACTGTGCTCTCTTGTGGAGTGGCATTTCATATTTCATGACTCCAGAGAAAGCACACCAGTCTTATTTCAAAGTGCAGAATATCTCAGAAATGACAATAAATTAAAGAGTTTCCCACATCTGCAGCACAACTCCTTCAACTCCTTGCAGGGAAAAGCATAAAGAAGCATAAAGAAGGCTCTGGAGACAGAATTTTTCATAAACAATTTATTTTTAAATAAAATATTTCCCTCACATCAGAGGAAAACACGCTGTATTTCCATCACAAGTTGGAAGGCGAAGGAGAGTGGAAGAGCCCAGAGGCGACGGCGGTAGGGAGGTCCTGGGGCGGCTCTTCCGGCCCAGCCTCAGGCAGTGTGTGTCATTGGGAGCCGAGGTCCTCTAGAGGAGGCCAGGGCTTGCAGGTGGACCATGGTCATGCCAGGTGACCTGAGAGCAGGCAAAGGCTCAAACACCAGCAGGATCTAATCACATAGCAACAAGGGTGTTGAGAGACAGCTCTGTTCCTCAAAAACACTTTCCCCTTAAAGGGAGAAGGAGTGGATGGAGGTCAAAAAGAAAATAACAGGGTGAGGGAGGGTTGAGGGCACCCACTCTGGTGCAGGCCAGATTTTAGGAGCAGAAAATAACACTAATGTTAACAGATATTTCTTAAGTAAGCAGTGATCATTTATTCTGGGGCATTCTAAGAAAAGAACATGTCTCTGCCATCACAGGGCTTAAGATCAAATAATAGATATGATTATGTAATTAGCATGACTTAAATGTATTCAAGGGGCTGTACTAGGAGATGGTTTAGCAGGTAATCTACTCACTCCTAGGTCTCAAAAATACTTCTCTGATCCCACAGTTTACAGTCGTCATCTGCAAAGCCTGTGTCACCGTGATATCTGGCAGAGGCAGTTGTATGTGCAAGGTCCCGGAACAGCTGGAATGGGAAGAAGGTGGCATGGTGAGCCAGGGGACGGGGAGGTTGGGGCCAAATCACCCAGGTCTCTAGGGCTTCCAGTGAATTCTCCAAGAAACACTCTTTGCAACCTTAAGCCCATGCTGGTTTTGAACAGGAAGTCATATACCTGTTCTATGAAATCCTATCACTGTAAGGTGAAGGCGTGGTCCTGTGTGGACACCCAGGCTGTGATAGCCCTCTCTGTGGCTCCAGTGGAATACTCAGGCTGGGTTCCTACAGTGAATGGAGGTCTAGTTAGCTCATGGTTCTGGAACATGGCGCCAGTGCCTTGTTGAAGGCCTTCTTGCACCTTGACATGGTGGAGAGACAGGGCAAGCCTGCCAGCTCAGGTGTCTCATCTTGTGAAGCCAGAATGCCACCCTGGGGTCCCCATGCCATGACCTCGCCTAATCCTCACTACTGTCTTCAGTACCATTAACATGGGACTCACGCATGGGGGTTGAAGGTGGGTTTTGGGGAGGACCGACACCCAGACCACAGAGGGAGCCTGTCATTTTAGTTCAGTGAAAGATGAAGGCTCCTTGGAACAGGAGCTGCAGGGAGGAGGGAGGCGAGAGGAGAGAATCCAGATCCCCACGGCGGAGCCAGATGTGACCAGACCTGGTGACGGCCTGGGTGGGGGGTGAATGATGGAGAGAAGGGGAAGAGGACCAGGTTTGGGGACCGAGCAGGACAGGCGGGCAGTCTGGCCCTCCTTCTGGAGACACGTGCCTGACTGGGCTCTGTTGGGGGTTCATTTTGAAAGATAAACATGTTAAGCCAAATAAAAAACATATGGGGGCTATTGAGAACGAGGATAGTCTTGCCCAGGATGTATTCTTGCCCTTATATTAAAAAATGCCTTAGTGAAATTTCTGTTTGTTATTTGTTTTTCAATGACACTTTTGGTCTTCAGTAAATCCATTAGAGAATTCTGACCAGAGGCTTGGCATTTTCTCAAATAAAACTTCCAGAGTTACCAGCGATGGCTTACTGAATAGGCAGGTTCCCTGGTTTTTCAGAATTGCATCTGGAAATGAAGGCACCAGGAAAATCTTCAATGTGCCCATTTTGTTTCTCAAACACAGTTTATGGATCTGGGAGGGAGAGAACTCTCAATTAGGAAGAAGGCCCGCACCGAGCACTTGGCAGATACGTGCAGAGTGTCTGATGGGGAGGAAGAAACCAGGGGAAAGGACAGAATCTCCTTGCAAGAGGGCAGGGTCCGAATAGAGCCCGGCTGCGAGGGGCGAAGAGGCCAGGCCTGTGCTGAAGGAAAGAGGGGTCTACAGGCCTGAAGAGCCCAGTGCGACGTCCACACTACCCCACTGCCTGTATTTTGAATATATGAGGTTTTTTGTTTATTTTAACTGTAAAACATTGGTTCTTGTTTTAATAAAGAGAATGTTGTTATGCTAAAAAAATATGGAGGTTTAAGGGTTCCCCCAATTGTTTTGCCCTCAGAATGGATTAGTTTAGTCAGCGTGGTGCCCACTGTAGCTGGCTAGTGGGCAGAGGTCTGATTTAGATACTGGGAAAGACATACTAGGAGGTGGGGGTGGTCAGAACAGTAGCTAGTGCAGAGGGGGAAGGAGAATGAATGGGAGTTTCTTACACATGAGTCAGTCTCCCTCCAGACACTCTGGGTCCATGCAGGTCAGCAGGGCCGGCCTCTGTGCTTGGGAGATAGTTACTGAATGAAGTGCAGGTGCAGGTGAGGTCTGAGAGAGGCGCAGCTTGATTTCAGCCTCGAATTGGCCTGAAATTAGAGGCCCAGACCAGTGGACTCCTGCAGGCTCCTTCCAAGGGCCCCTCTGAGCATTTGGGGACTTCAGTGTTGCCTGGAAGAAACCCCAGGACTCCGTCCTCACCAACTGGACAGCAGAGGCATCCGGTGGTCAACCACACGCGGATCACGCCAGGGCTCGGGGACTTCGGTCACTCCTCAGGCCTGTTCTCCTGTTGGCGTTTCTAGAGAAGCAAGCAGAAGCCCTGGAAGATGGGGGTGCAGAGAATCCACCCAGAGGGGACACCTGACTCATGGAAAGGAAAAAAACTTAGAAACACTTAATGAATAAAATGATCAGAGAGAGTTTTACTTTTCTTGGGAGATTTGTAGGTATAGGTCTTCCTTCCTTCCTTCCTTCCTTCCTTCCTTCCTTCCTTCCTTCCTTCCTTCCTTCCTTCTCTTATCTGTCCATCCACCCACTTATCTATCACCTGTTTATCCTCTATCATTTTTCATTTCTCATACAATAGAGTGGACGTGACACATGGGAATCAATCTTGGGGGAAAGAGGTTAAGTCATGTTGGCCTGGTTGACCGGGGAGTGGACTCACCATGAACTGGTCTGTGAAGACCATGGGTTGGCAGACGGGGAGGAGAACCAGGCTCCTGTCTTCAGTGTGTCACATCTGAGATCCCACGTCTGCAGTGGTGAGGCCAGCGTTGGCCACCACCATGAATGGTGAAAGTCCCAGCCAAGGTGGGACCGGCTAGCAGGCTGGCACAGGGGCAGATGGGAGAGCTGCCCTGAGACTCGCACAGCTCCAAGCCCGATCAAGGAGACGGTCTGAGGAGGTGGCGTGGGCCAGTGCAGGGGGCTGGCGTGGCCAGTGCAGGGGGCAGACAGGTGGCTTCCTGAGGCATGGAAGCTGGTGTTCATGAAATGAGGGGCACTGGTGATGTCAGGTGCTGGGCCAGTGGGACCCACCTGCGGAAATGGCATTAGATCTGACAACCGAGGACCGACCTTGACGGGGACCTTGGCTTTGTTGTGGAGTCAGTCCAGCTAGAACGGTTTCAAGGATGCTGGTGGGAAGGAATGGGACTCGGGGACCACACACTGTCCTTTTGAGAGTCTCGATATGAAAGGACGTGGTCAACTGGGGAAGATTGAGAGGAGTGTGACTTTGAGAGAGGTTCTTTTCTTTTTTGGTGGCTTTTAAGGATGGAAACGTCTTTATGATCATGGAATAAGCCACAGAGAGGGAAAACTTGTGGACTGAGAGCAGGTGGACAGTTACCCTGGACAGCAGAGTTCAGAGGGGCCTGACCCAGGGCACAGCGGAGGGGACCATCCTTGAGACAGGCAGATGCGGTGGAAACAGTGGTCTTCCAAGAGGGGGAAGGACCCAGGGGCTGCAGAGGGCTGTGACAGCTAGGGTAGCTGACCACTTACCCCATGGTCAGGGCTTCCCAGCACTGAGTCTTTCCAAGAGCCAGGGGGGATGGTCTGCAGCCACAGGGAGGGGTGTGGGGAACCACCTCCACTGTTGGGGGCTTGGGGGGGATGCAGTGTCCACACGGTCAGCCAGGCTTCAGTGAGAGGAAGGGGCAAGGAGAGGACGGTCAGAGAAGGCGTTGGAACAGAGGACACGTGCTGAGGACCCTGGATTCTAGAAGGCAGACAGAAGGATCTGGGTGGATGGAGAGAGGGCGCTCAGAGGTGATCAACGGGATGAGTTTCTGGTCTGTAAGGAATGGCTTGGGCGTCAGTGACTGGGATGAAGGGTCACGTAAGACCCTTTTGCTTATAGGGCTGCTGAGGTGGATCATGCTGGCAGCAGGAAGAGAAGCTTCCTTCAGAGGCAAGCAGGATTCCCCACCTTTCCAGTCTCATCATTCTGTTGGCAGTGGAGAGCTGGTGGCAGGCAGCGGTGCAGAGCTCTGTGGGTGCCCCGGGCAGCTTTGCTGACCAGATGGTCCCGGTACAGCTGTGCATATTGTGTGCTGCACAACTCCAGAGGAAGCAGTTTACATTCATTAATGTAATGGTGCCCCCATAACAGCTCTTTCTTCACAGGGCTTATTGTTTCTCATTTTACTGAAGAAGAATCTCAGGAACAGAGAAGTCCAGTGTCCAGTGTCTTTCCCAGTTTCACACGGCTGCCATTCATGGAGTCAGACCTTGAATCCAGCATTTGCACGCACTCTGGATCTCAGTGCTGCCGCGTGGATGCGAGAGTCCTTGGTCCCTCTGAGGCTACTTTTAACAACCCAGGAATCTGCCATTAGGATGAGCTCCAAGGAAGAGAGAACCGACATAAGAGGAGCCCTTAAAGCCCGTGCTCACCTTGACATCACGGCTGGCTCTGATTTTGGTGGCCATTCTCTTGGAGAGTGAGGACGAAGGCGCTGGCCACTGTGTGAGCCGGCTGAAGCTGGCAGAGTGCAGGCTCCACCAGGGGCAGTGGCTGACACCTGGCCATGTTGCTGTGGAGACCATGCAACATCGGTGTGTGGTTCTTTATCTGTGCCAACTGCTTCTCTTGGGAGATCCTCTGGACTGAGGGCCAGACCTGGCCACCAGAGCCCTGAGATCCAACAGGAGAGCCGACAGAGGTAGTTCCTTTTAGACATTTAGGTTTTCACTTGAAGTCCTTGCTTCTGCCCACTGTAAATATCTCCACTGTGTCTGGAACTCCCAAGCCCAGAGCCTCCAGCTCATTAAGTGGGGCAGAGACTCTGGTGTCACATCAAATCCCCTCCAGCTACCTGTTGAGGTGACAGCTTCCAGGAGGTGTGTCCAGCCTCGCAGGTGCACCCTGGTAGCACTTCTCAGAAGCTCTTGACCTGGCCCCGGGCTGCTCTGGTGCCTTGGAGTGGAAACCCAGCAGGTGCTGGCCCCTGGGCAGTTGGGAGGGACAGGAAACTGGCACAGTGGCCTGTGGTCACAGAGATGCTGGACAATGCTCTCCTTCCCCGGGTTGGATGCTCTGCCCCCTTTTTCACAAGGCTTCTTAGGGATGGAGTCACTAGTCACCCACAGCCCTGGTCAAGTGACAATGACCCTGGTGGTGGCTCTCCTACCCTTTTCATGCTACGATTCCTTCACCTCCTACGTGACATCCTAAATAAACGGTCACCTGCCAGCCCTCAGGCCCTGCCGCCAGGGGCATGTAGGAAGATCTGGGTTTGGAGGGTGGGCTGAGCCCCTGGCTGGGCCACCTGGGGTTCTGAGCACCCCTGTTCTACGCACCCCAGAACTGCTTCCGGTGGCACCTCGAGTGCGCCATTCCTGAGCGAGTTTCAGAGCTCAGGGGTGTGAGTTGCCAGCCGTTACTGCTTTCTTTCTCTCCCCCTCTGATGTATTATTTACCACGGTGCATGGAGCATCGGCTTTGCCTCCTCTGAGTGTGTGACACCTCGTCTGGCATCTCCTCCTCAACAGTCCTCTTTGTCCTTGCAGGCTCAGGTCCAGGGTCATGCGCCAGTTTCTCCTCAGTGGGGCAGGCTTTTGTGCCAGGCTCCCCCAGGAGCTCTGCATGTCCTTGATGCTCAGTGTGACACAGGGCTGAAACCCCAGCCAGGTTCTGTGAAATCCATGATTCACTAGGGGAGCTGGGGCGGGACCACATCGCCTCCGGGCCTGCGGCTCCTCATCTGTAAGGTTATCTGGGAGTTGATCTCTGGGATCCCATCCAGCTCAGAAGGGCGATTGATCAGCCTCTGTCTGGCCTCTGAGAAGCTCACAGAGATGGCCAGTGCCCAGAATCTTAGGGCAGAGGGGGGGTGAACGCCCTGGTTTAGGGGGCCAAGTTCTGTCCAGCCTGCAGGGAGCACCCTCTCAGACCAGAGGCAGCGCCCACGGACCCTGCAGGGTCACCTCATGCTCTGTGGCTGGTCCCTGGAATCCACTCAATGTTTTCTCACTTTGGCAGCTTCCAGAAAGCCTTGTAGAATACTCACCTTTGATCATCCTGGGCTTTGCGTTGACATTTTCTTCTTTGTCTTAAATGACTATTGTCTGGAATGGGTTTGGATAGAGAGGCCAAAAATAGACCCTGGATCCACGGCTTCCACACACTCACAGAAGGGAATATTTCTGTTATCTCGAAGTCCTAAACCCTCACATGTCAGTGAAGAGCACTTGCTGGCCCGGGAGCTGTAGCTCCTAACTCGTGTGTCAGCCCTTTCCGTCCCCTCCCTGTCCTGTCTGCACAGGTGATCTGACAGCCTCAGGAGGCAGCTTTGAAAACCGTATTTGACTTCTCATCTGAGCTGAAGCACAGGACTGTCACGAGCAGGGCAGTGCTCGGCTGTGTCAGACCTAGGCCAGCCCCTGCCTACCCAGAACCCAGCGCCCGGCTCAACCTTCAGGCCCGGCTCGAATATCACCTCCTCGGCAGACTTCATCGTCCCAGACAGGTCAGACGCACCCTCTTCCTTTTCCTCCCAGATTACCTTATCAATCCATTGCAATATATGTGCACTTCCCTTAGAACCAATATCACCTTGAATTATACTCATACACGAGAGGCAGGATATTAAAGTGAAATTCTTGTCAGTTTTGGACAAGGCCCCAAAGGCCAGGCACAAACAGTACTGCCATATTTTAAAGGGGAGCCAGATGATTTATATGGGGATTGTGGGAGGGCACTGAGGCTGGGCAGTGTCAGCTGATTGTCCATCTCTGGCCCAGGAGAGGCGAGGCTGAGGAGGCTGAGGAGGAGCATCCTGCGCAGAGCTCTCCAGAGCCAGGGCAGATGCTTTGCTCTTCCTCCTCTGCACCATGGGGACGGGAACAGGGAAACCACATGGGGGTTCCGTGCGTTCCCCCTGGGGGTGCAAAACGTGCAGCATGGTTCCTGGGGCCCCAGGGAAGTCCAACACAAGAGTATGGGCTGGGGCTCTGAGGCTGGTGGCAAAGCCCAGAGAAGAGGGTCTAGGAGCAAGAGTCGTCCCCACAGATGGCCCAGCAAAGCTTCCACTTCCCGAACTTTCTCCTCTTGGGAGATGCCAGTCTGTTCGGGGGATGGGTTCCAAAAGGGGTGGGCTTCCGGCACTCAGGGGTAAGGGGGAGAGTCGCCCAAGGTCCACTGAGCAGAGAGGCTATCCAGAGGAAGGGGTGGGGCGGAGCTCCTGGGGAGCCTCACAGGGACCCACAACAGGCTGGCAGAGGGCCAAGAGAGGGGGAGGGAGCTTCTCAGTGTTCTGCAGCGGGACCCTTGCTAAGCAGCATCCGCACCTACCATGGAGCGCCGTGCCCCTCCAGAGCTCTTCCCTGCACTGCTCTTGCAAGGGCTAGAGAGGAGCCGGCAGGTCGGGGTGAGCCGACTCCAAGCTCAGCCAGAAGTGACCGCCCATCCCTGCGTGGCCTGCCCTGCCAATGGCAGCACCCAGTCGGAACTTTGTCTCTTCCATTATTCTATTTTATTTTGATGGCCATCCAACTGTTACTGGTGTCCCTCCCTTAATCACCAGCCCAACTTTCCGAGCCTAGCCAAAGCTCACGTCCATTCCTGGACAGCTCCTGTCTCTGAAACTCTTCAACCTGTGCGAGATGGGTTCCCTGCGGCACCCAGGCAGTTGCGAGGGGCCTGCCCATGGGAAGCTGGACTTGACAGTGCAGGTCCACCAGGGAGGTAGGCCTCAGGGTCCAGATGGCCCCACGAGCTCTGTTTGACTGGAGCCACGTTTGGGAGCAGCAAAAGACCACGTGCCGGCTGCAGGGATCTGGTCCCTGCAGATCAGAGTGTGGGGATGGGGGACCTGCAGTCAGGCTGTCCTCTGGGGACTTGCTGCCTCCTGGCTGTGGCCAGCCAGCAGGCTGGCATTTAAAAGAGGTAGAGTCTGGTACCTGAGGAAGGAGCCCTGCACACTAGAATGGGGGAAAACACAGCACTCACTTATTCAGTTCCCTTTAGAGTCAGCCTCCACGGTTGGCTTTGGCACAGCACTCGGGGAGCTCATGCAGATGCGACACTCGGGGCGTACGCTCAGGGTAATAGGAGAGTCGGGTGGGCCCAGGGAGTGCATGCAGTGAGCCCTCCAGTCATGTGACACTGGGCCCCAGATCGTGGGGCACGTGGCGGAACCTGCCCGGCTGCCATTTCCCTGGCAGCTGGACGCAGGCTTCCTCTCCCCTGTTCTCCCTCCAAGTGTTGTGCAATGGAAGCTGAGCCCGTGGGTGGGCAATTCTCGAGGGGCTGGAGGACCAGGGCTGCAATTAGATGTTTCTGCCGCAGCGTGACAACGGACTATTCCAGCCTGCAGAGAGGCAGGTGGGGACCAGTTCCCACATCGGGCAGGATGGCCTGTGAGTCACTCTCCAGTCTCACCAATGTTTGCCCACACGGAAGCTTCGCTGGGCCACTTGGTCCTGATGCTGGGAAAGCGGCCTCCCCCGGCCTCCCTGGCACAGCCTATGGAGTGACTCCCGGGGCACAGAGGACCTGGAAAATAATTAGGTTTTGTTTTTGCTTATTGTTGGGTGATTCAAATGTGGCTGTTTTCTTGTCATTCCTGATTTCTAGAAAGTAGATGCCGAGGATGTTTATATTTTCTCAGAAAAAAAAAAAAAAAGAACCTGACTTCTTTGAAAGCTGTTTTCCTTTCTGCACAGCAGAGATTAAAAATAGAAGCCATTAGCCCTGGAGAGAGCTGGGCAGACCCTTCAGGTGCTGATTAGCTGAGAGAGTTTGGGAAAAATCCTCTCTCCTCTGTGTTTGGGGGAGGAGGCAGCATTTCCAACAGGTGGAATTCAAATTAAAAACCCACAAGCCTGTGGCGATTTTGTTTCTTCGTGGCACACACAGCTCCCAGCGCATTTGGTGGGTGGAGAGCTTGAAAGACAGATTCCAAGGCACAGAGGATGCCAGCAGCCGTGCACTGTGCTCTTCTATTCTCCCCCCAGCTCCATGCTCTTGGTATCTGCAGCCTCAGGGCACAACAAGCAGGCCAGCCCCTCAGGGTTGTGTTCCCTTTCATGACCACAGTGGTCAAGTAACATCAGCCACCCACGCAGCCGTCCGCGCATTCCACGGGTATTTATGACTGGCTTCATGGCGGGAGCTGTTCTAGGCACTGGGAGGCGGTTGAGGGCAGCAGCCCACATGTCTGTTGTTGTTTTTTTTTTATTAGGGGAGGGGAAGGGGGGATAGGAAGGGCAGCAGAATAAAATAGACATTATTATTGTTGTATGTATATAGGTGACTGTATGACCCATGTGGTTCTGCAACCTGCACCATCACTTGTCTGTTTTGAGGCTGCGATCTGACTCCTGGCCCTTCCTCCTCTGCTGGACTGGGGTGTGACTCCCCGACCCTGAGTCTCCTCATCTGTCACATGAGTTCCTTGTGTGATCAGTGTTTCCTGAGTTTTCCTGGATCACTGGAATGCTTCATAATCACAGCCCCTCCCCAGAGACGGATTCAGAGCCTAGGTCTAGCCTTGACTTGCAGAAATTGCATGTGAGCCAAAGAGGCAGAAGCAATTCTAATATTTACTGAATCCAGTAGATTCACAATAATGTGCTTTCAACATGTAACCAATATAGAAGTGGTAATGAGATATTGTGTATGAGATATCATGTATTGTGACCGAACTGAGGCCTTCTGAGAAACGGAGGCAGTACAAAGACACCTGCCGCAAACCAAGATCCTTGCCATCGGGTTAGAAAGATTTCAGAGCTGTCACTCAGAGTCACAGGCTGAATGCACTGAAGGGGTGGGAAAAGGGAAAGGGCACATCCTAAGGGACAGAGTGAGTCCTCTCAAAGAGGAGAGGGACAGGGTGCCTCTCCTGCACCCCAGTTTTATTGGGGTCCCAGGGAAGTTTCCAGAGAGTCCCGCCCAGGCCCACCTCTTGACTTCTGACTGGCAGCAGGGTGACATCAGACTTTCAAGTCCCCACATCCATGACGAATGTAGGTCACCTTGGCCCACACTTACTGGTTCTAATTGGATTCTTAACCATAAATTCTTCCAGTTTTTACGGTTTGGAGGAATTATCTTCATCTCCCTGAGTTCCAGAATCTGGTCTATGAAAAAGGTCCCAAAGTCCCCCCCTTCAGGGTAACCTGAGTTCCTCTTACAGACATGATTCAGGCCTGCATTTCTCCACAGACGGCAGACAGTTTGCTGAGGAATGTGACATAGCCTGTCCACTTAGGAAAAGAAAGCATGTGCAGGTCGCACGGTAGGCCCGCTTGTATTCCCTTAAGCTGTGCCCCCCACTTGCATGTCTGTCTCCTATGAGTATTAAATCTTAAAATCTTAATTTTGGAGAGAGGGAAAGAGCTCTAACATGGAGGAGCATGTTAGACAATCTCAAGTGCTCAGCAGCCATGTGGGGCTGATGGCCACCATGTTGGACAGCTCAGGTGCCCTGGAGTCTGTGCATTTAACAGGGGTCCAGGCTGTTCTTATGATGGATGGAGCACGTGTGGGGAGACCAGGCACAGGACTGGGCCAGCGTGAGCCTCAGCCGGGGACTAGCAGCCTCAGCTCTTCACTCTCGGCCTGTTTCCTCTGCCTGCTTTCCCCCATCCTCTGTGGTGTTCAGCTGACTATCGGGGCTTCCTGAAGACATAATTGTGCTAGAGATGAGACAAAGAAGAGAAGTGTCAGCCATCAAGGGGTTCAGGAGCTGTTGGATGAGGATAAAGCAAAAACAACAAAAGTCTTCAGCCAGACGAGCAGGCCGAGTGCGGGTGTGATCAGTCGGCCAGTCCTGAGGAGGATGGAGAGGCGAAGAACAGTACACGGGGACCCCTGGCAGCTCCAGAGACTCCGCCTCAGGACAGAGCACCGAAGGCCCACTGCAGGCAGCAGGCGCGCTCCCTATGGCATGGCAGAGGGGTGATGCAATCAGGCAACGCTTTGCTTGAGTCATAGTGTCTTCATGTACTAGAACATTCCACCTCTCCTTAGTAAGTGGGTGAGTGTGGCTTTGGGAAGGTGCTTTGATCTCTCCATCCACCAGCCCACCCGTGTATCTGTTCATCACACTGAGGAGTCCACTCTGTGAGGTGGGCTTTGCTGGAGGTTTACTTCATCTGACACAACAGTCCCACAAAGTAGAGGCTGGAGTATCTACTTGAGGTGTGGGAATAGCCGGAGAGGTTAAGTGACTTGTCCAAATCCATTAGACGGTGCTGGGGGGTGGGGGGGAAACTGGATCCCTGGTGCACCTGCGCTACAAGGTGGGCGGTTAGGTCATGAGGGCCCTGTCCTCGTCCAGGGATCAGCACTGTTAAAAAAGGGACTCAGGCTGTGAGTTCAACTTCTCGCACTCTTTCTTGCCCATGTGAAGCCTTTAGCAATGAGGTGATACAGCAAGGAGACCCTCACCTTATGCACCCCTTGATCTCAGACTTTCCAGCCCCCAGAAGCATGCACCAAATAAACTTCTGGGTTATTAACCTGGTCTTGGTTATTCTGTTGTAGCAGCCCCCAAATAGACCAACAGCTGGCAAGTCACGTTAGTGCTTGGTGCAAAACTCCATGCATTTAACTAAGCTCAAGATCTTTACACAGACAGAACGTGGGGCTAGGTCTTATGAGGTGGACCCAGGTCTTCTTGCAAGCACAACGGAAAGGTCCTCCTCTCTCCACGGAGGACCCACCACCAGGGGTGGACTCAGTGCTCCTGCCAGGCCCAAGTCCATGGCAGGAACCTCAATGTTCTTCTTACGGGCAGGGTGTGGAGACCCCGCCAAGGGGTGTCTGTCACATAGTTTCAGACATGTTTGGCCAGTTTGATTCGTTGAGCTTTCTTGGGGAAACCCAGTGACAATCTTTAGGAGATACTAAACCTTGTTTGAGTCTCAAGTGGACCCACTATGAAGACCATTAGGATAGTCTTTTCCAACGTCACTGTTCTCAGTAAGTGGCCCAACTCCTGTTTTAGTGACCTTGGACCAAGCATGGGATTAGAATTGACAGCCACCTACCCATCGAAGCCCTTTCCAATGAGCAGAGTAAGTCAGAATTTGACATTTTATTTTCTGACATTTGCTGAGATGCCTGAAATATGTCACATTGGACGACAGAATAATTAGGACCAATAATGCTCATGAAAGAGTGGCAGCTTGTAATCAAAGAGTAAGTGTTGGAGAAAATTATTCTGGGTGACTTTAGACGAGAGGCTCAAACTTCTCCTACGTGCTTTTTCTGCCTTCTCAGACGTTCCAGTCCCCTGAAGCATGCACCAAATAAACTTGGAGTTCTTTGCACACGTTCTCTTCTAGAAGGTCCTCCTTCCTCACCCCTTTCTTTGGGGCCACATTCCATGATACCCAAAATGTTCACTAGAAGAGCTAAGCTTTGCTGGAGTGGAAAATTAGCCCTGAAAGCTCAGCTCTTTGAGTGAAGACTGTATCGCTTGCTAACAGCGCACTCTTACGTAGGTTGAGAGGATTCCCTACGTGGTCCCCTGCATGTTCTCCTACTTGGGTCTCTTACACAAGTCTCCTACCTGGGTCTCCTGCATGGGTCTCCTGCATGGGTCTTTTATTTGGGTCCCCTCCATAGGTCTCCTGCATGGGTCTCCTATTTGGGTCTCCTGCATGGGTCTCCTGCCTGCTTCATGTCAGTGATACACAAACTTAAATTCTTTCCATATTTTGGCTCCTCCATGTTAGAGACCTTTCTCTCCTTCTCAGTACATAATAAGGGGAAAAGAGTGCAGAGATGGTACTCATGCAGGCTTCAGAGAGTAAGGGAAACACCATTCCTGCTCATGCTCTAGTCCCTTGACTAGACTGGCTAGACCGTAAACTCTTTTGTTTGTTGTACATGACAGTAGGGGAGAGAAGAGCCTTGTCACTGTCTTTGGGACAGGATGCTTCCGTGTTTTCTCAACCCTTGCTTTCACCTCTCCTCATTTTTCCTGCTCACAGTGCTAAGCATAAGCTTTGCTCATCAGAAGTGACCACGGCTTCGTGGAGGGCAGGTAGCTGAAGGGTACTTTGACCACCCATGTGGGCTGGAAGTCCCAGCTTGTCAGCCATGAGCGAGAAAGACCACAAAGCTGTCGATCACTGTAAGTGAACATCCCTAATGTGGATGGGCCACATCCAATCGGTTGAAGGTTGAACCTGCCCCAAAGGATCAGACAGCTCTTCCAGTTGGATGGCCTTTGTGTCTGTCAGCTTAACATTACTATCATGAAATACCTGAGATAATTAACTTATAAAAGAAAGGTTTATTCAGCTCATTGTTCTGGAAGGTCCATACTCTTTGGGCCTCAGTGGGGGTGCGGGATAGCCCTAGGGGGAGGATGTGGTGGAACAAACTGCTCCCTTCCTGGCCAGCAAGCAAGAGAAGAGGAGGGAGGGGCCACAGTCACAGGACCCCCTGTCAGAGGCACAACCCCAATGACCTGAGATCTTCCTCAAGTGCCCCATCTCCTGAGGGTTCCACTGCTTCCCAACAGCACCACCCTGGGGACCAAGCCTCCAACTCATCGGCCGCTGGGGACACTCACTCACAAGCCACAGAGCTGTGGAATGGGGCAGGGCTCCTCCTGGCTCTGCAGCGGCCTCCAGTCCTTCAGACAACTGGTCATGGCTGCGGTCTGGACTTGTCGCCCCCCTCTCTCCTATTGGCTCAGTTTCTCTGGACAGCCCTGACCAGTGAGCCTGAGCCCTGGTGGACGTTCCCTGCAGTACCACCAGGCTCCAGGCGCAAGCCCCCCGGGAGGGAGGGACAGCAGGACGGGGGCTGTGCAGGAGGACCTGACGGGGACCTCGCTCGGGGTTTCTTCCGGCTGTGCTCCTTGGAAGTGCTGGTGAGGAGGCTGTGTTCAAGGAGAGGGATCAGGGTGCCTTTTCCATGGAGAATATAAAAGACCCGCAGACACGTCAGAGCTCCACCGTCCACTGTCTCCCACGTGCTCGACTCCCAAGATCCCCCAAGTTTTAACCTGTTGCACCCAGTCTCACCCTCTGAGGGGCGCAGGTCAGGTCCTCAGGGTGGCCCCTCAATGTGGCGTCCTGAGTGCCGTCCTCTCTGTCTGAAGATGTGAATGAGAGGAGCAAGCCATGGACCTGCCACCTTGCCGGTGATGGCTGTGTCTCACCCCGTCAGGCGGGAAGTGCTACATGTTACGGAGACGCCGTCTGAGATGACCTTCGTGTTTCTCCAGCTGCAGAACCATCTCACATGGACACCTGTTTCCAAGTAACCGAATTCCTTGCTGTTGTTAGCTTTCTGCTGTGAAGCTCGGGATTCACACCTGTGAACACGGAAAGCCCTCAGAGGGGGTCCTCGGCTCCTGTACACTGCACCAGCAGCAGGGGCAGCGGTCAGGGCTTTCCCACCCAACAGGGGAGCACAAACCTTTCAACTTCCAGATGGCAGTGGCCGCAGCACCTTGTCCTGGCCCTCTCTGGCCAAGGCCTCCCTGCCTTTGGGGCCTCAAGTCAGCTGGAAAATCAAAGTGGCAGCTTTCACACTGCGAGTCCCCAGACACTACTGGCCACTGGTGCAGTCAAGTGGATCCGTTCCTGAGCACGCACTGTGATGAGGGTGGGCACGACACCACCTCCACCTGCAACCTGTCCCGACTCATGCCTGCCCTTGTGTTTGCCTAACACTTCAGAGCCCCCAACCAGTCACATGTCCATGACAGACACTTTCAAGGAACAAAGGGTCACAGCCTATAGTATTTGCACATTTAAGTCTTAACAGCAACCTTATAAGCCCTGGAAAGGTTGTCGTTGGGTGAAGATCCGCAGCTATCCAAAGGCAAGCAAGGACTCACACCTCAGGACACTGGGCACGTGTGCTCCTCAGTGGGGAAGGCCAGCAGTGTGTTTCAAGGACAGGAACTAATGACCGGAGAAAGCTTCACAGTCATCCTACCCCTAGGTCAGGAATGACCCAGGGACGGATAAGAAGCACTGGGTGTGTGTGCATCGACCTTGGTGTAGTGATCTTGTATCAAGTGCCTTTGAGAGCCAGACACTATGCTAAGCATTTTGCGTGTTTTATCAATACTCTAGTCCTGAAAAGTCAAGTGCTGGCCCACATTTGCCGGTGGAGCAGGAATGTGGGCCCCTAGGGTACGCTGCCACTCGCAGCGGAGTTCCTGACATCCATCTGACCTGAGTGCCTGTCGCCCTGCCAGCCCTCTGGGTCATATTCCCAGCTCTCCATGAAGTCATCAGTTTGTTAAAATAATTTCTGTGGCTGATGATTTTGATGCATGGGCCTCCTCCAGCCCCTCCCTGGAAGTCTAAGGCCCGCAGACCCAGAGGCGCAGACATGCCTGCACATCCAGTGACCAGAGCCTGCTCAGCACAGAGGCTACTCCTCAGCTTCACTGAGGTCAAGGGCACCTGTGGGCAGGTGCGGGTGGCTCTCCCAGGGCTGCACATCCTCCACGACATTCTGTGGCTGAGGTCCCAGTGAAAACCAAGGCGGCTGTGACTGAGTGGTGGTCTTCAGACCGCTAAGCAATCTCCTTAAGGTGACCCAGGGCTCCCTGTGGTCTGCCCCGCCCCCAGCACTTTCCTCCTCCCGGCTCCATCCCTCTGGCTCCGGAGCCCTGCACCCCTGGAGGCTCTTCCCATCATCCTGCCTTCCACTCCTACAGAAGGCACCGCGCGTCTCCCTATTTCCTTGCTCATTTCCACATTGGAGATTTCCATTTAATTCTGTAATTACTTGAGCATGCTTTTCTTCCACCCTAGACAGAAGGAAAAGGGTTCTATTTTTGTTCACATCTTCTCCCATTACGCACACCATGTCTCACAGGCAGAATGTATCTGATCAATGTCTCCTGAACAATGGCGTGGCCCAGTGGATGGAAAACTCAATACCATGCTGAAGGGACCCGTCCATGCTGGCCGAGTAAGTGCAGGAATTGAGGGTCAGCCCACTTCCTCTCCCTCTCCTCTGGTCTCCTGGGTCACCCGCTGTGCCTGAGAGTCCACCTGCACTGTCCTGTGATATTGAGAATCGTCACGGAACAACCGTCGAGTTATTTGTTCATTGATCCCATTTGTTTCTTTGCATCAGACTAAGTTTTAAGACTCGCACCCTCCCTTAAGGAAGATCAGCGGTGACATCTGAAACCCAGGACATCACCCTGCCTTTTAGTCAGCCGGAGTCAATGCCTGCTGATATCTATCCGCCCTCCTAATTCCAGAGAACCCGCAGACACCATTCGTTGACGATGCCCCTCTGGCTCTACTGTCCTCGGGGAACATCAGGCCTGTCCTCCAGCATGTGCTCCCTCTGAGGGAGGAGGTTGCTTCCTGTTAGTGACGGTTTTGCCAGAGCCGTCCCTTGCCTTGCCCCGTGGTGGCTTTATATTTCACTCTGTTCAGTAGAACATGCCAGCTCCTATTATAGTGTCCAAGTTACGATGCAGTGGGTGAGCAAATGTCCCCCAAGGTGTGTCCTGAGCATCCTTGCCAACATAAGCCTGAGCTAAGCAAGGATTCTGTGTGTCCATTGCTGTCCACTCTGTCCATCAGTGGTAATCGGCTTTCCTAGGTGGCCACTTCTGGCCTCCGTGGAGGTCTGCTCTCCAGCAAGCCACTGTACCAGACCAGCCTTCCCACAGGGTCCCCCTCCCCGGCGAGCAGTGTCGGGCTCATTGTGAAGCAGAGAGGCTATGACTTACCCTGTCTAGGGCTAAGATCTACCTAGGGCCTTCCCGGAATCTGAGGGTAAACATGGAAGCCTGTGGCCTAACAGGGACCATCTGAGGTCTACTGAGGTCTACTCACGGTCTACCGAGGTCCCCCAGGGCAACTCTCCTGATCAACTCTGCTCAGGGCAAGCGTCTCCATCAACAGATCTCCTTACTCTCCCTTCCTATGCCCAGAGAAGGTTACTAATCACCACGCTTTCCTCTGCTTTCCGCTTCCCTGCAGTAAGGTTGGCCTCTGTTACTCGCAGAGCTAAGTGAACTATTCTCAGTCCAAAGCTGCGCAAATCGCCAGGCTTAGTCAAGAGTCAAGGAACTTCCTCCACTCTTCTCTGGCTCCGGCAACCCCAGAACGCTCATGTGCGGGCCGTGTAGGCCCAGGTTAGAGGAGGGTCTCCCCCCATGGGTATGAAACTTCTTAAGAGAATAAGCTAACCTTTGTGTGTGTGTGTGTGTGTGTGAGGCTATTAAAACTTGGTCTCTGTTTGTTATTGTGTCTTGGTTCAGCCTAACCTGACTGTGACATTTAGGCTTTATATTTTCTTTTGAGAATTATCATATAGTATTCTCTCTGCCCAGCAATATATTTTTCTCTCCTATCACCTTCCTATTCATTTAAGACCCAGCACAAAGATCACGTCTTCTATATAGCATCCACGTGTCTCTCTGGCAAAGCTACTTACTCACCAGCCCTGAGCATGTACATCACTTATGAACACATATTGATAGCACTGAACAGTTGTGGGCATATTTGATCCCCTGACCAGACTAAGGTCCATCACTCCTGTAGTCCCTGGAAGAGAGCTGGCTGGACCAAGGAACTCATCATGGAGATGAGGCTGCAGGGGCTTATGTTGAGCCATCTCTATTTCCACGAGCAACTTTGGAATAGAAAGTCCTTCTCGATACTCTCATGTCATCATGTGACCACTGGTAGGGTTCTGTGGTGGACTGAGCTTGGAGGGCCACAAAACAGGATAATCAGGGATGAGGGCTACTTTTGTTTCACAAGGAAACACCAGGGGTATAATCAAATCCCAATACCAACTCCAAAGGACCTCAGGAAACCCATGCACGTCCCCAGTGGAGCTAATATTGCAGGCAGCTTCCCCTTCTGCGTCTCCTCACTGCAGCGAGAGGCTGACAGGGGCCAGGTAGGCCTGCTGCAGGGAATGCTTGGGACATTTCTCCCCACTTCTTCATAGCAAATGCCCATCGAGTGGTCTCACCCGGGGGATCTGATCCGCCACAGGTAAAGTAGATCCACAAAATCAGTTTTCGACTCATTAATGCTTTGCAATCAATAAATAGGTCACGAAGTTTAAAAACATGTAGTAGAATGACCAAGACTGAAAAATCCAGTGCCACGTGATCAGAGTGGGACTTGGTGTGTGTGTGCACACGTGTGTACGTGCTCACAAGGGTGCAATGTAAAGTTTCTGTGCTCATTCAGGCGGGTGTATGCACTTTTCTATCCTCAACTCCTACTTGGGAAGGTTTCATTGATGTGCCTAATTCGTTACATCCATTTCAGCTAAAGACAGAAGTCGAGGGCATCCTGAAGCAGTCACTCAGACGTAGTGACCGTGTTGTGTCATGCTTAAAGTCACATCATAAATCCCTGCTCTCGGCATACTCACAAGGGTTATGGGAACCGAGGTCAAAGGTTTGTGAAGGAGCCCATGACGGGGTCCGTGCAAGGTGGGGGCTTTTTCCACTGTCCTGGGCGTGCTTAAAATCACTCCTAATCTACAGAATGTAAAAGGCCACTGCAGGCCCTGTAGGAGCTGGGGAGGGCATGTGCTCCTGGGGTGGCCTGTGCATCTCTGGGTTCATCACACCAGCATTCTGTCTGTTTCCAGAGCCTGGTTTCTGGTGCACGTATCCATCTCACCTCTGAGTAGACGTTTGGGTGAGCTTCTGCAACGGAACTAGCCATGACTTGGAGCTTAAATGTCCCCAAAGGCCAATGCATTAAAGGCTTAGTCCTCAGTTTGCTGCCACTGGGAGGTGGAATCTTCAAGGGGTGGGAACGGTGGGAGCTGCTGGGCCATGGGGACGAGCCCTTGAAGGGGACATTATGGTTCTTGCCTTTCCTCTTCTTCCTGTTATCATCTAGAGGTGCTGCGTTCATTGTCCCTGTTCAGCAAAGAATGGGTGGACAGGACACAGAGACAGCCAGGAAGCAGCAGGTTACTGCAAAAGTGACAAAGGTACAGAGAGAGACTTCTCTGAAGAGAAGGGGCCCAGAGCTGGGAATTCGGTGGGGGAGTTTGGGCCTTTTCTTTTTATGGTCTCTGGAATTTCCTCCTTTTCTTATTTCCTCCCTGTCCACATGCTCCTCACTATTATTGATTGGTGTCCCCTCTATTCATGCATCTGTTTTAGTTTTTCTATTAGATCCCCCACTTAGGAGCATAAGTATATAAGTGTCCCCTGCTTGTGTCCATGAGTGCTTTTGTCAAGCAGGAAATTGACCTCATCAGAAGACCCTCTCCTGCTCCTGTGTTCTGGCCTGCACTGACCTCCTTACTCACCACCTTGTCCACAGGGTCATTTACATTTGGGGTGAGCTGAACAGTTTTGGAGGTTGCTGAGCTCAGTAAGCAGAGTTGCTGTGGATAGGCACCAGGTGACTCTGCCACCAGGATCCCGTCAGGTGCCCCTGGCCGTGCTCTGATGGGGGCAAGCCCTCAGTTACACAACATTTTCCAGAGTGGAATCATGCTGCTGTCTCTTGGTGCAGCTTTGGCCTCTGGGGCAATTTTGTGGAGCTAGAATGTGTTTTCTCTGCTACTTCTGCACTCTCAGCTCAAGTGGGAGGACAGGAAGAGGCCAGGGAGGGGGTGTGCTTACGGTGGCTTGTCTGACCATCAGTGGGGCCAGCTGAGCCCATTGTCCTGGGGACAAGCAAGGACCCTAGTGATGGTTTAACCGTATGCATTAGGCCAAAAGGTGCAGCTCTCCGAGGCACCAACAGGACTGAGCCGTCGTCCTTGGCTGTTCTTGCTCCTCTCACAAACACCACAGATCGGGTGCCTTACACTCCACAGAAACTCCATCCTCACAGTGTGAGCTGGACGTCCCAGATGAACAGCTGGCAGAGTCTGTGTCTGGTGAGAACGTGGTTCCCGGTGCAGGATGGCTCCCGTCTGTCCTCACATGGGGGTGGGAAGGACAAGCGAGCTCTCTGGAGTCTCTTCTGTGAGAACACTGACCCCCCCACAAGGGCTCCACCTCTTCACTAATCACCCCCTAAAGGCCCACCCCTAACACCACACCTTGGGGGGGGCTTCTTTCCACAGGCATGCAGACGTGCCAGGTTGACCAGGCCCACTGGATGAGAGGCCAGATCAGCTCCTTCCTTGACTGATGGCCCAGAAGAAGGCCCCAACAGGTCCTGTGCGTGTTCAGCTGCTTCCGCTGTGAGATGGACATGGTCCACGCAGGGGTGGGGCCACTGCAGCTCTAAGACCTTCCTGCCTCCTTAGTGGGGCCATTTTGGGGGAAACCAAGTATTTCCAGAGCAAATTAATACATATCAGTTGTCATTGTTTCTCTTCTTCTGAAAACAGAGACTTTCCTGGAAAATTGTTACAAAAAGTTTAAATGTCCTCATCTCAGACCCTCTAGGAATCAGCCGACTGGGAACACAACGTACCTGCAACTTTGTTCCAGTTCAGTGGGACTGAAAAGTGACCTCCAGGGCTGGGCCGGGGGCTCCGCCTCGCACGTGTGAGACCCTGGGTTGACCCTCGGCACCACATAAAAACAAATAAGTGAAATAAAGGTAAAAAAGAAAGAAAGAAAGAAAAAAAGAAAGAAAGAAAGAATCTCCAAATTAAACCCTATTACATAGTCTAAGTTTTTTTAAATTAAATTTTCAATTGAATAATTGAGTTTATTAAAAAATAAAAGAACATTTGAATATTATTTATCAGGCATCCCTCCAAGTGTTTCAAGCTATTACCATAAAAAAGCAATTGAAATGACACGAATATATTTTTTTAAATCAGAATTGTGTATTCACCTCATTCCATAAAACTTTAATAGTTAAATACTGTGTGCTTTTCATTCAGTTATTGTGAAAATGAATTATGCATAGGAAAATACCTGGTGCCTCTTATTGGCATTTATGCCAATGGCTGCCTGGTGCAGCGGGCAGACAAAGGCGGAGGGGGCCCTGTGAAGCCTGCACTGGGGCGCCGGGAGGAGAGTGGGAGAAAGACGTGGGATATGATGATTCTGCTTCCTGACCACCAGCCAGGTCCGCAGCAGCACCAAGACTCAGGGGGCTGCTGGGGGCTTCCAGGGGGCTGCCGGGGGCTGCCGATGCAGCCCAGTCATGCGCACCTCAGAGGCGGACTTGTCTTGAGTGAATCTTCTGGTCACCTTCACTTTCTAGGTGTGATACTGTGTGCTCTCTTGCCTAGGTCACATAGCCTGTTGCTGTGTCTGTGCCCTCCAACCTGGACAACCAGGTGCATGCACCTCTTACCCTCTGGTGCATTGAAGATGGGTCTCTGGGTCTCAACCTGGGTCTGGCAGAGCAGAGCAGATACGGGTCCCTCTGGTGGGCCATCTTCAGCTGAGGGTGGAGCCCGGCTGGCTGGTCCCGTCTGGGTCTTCTGCGTGGGGTCCTGGTTCTGGATTCATTGTGTCTCCTGACAAGGCCCCACACTGCCTCACACTCCTACTCCGGGAAGGTTTCCCTAGAGCCAGTTTGGTTGGACACCTGCTCAACCTTGCAGGATCCGGCAGCACATGCCCTTGCTGTGTGTTCCGCACTGACGGCTCCTGGAGTCAACTCCATTTCCTAACCCACATGGTTGATCCAGTTGATGGTTCCTGTGTGGCTGCTTGGTGGCTGCCATGCCTCCTCCAGCCTGGCCAGGCAGATCTGTCCTTCTGAACTTCCCAGGCCTCCTGCTACCAGGTGGCTCTCTCTGTGTTCTGGACAGCGAAGCCAGATTTAAAGACAGGTAGTCAGTGTAGGTAGGTAAATTGAGTCTGATGGAGAAAATAGAGTCTGATTTAAGTCTGAGAATTGGAAACAGCCCCTGGGAGAATGGAATGTTCATGTCTCCAAAGCCCTTTGATACTCCCCCTCCCCAAAAGGTTGTTAATTAAACAACTCCTGAGCCACAGGGAGCTGCTCATCAAAGCCCCCTGGGCTGCCGCTCCCTTCCAGCCCACCTGCTCACCCACCCCATGGCCATTCCACCAACATCCCCCAGTCACTATCCAGGATGAGGGGAAATGAACAAGATCAGGGAGAAGAATGCAGAACCAGGGAAACTTCAGACAGAGAAAGGGACAGGACTCCCTCATCCCACGGATTCCGCCTTGGACTCCCCTTCTTCCCCTGGGAGAAGTCTGTCAGCGGGTGCTCTTTCCACTCCTGATCCCTTTACCAGGTGGCTGTTCTGTCCCCGCTCACCCTCTGCAGCCCAGTCTCCCCCTGTAGAGTCCCCTTTGCCTTTGGGGTATAGTTAGGGTGCTCCCCACCTGGGGCTCCGAGCCGGCTCCTCTGGCTTGTGGGAGGGAAGAGGCTTCCTCTGCCCCCCTGGCCCCTGCTGTCCTTGCTCTCACAGGAACCGTTGATCACAGCACCTCCAGGGCCGGCCCCCTGCCTTTCCCTAGGCAGCCGCCCAGGCCTTGCCCAGCGGCTCTGCTCTCTATCTTCGGAGGCTCTTTCCTCTGAAACCAGTTTTCCTGGCTCCTTTGCTGGTTTGTGGCTTGACTGGACAGGTGGAGGCTCTCCACAGGGAGCACCCTGTTCTCTGTCCCAGGCAGTGTCCCTGGCAGCTTCCCCCCCACAGGATCCTGCGTCCACCTGCTTCCACCTGCCACCACCTGCCGCCACCTGTCACCACCTGCTACCACCTGCCTCCTCTCTCCATGGCCTGGGGCCCCAGGTCAGGAGAAATGCACACCCAGGGAAGGGGAGGTGCCCGCTCCTAACACCACTGCCCACTCTGTCCTGAGCCTGGGTACCTCTGCTCACCTCTGGGCTGCCCCCCTGGACTCTCTGGCCTGACCTCATTGATAGTCAGTTGGGCCATGGATTTCACAATAGCCTTGGGGAATAGATGAGGTCCATATGAACATCTATAATGCATACCTCGACTTTGATATGGAATAGCTCCATAAATATTAAAATGCAGAGAATGTGCCTTTTACAATCACGCCTTTATTATTCCCCTTTAGAAGGTGCATATATAAGCAGGAATTCTCAGAGCATTAACTGTGTGTGTCTGGTCTTGTTTTTACTTAACTTTTTAAAAGTGTGTTTCTCAGACTTATCTGACTGCAGTTTCCTTTTTATTGCCATGTCCAATTAACAACCAGTGGAAAGACATGTACCAAGAGACATGGAGGCCACCTATTCCAAGCATGTGGCCCATAGAAGACATCAAGTTTACTATCCTTACTGTGCCTCTTTCTTCCCCTTCCTGCAGCTTGGTTCAGTTCTGAACCTTAAAGGAAAGTGATTTCAACTCTGCTTCTCAATAATGGGGACTTAGTTTCCTGTTTGGTGCATCTTGGTCTAGTGGGCCCATGAGGAGTGTGCGGAGCAGAGTTCCAAGGCTCTTCTCACGGGGAGCACACACCTGCTCTCATCGCTGAAGCCCTAACCTAGGTGCTTCTGCGATGGGATTTTGCAGATGCAATCACCATCCCAGATTAATAGACCTTAAAACAAGGAGATAAGGTTGGTCTGTCCTAATAAGACTACCCACAAAAGGAACAGGTCTCTCCCTGGAGAATGAGACTCAAAGCACAAGGGGTACTGGATGCATGGAAAGTCCCTTCCCTTGGCTTTGGAGGGTCAGGAGCTGCTGTGGGCAGTGGAGGTGGCCCCCACCTACAGCCAGCAAGAAAATGGAACCTCCATTCTGTTGCCAACATAAGTATTTAAGCTCCAGATGAGGAAGCAGCCTGGCGGCTGCTTGACTTTGGCCTTGTGAGACCTTGAGCCTGTGAGACATGGTGACAAGCCCAAGCCTCTGTCCTACAGCGCTATGAGCTGGTAAATGGATGTGGCCTCGAGCAGCTGAGGTTGTGGGCATTTATTATGCAGCAAGAGAAAAGTAATAGATGGACTTTTCTGTTTTCCCTTTTGCAGATGAGAAAGCCGAGGCCAGGAGAAGTAAAATGGGATAGCCCTTCATTTCCCACGAGCACCCTGCCGGTCACGCAGAGGGGGGCCCACGTGCCCATGCCCGATTTCTTTTCCTGTCATCTGAATAGGATAATTGCTCGTCTCCATTGCAGCCTGTGGGAGGTGGTGAGTGGGGTCCCGGGGCGATCAGCCCTTGGTGCTTTAGTTTCATTATTTCCATTGCAACCAACATCGGTGTGACTGGAGAGAAGGCACAAATGCCGTCGGGGGCCCTGAGCCAGGGCGTGGCAGCCCTTTGCCAGGGACCCGGCAGATTCCAACGCAGGCTCCCAGGCGGCCTCAACATCCTGAGCAGAGGGACCCTAGTGGGGATGAAGGGCCTCCCCTCTTTTCTTCCAGAGGCTGGGGCTCCATCTGTCTGTCCTCCCAAGCTCGGCTTCTGCGGGGAAGGTGCAGAGGAAACAGGCTTCAGAGGTGAATGTCATCGTCCCTGTGTGTTATTATTCCTGGTGCTGAGACTGGGCTCATTATTTCCTGCTATTCATGAAGTGAGCCCGAGAAGTAAAGATTCACAATTGCAATTCATCTGCAGAATCTGACTTTCCATCTCTCCGTCTGGCACCTGAACTGGTCAATCCAGGCCCAATTTTGAAGTCCACGGGATAAGATTTGGAGCATCTCAAACCTGGACACTGACCTGCTGCCTGGACTTGACCTCCTTGCCTGAAGGGAAATTCTCGCCTCATCCTTAATTCACTTCCTAAGCTCTGTGACAACTACATCCCATCTCTTCTGGTTCCTTCAGAAGATGCCCAAGCAGAAAAATAAAATATAATTCCTACTCTCAAGTAGCTTATAGGAATGAAATAAAAACTGCAGTTCAGTGACATAATTTGAGATACAGGAAAGAAAGCTACTATGTAATGTCCCAAACCAGGAGAAACACTGGTGCAAGATGATGGAGTGTTTTTGTGGGAATCTTGAAACTCAAAATGGATCCTGAAAAACTGTATTCATTAATAAAATTCAGTTCTCACTTCAGAAAAACGCTAAGATGAATACATGGATAAAGAAAACGTGGGAATAAGAGAAAATATTTAGAAAGGAAATACTACCTACAATCCCTCAAACCTCGAATACCTATGGAGAACAACTAGAGCAGGGTAGCCTATTACCTCAGTTCATTTCATGCATCTCAACTAAAATTTGTAACTTAATAGATTTGGGTAACTTAATAGACAATGCTTCCAAATACAATTTTTGAAACATGCAGATGTTATTCTAATAGAAGAAGGCATACCCCTAAATCACCTTTGTTGCCTACAATATTGCTTTTTACTGTCTTATAATATGGTCTGTGCTCACTGCAGTTGGGCGTTCTGGCTTTATCTAGCACAAAAACCTAAAAACTCAGACTGTCACTGACCGTGATGCACATTAGACAGCCTCTCTCCCAGATCAGGTGTGTCGAGGGGCCCTTCCGTAGGCTCTGGGCTGCTGTCTCTTTGCATGAGTTCTCCCACGAGTGCCCGCAGCACAGAAATCTCTGTGGCTCATGAACAGAAGAGTCTCACATTTTAGATGCTGGTCATGCACAAGCAAGAGCTGACATTCTAGTGAGCAAGGGTGTCCTGCAGGGGTGTCTGCAGGACAGGAGTCAAGAGCAGTGAGCTCTCTACTTTTCACACCAAAGTGGCTTCTTCTGGGTGAGGAGGCACAGAACCCAGATTGCTAAACAGGGGCCCAGCATCTCCTCCATCCTCTGGCACCAGGGTCCTGCCCTGGAGATGTTCCTACAAAGAGTAAACTGTACCTTCCCCTCGAGAGGATGATTCAGCTTCTTATTAATTTGTTTACTGATTCTACTGTCTTAGTCTGAATAAAATTACATTTTGGTGGATCATAAGAATGAGTAATTTACAAAATTCATAGCCAAGCAGTCTAATAAATTTTCCTGGGAGAGTATCATTCTTTTAAGTATTTTAGTATTCCCAACTCTAATGATTTAGTTTTCACATACATGAGGCTGTGTAGCTTAATTTCACCCTCTCTGGCTTTGGATTTAAAGTATTAATTATTATTATTCCCAATGTAGCTGAAAGGGGAACAAGGCATGACACTTCTAAAAAGCTCTTTATTCTCCTAAAGCCTAGATGGACGGGAACCCTGGACAGCGGCGGGCGTGCGTCTGGACACTGTTGAAGATGGAGCTTCTCAATGACACAGAAGTCGGAGCCGGATTTTGACGCCCACAGACAGTGCTGAGGGGAGGCGACTTCTGCTCCAGGAGATGGTGCTTTCTTCCCTTCAGCTGGGTGTGCCCTGAGAGCTGGGTTGCAGCTTCTCCTGCCTGCTCCTTCCCCCGAGGCCAGTCCTGGGCCATCTCTCTCTGGACCTCTCCTCCCTCCTCTGGCATCAGGGTCCTCTCCTGGAGATGTTCCTACAGACAGTAAACTGTACTTTCCCCTCGAGAAGGATCTGTGGGACTTCATGTCGGAGAAGGTAGGGAGGCCCACAGACAGGGGCCCTGAGGCCTGTCAAGCGTCAGACAAATCGACTTCAGTATACAGGAGCTACATCCCAAACCATTTCAAAAACAACATTATCTTCCACGTGATACATCCACATATATTCAAGCTAAATAAACGTTCTTCATTTTGCTTGAATAGATATTTAAGGGCTGGCATAGGCAGAATAGTCCTGCTTGAAGCATAACTCTTCTTCAATACTCAGACCTGAGGCATCACAGAAAAAAAGTTCTGCTGGCTGGAAGATTTCCTTAGTTCTTTGTCTTTTATTTTAAAATGACAAAAAGACCCCAGGCATGCTCAGAGATAGTTCTTTTAGCCTCATACATGCTATTTTCAAAAGTATTTTGTAAGACAAAACACATTGCATTCATTGGAAAGTTATCCAATTTGGGTGCTAAAAATCACTGACCTTCTCCAGTGTGTTATATTTCACTAAAGAATATACAGGTATAATTAAAATTGTCACAATATTACAGAACATAATTATGGAAATTCTAAAATTAAATTTTATAAAGTCTTTGAAGTATTTTGCTTTTGAAGGAATAAATTTCATGTTGCCTCATATGCTTAGTTTTCAATAATTATGGTTTACCAACTATGTCAAATCTAAAGTTATCTTCATCATATTGGGCATTAAATTTTTTAGATAAAATATTTACACTTGAAAATGTTCAACATATAATATGTAAGCCATCTTGAAAGTTATGAGGAATTATAGTCACCATTCTTTTGCTGTGGATCACTAGAGTTGTCCTCCCATCCAGCTGGAATTTTGCACCCACCCATGGCCAGCCTCCAGAGTCCATGACCCCAAACTGATAAGAGTGTGAGATGACCGGTGCTTTTGCAATCTCTTCTTTATGTAAATGTAGTGGAATATCACCCTGTGCTTCAGAATATGCACAGTAGTTTGTCAGTTACAAATAAAAACTTTTAAAAACATTTGCATCTGATTCCACACAACAGGCAGCCAACATCTACAGGAAGAATTTACTTAAGGAGAGGTTTTACCCCCTGGCAAACCCTCAGGCTGGGCTCCGTGGGGGTCTAGACAGCTTCCTTGAGAGAAGGAGCCTGCTCCTGCTGGTGTGTCCAGTGGACTCAGCATTAGGTTTTTCTCATGGCATTTTTAGTTCAGTTTCTCCTCCCCTGCAACCTTGAAATGTTTTACCTGTTGAAATAGAGTTGCCAGAGTTTCCTGACATTTTTTTTTTAATACTAGGGACACACTCCAGGGCTTGACGCATGCTAGGTAAGTGCTCTACCATCGAGCTACGTCTCCAGTTCTTTTCATTTGATTTTGAGACAGTCTCACTAAGTTGTCCCAGGCTAGTCTCAAACTTGTGATCCTCCTGCCTCAGTTTTCTTAGTAGCTGGAATTACAGGAATGTGCCACTGTACCTGGCTTATACTTCTCTCAATTTAATGAAATACAGTTTTTACAGTGTCGTTGCGCGAGTCGACTTTCTGTTGACAAAACACCTGAGACAGACAACTTACAAGGAGGCTCATAGTTTCCGAGGTTTCAGTCCATGGTCCCTTGGCCCTGTTGCCTTGGGCCTGTGAAGAGAGGGTGCATCATGGGGAAGAGCACGAGGCACAAGAGGCCTGGTCACCTCAGGGCAGCAAGGGGGCAGAGGGAGAAGGACGCAGGGCTGTGGCACCAACACCCCTTCCAGGGCACACTGCCCATGACCTCCTTCCCTCCACCAGCCTCACCTCTGAAGGTCCCACCTCCTCCCAACAGTGCCATCAGCTGAGGACAGAGCCTTCAACACAGGGGCCTTCGGACACCCAACCCATGACAGTCACTCTGCTCCATTGGAATTGGTAATTCCCCCAAACTAAATTTCATGTTACATGCATAAACATAAAATATGTAAACACGTAAAACTGTTGTCATTTTTCTCTTTGCAACCTTCCGCTGTTAAAACAGCCGAGTCTTGTTGTTTTCTTACGCACCCTAAAGCAGAACACAGCTCGACTCATTTAGAAGAACAGTCCTCTGATGGACATGAAAACCGCAGGGCGGAATGAAAGGAGGGTTTCTGACTTTTAGCTCTTCAGATGGGCAGTGGGTGCTGCTTTGGTTCCAGTGGACGCTCCTGTTGCTTCACGTGGTCAGTGGTACCTGAGTGCCGAGGCTGGAGCTGGGTGTAGTGTTCCTCTCTGCTCCGCTGCTGGGAGGCCGGCCATCGCCTGGCAGGATTCCCCCCTACTACCCTGTGGGGCCCCTTTCTCTGATCACCCTATGACTCCACCCCACCCACACTCCTGATTTCTCCCCCGTTCACCCAGGGCTGATCGGGCCCTGGACTTGTCTCCCTCCCATTTTCTCTACTCTATTTTCTGCTCTCCTACCGTGTGGCGGGAAGATGGCACCATTTGAGGAAATGGTCAGCAGACAAATGGTTGATGATAATTTTTGAGAGTCCAAGAGCTTTCCTCTTTGGTGACAGGCACAGGCCACATTTGGAGTTTACTCTTCACAAATGTCGTCCCAAGGAACTTCACACTTGACCCCTGTGCTCTCTCTGGAAGAGCAACCCCACTTGGCAATTTTGCTTTTTTGCCTATGCTTTTGGGGTCATATTAAAAAAATCTCTTTCTTAGACCACGTCTGAAGCATTTCCCCTCTGTCTCCTCTTGGTGGTTTCCTAGTTTGGGGTCCTCCATCTAAGTCTTTCATTGTCTTGAGTTACTTTGGTATCTGACGAGGGACAGGGATCTGGTTTCATACGTCTGTGTGTGATGTACCGTTTCCCCAGCACCATTTATCGAGGGAACCCTCTTTTCCCCATTGTGTGTTCTTGGCTCCTTTGCTAAATGTAGTCGACTGTAAATGTGGAATTCTAACCTGGTTCTCGTCTGTTCCATTGGTCTCTGTGGCGATCTATTCACCAGCATGTTTACAATCAAGCGGTGTGACACCTCCATCCAGGTTTTTTGTATGTTTGCTTTGGTTAATCAGGGTCTTTTGTGATTCCACACAAACTTTATATATATATATATATATATATATATATTTCGACATTGAAATTTTGATAAGATTGCATTCAATCAACAGATCACTTGTATAGTCATGTTAACAACAACGTTTTCTCAGTCCAAGAACATGGGATCTCTCTCCATTTATTTATATCCTCTTCAATGTCTCTAACATTTTATAGTTTTCACTGCAGAGATATTTGCCTCTCTTGTTAAATTTATTCCTAAGTATTTTATTTTCTTATAGTTATTGTAAATAGATTGTCCTCTTGGATTCTTTTTCAGATAGATAACTATTAGCATATAGCAATGCTACAGATTTTTGTGTATTGATTTTGTATCATATAACCTTACTGAATTTATTAGAGGCTTATTGTTTGTTTGTTGTTTTTTAGTGGCAACTTCAGGGTTTTCAATAAACTAGATCATGTCATGTGAAAATAAGGACAATTTGACTTCCTCCTTTCCAATTTGGGGTGCCTTTTATTTCTTCCTCTTGGCTAATTGCTCTTGCTGGGGCTTCTGTACTATGCTGAATAACGGTGGTGAAGGTAGTCGTCTTTTTCTTCTGGATCCACTCTCCCTCAATATCTCCATCACAACAACAACGAAATCTCTCAAGTAAGCAACCTGATGATACATCTCAGACAACTAGCAAACCAAGAATGAACCAAGCCTCAAATTAGTAGAAGGAAATAAATAGAAATGACCAGAGCAGAAATAAACAATATTGAGATTTAAAAAAAACAGGAAAGATTGATTAAATGAAGAGTCACTGTTTGGCTAGTGTTTTGAAAAGGAAAACAAAATAGACAAATGCGAGCGAGATCAAGAGGGGAGGGATTAGATAAATACAAGAGATGAAAAGCAGAAATTGCAACCGATACCACAGAAATACAAAGTGCCACATGGACTAGATCTCAACAAACTAGACAGTTTAAAAAGAAAGGGATAAGTTCCTGCCACATATGATTCAGCAAAATAGAATCATGAAGAAGTGGGAAACCTCAACAGAGCAACAATGAGCAATGAGGTTGAGTCAGCGCTGAGAAGTCCCCATCAAAGAAAACCCCAGGACCAGAAGTCCTCTCAGCTGAACCCTACCAGATATTTAAAGAACCAGCACCAATTCTTCTCCAACTACCCCCAAAAAAACTAAAAAGGAGGGAACCCTTCCCAACACAATCTATGAGGCCATCAATCCACTGATGCTAAAGCCGACAAGGACACAACAAAAGGAATCCCCAGGCCAACATCCCAGGGAACAGACGTAAAACCCTGCCCAAAACACTAGCAAACCCAACCACAGCACACTGAAATACCATAACAAAGAGGGGCCACCCAGAGGTGCCAGGGTTGTTCCACATATGCAAACTGATCAATATGATGTGTCACATTGACAGAATCTAGGACAAAACCCATATAATCATCTCAATAGACACAGGAAAAGCATTCCACAAAATTCAGCATCCCTTCATGATAAAATCTCTCAACAAACCAGTCAGAAATGTGCAATGCAGTAAATACCTCTTGTTCTTCAACCAGAAGGAAGTCTGTATGTGAACGTGCTTACTGAAGCACAAGCTAAGAAGCCAAAGAGAGCCAAAGGTAACACCACAGACATTAGCAACAACCGGCAGTTCCTCTTAAATCTAAGTTCTCAACAAACTTAAGTTTTGCCTTCAGAATGCACCATAGAGGAAATAGTAAGACACATCAGAGACTGTCAAAAATATTTGCAAATCATATTCTGATAAAGGATAAGCATGCAGAATATATAAAGAGCACTTACAACTAAATAATAACAAATAACTCAATTTAAAAATGGGCAGGACATGAGTGACATCTCACCAAAAGGGTATACGAATGGCTCCTAAGCCCATGGAAAGGTGTTAAACATGATTAATCATTAGGGAAATGTAATTAAAACCATACCTACTAAAGATATCTATAATAAAAAATCATAGACAATACAAAGTGTCAGCTAAGATACTATAACTTTGTACATTAATGGTAGCAATGTAAAATGTACAACCACTTTGGAAAATGGTCTGGAAGTTTCTCAAAAAGGTAAAATAAAATTCCCATAAGACCCTGTAATTTCACTTCTAGAAATTACACCAAGAGGAATGAAAATAGATGTTCTCAAAAAGAACATTCATCCTGTAGGAATATTCATTGTAGCATTTTCAGGACAGCTGGGATTGGAAACAACCCAAGTGTCAATTAACTCATGAAATTGGAAATTGAAATATCCATCCAGTGCAGTCCCATTCAATAATAAAAAGCAATGAACTACTGATACATGCTGTGACATGGAGGATTTCCAAGTGATGCTAGGTGAAAGTAGCCAGGCACAAAGAATCCTTATGCGAAGCGAGTTTGCAGCTCCAGATAGCAAATGCTCTGGGTGGAGGCTGGACGTATTGGGTGTGGCCAAGGGGGTGGTGGGAAGTTCCTGGGGTTTGGAAATGTTAATGTACTGAATTGTGGTCAGGAGGACTCAAGCCTATGAACTTGCTGAGAGCCATTGGCTCATTGGCTTGCCACTTCTGGTGGGAAAAGTGCAGAGGCTGTCACGCATGCTGAATCATGTATCTGTTGCTCCAGGTTGGACTCAGCTGCTTCTCACAACATGCTCACATCACCTTCTCCCTGCTGTGAGTTGCTTTTGAAGACTTCTGCCCATTTCTGGGCAGCTCTGGGGTTCCATTTCTAGTTGGGTTCCTAAGTAATACCTCATTAGAACATTATGTTTCTCATTCTGAAAACGGCTTTCTTTGGGCTGTTATTAACCACTCTTGTCAGAGGCCACCTCTCGTGCCAGCTGGCCGCGGGTCCCCGAGCGCTCCTGGTCCATCATCACAGGCTGCAACGTCTGCCTGTTCTCTCGGGCCTTGGCTGCCTTGGAAAGCCGAGGTGGGGTGGAGTCCCAGGGCCTCCCTGCTGCAATCCTATCGCTCGGAGCTGCTTCTTTGACTCAGACCGAATGTAGACCTGACCTTGTCCCTCCCTCTGCAACTGGAAACTGCAGGACACGGGCACCTTCTCGTGGAGCTCACTCTTCTGCACAGGGGCCAAGGAGCCGCAGGCTGCAGGAAGCAAAGCAGGAGGCAGGAGAGGCGGAGGCAGGGCCGGAAACGCTGCGGGCTCAGCCAGGGAGAAGATTCCGGTGTCCCGTCCTTTCTTTTCTCTGGAGGAGAGTATTCTTCCCACCTTTGAGCCTGTGAGGGCCAGACCTGCTGCCTTTAGGTCCCATCGTTTATTTTCAGATATTCAACAACAAACAAGCAAGTAGAAAAAATGTGGCTCCCATCGGCCTCTCACCCAGACCCTGAAAAAGAAAATCATGATATTGAACTTTGGCCCAGAAATGTGATGAAAACAAAATTTTTAGTTCTGAGGAGGGAGGGGGGATGAGCTGGGGACTGATGTTGGCCAAATTATATTGCTATATTGGGTGCCTGTGTGAATACGTAACAACAAACCCCATCATGTGTACAGCTATAATGCAGCAGCAAAACATGTGGGGAAATTTTAGTTCTGGCCCTGCTACTGTGTGACCTGAGACAAGACCCCTGAAAGACTTCTAAAAAGAAGCCAATGGTCTTGTCCAGGAATCTTTATCTAGGGAAGAAGAATTTGTCTTCTTGATCTTAGAGGATCTGTGTGAAACTGAATTACAATAGTAAATCTAATAGCAGGTTAAAATACTTCATAAATATTGTAATTAACGTCACATTCCACATTCCCTAAACAACTGAAGAGAAAGTAAGTGTTGGTATTGAATAAGGGAGTGCGATGATTTATTCATTCGTGTGGTTAACGTGGTATTCTGACACTCAGGAGCACTCATAGGTGTAAGTAGGTAGAACAACGTCTCCAAATAATTCATCATGCAAACCAGAGACAGGAGTGGAAGGAGAGGCCATTAATCTCCATGCAGAGGCCACAGCAAGAGTTACATCCAATGCAGCCCACTTCTGGATTGAGTGAAGAATTGTAAAAGTGCCACTAGAAGGTGGTAGAGTTAGGCACAAAATGTGTCATTTGAGGAAGTCTCAGACCTTGCCTGCAGTGCTCCTGCTCTGGCTGGTGTGGCCCCGGCACGCACCCTGGTGGAGGGACCCTGCTGCAGACACACTGGCCTCCCTGGCCCGCCCAGACACAGTGGTCTGGAGCAGGGGCTGCCTGTGCACCTGTTCCTGGTCTGCACAGTTCTGCGGGTTCAGAAGATGCCTTTGAGTTAGATGTGGTTTCCATTTAATGAAAAGATGAGGTTCATGGCTTAATAATGCTTTTATTAAGTAGCTGGTTTCCCTGGGGCTGGGTGGGAACTGAGTGAAACCAGGCAGATCCCTCCTTCCTAGGTCGCCATCTGTAGGATCACACTGTCTACCCATCGTCGCCGTCCACTGGCCCCCCTGAGCTTGGGTTTGGGGGCAGGAGGATGGAACGGAAGTGGCAGCTACCTCATACCTGCACACCAAGACCCTACGTGAGGGCAGTTTGCCTGGGTCGGCTCTGCTACTTCACCAATGAGACCTCGAATCCTTGAAGAGTGACCTCAAATCAGAGCGACTCTGTGTGCCTCCTGGGATCACTCCCCCTCCTCAGGGGCCCCAGCCGGCTTTCTTCACACTGGGTGCAGCAGGCGCGTGCAGACCCTGGCAGCCTCCGTAGGCAGGGTGGTGGTGGAGCTCGGGGACCTGGCATCTGCCACTTGAGGGGTCCCATCCCAGCTGTGCACCTCTGATCCCTGTGCCATGGAGCAAGTTCTCCAGGAGCTGGAGTCTTCGGTTCCCTCGTTCGTTAAGTCAACATAATAATAGTAACTGTGCCCCAGGAGAGTTGTGAGGATCCCGTGAGACGGCAGGTGTGTTTGGCTCAGGGAAGCTCAGTCAGTGGTCGATATGTTGAAAACTTATTCATCCTTAAAGGAAAAAGAGAACAACTGTGAGACTTTGCTGTTATCCCTGGCATCTAGCAGAGCCAGTGAGTGGTACATAGTAAATGTTCAGCAAATATTGGCTGAATAGATGAATAAACAAACATATCCTCTAGAGAGAAAGTTGCATAGAAATATGCATATCCTGCCTCCTTCCAAGAATAATGTTAACACAGATAATAGAAAAAAATTAATGGGAAAATAAAGGGAACATTACATTGAGAGATTCCAACAAGAAATAATATTGATCTTAAACTGCAGCAATAAACATATGCACCATACATGTTTGGGCTGCACCTAAGAAATCAGAGGAGCAGAACAAAGTAGTGAATGACATGATCTCTGGGATCAGCTGCTTTGGTTCAAAGCCTACCTCTGCCACTTTCTGGTGGTGTGACATTAGCTATATGCCCGCCATCTTGGTGCTACCATTTTCCTGTTTGTGTGTATCTCATAGGACAAAGAGGACCAAGTGGGTTAATTTGCATAAAGCACTTTATGCTGCTTACTATGAGTTACTGAGTTACTGTTCTAAATGTTCATTATTATACTTTTTTTTTTGCTTTTCATTAAATTCAGATATTCATCATCTCAAAGATGCCTTAATAATCTTCCTTTTGCTGTGGGATTTAAATCACAAATTAAATCAATCCCCAGGATTGTGATCACTTTGATGGTGAGATTTGCATGTGGGAAATAATGAGAGCCCCAACATCTCAGGTGAAAACGACTGGTGGGCTGTGCATGCCCCGTGTGCATGGGGGAACTGAGGACGCTGGGGAGGTTGAGGCTTGGCTCTCTGTGGGGGGCAAGAGTGGCTGGTGGGGATGACACGTGGAGAGATGGGGGCAGGTGCACGACGCTGTGGAGCTGGAATGTAAAGGGAGAGGGCAAAGGGAAAGTCTATCCAAGGTGGAGGCTTCCTGCAGGCAAGAGGCAGGACAAGGACCTGGGCTGACTTTGGAAGGTCCTGGACAGAGGGACTGGTGTCTGCTTTCTCTGTGACCTCATGGGGAGATGAATCTTGCGCAGGGATTTCAAGATGCAAATAAGCTGCTACTTGGCCAGGAAGGGGGACCTTGAGCTATAGGAGCAGCCAGAACAGAGTGACCCTCCTGGTGCCCTGGACCCGCAGCCTCTTCCCACTGCACTCTTGTCTGGGAGCCCACTGGGCTGCTCCCTGAATCCCCAGGACCTAGCTCAAGGCTTGGGCACTGCAGGCACTCCATTCTGGGCTGACCTAGGGAAGGGGAGTGCTGGAAACAGACCAGGCACGCAGAGGGCCCAGGAAGGTGTGCAGGGGCTGCCGCCTGGGGGAAGGCCGGGGGTGGCAGCCACGCTCTCCTCCTCCACCAGGGCTTGCTTTGACTGAGTGTGCCCCTGCCTGAGGCCCCGGCTTCCCAGAGGCCTTTCCTAGAAGGGACGGGGTCAGCAGGAGTCTGAGGCTCAGCCTGGAGGTGAGCCATGGACACCCTGGACTGAATGTGATGGCGGGTGCTCTGTCTGGTACACGAGAGGCTGTGGGAAGGGGTGGTCCTGGGTCAGGAAGCAGAGGGGTTTTCTAACCCCAGGTTTCCAGTTTTGCTCCAGGTCTCTGCTGCTGTTGACCTCAGGTCTCCAGGTCAAGCTCCTACCCGGGGCCAGAGACCCCCCAGAATGGACACGCCTGTGGTCTTGATGAATGCTCCCTCCAGGGCAGGGCAGATGTGGCAGCTCATGTCACATTTGCAGGAATTCCGGCAAAGCTTGTTCCTGCAGTCCCTGTCCACTGGCCTTGGCCCTGGCCCAGGTGTCACCGGAGTGGGTTTCCCTTCTCTCCCCACAGCCCCTCCCCTGCTGCCATCGGTGAGCAGGGTTTGTTGAAGACGGCCTCTTCTCCTTTTATCCACACCTTTTCTTTTCCCTGGACAGATCTTTTCAGGACAAAGAAGCAAATGGGCTTCCTGGACATTTGTTCACCCTGGGGCACGTTCCTCATGCACGGCAGGTGGACAAAGCCCTGTGGATGGATACCAGCCTCTGGCCCAGGCTTGGGGGCACCTGATGGTGAAGCCCTGAAAGACCCCAAAGGTGACCTTCCCTGGGGAGGGAACCAGCCCTGGAATGAGCTGTAGGAGAGCCGCGGCCTCTGCCCACTGGCCAGCACTGGGCTGGGGGCCCTAGGCCTGGAGGCCAACCAGGGAGGGTGCTCGTCCCCTCAAACCTGTGCTGCTCAGCTGTGGAGAGCAGACCCCTGCATCTAGGCCGGCCCTTGAAGAGCATGCAGGTTCGGGCCAACTTGAGAAGGAAAAGGTTGGACGGACATTGTGGGGTCTGCCCCCAGGGTCCCGGAGGCGGGCGGATGTGTGGTTGGTGTGTGAGGACGCAGTGGACCATGGCCAGGCTGGAGCTGCTCCCGCTGCCAGGGCTGGTCCCCTCTGGCTGCCACGTCTCAGTGAGGTGCCTCCTTTCAAGCTTGTTTTGCAAAGTGTTGTGCTGACCGCCACCTGTGAGTCCATCTGTGTGCCCACAGACCATGGCCTCTGCCACCGGCTCCCCCTACACAGGTGTGCAGGCCACAGCCTGTTGCCAAGGGTGTGCCAGAATCTCCGCCTGGGAGCAGAGATGCCAAGGGCCCAGGTTGGCAGGTCCCCGTGGTCCCCTGCCAACCCACCCTCCTCACCATGCACAATCGCACACACACCGCAACACAACACACACTCCACACACCCACCACAGGAGACAAAATGTGTGCTACATGATACACAAAACACTACGTGTACAGACATCTCACTTGACACACACAACACACACGTGAATA
This sequence comes from Marmota marmota marmota, assembly GCF_001458135.2. Taxonomy (NCBI): domain Eukaryota; kingdom Metazoa; phylum Chordata; class Mammalia; order Rodentia; family Sciuridae; genus Marmota; species Marmota marmota. Next base: position 1,056,142 of record NW_026000164.1, on the reverse strand, counting down.
CACATTCCACACATGGCACACACACACACACACACACCACACACCACACACTCCACTTAGGACATATGTGCTGCACACGTGGCACAGGCACACCACACACACACCACACACACCACGTGCTGCACACATGGCACAGGCACACCACACACACACCACACGCACTTACTGAACACGTGCTTACTGAACACGAGGCACAGACACACCACACACACACCAAACACACTTACTGAACACGTGGCACAGACACACCACACACACACACACCTGCTGCAACGTGACTCCTCAGGCTGCTCTGGCAGCAGAGTTGGTCCCCCTCCCGGGCGTGGGGATCTCTGCAGGACTCAGGCAGGTCGCTGAAGGAGGTTGGAGAAGTCACTGGTTCTCAATGGCCGCAGCGTTGCCTCATGGTCTCCTGTCCATCAGGGCTGCCGTGCTCCCTGGGCTCCTGGTCCTTCTTCACCCATGTGAGGTGGACGTGGACATTGTGGTGGGGCAGGTGTTGCTCGTTGTCCCTCAAATGTGCCACCACTGGGGAAAGCACAGAGGCCTGGACACAGCAGGCTAGGGAGGGCACATCCACACCCAGCACCTGGCTTCCCCTGAAGACCGGCCCGTGGGCTGTGAGCCTTGTGAAGGTCATTGCCGTGCAGCGTTTGGTGGGAATATCAAAGGGGTGAAGTGATGTGAATGGGGGTGGTTTACACTGAGAATCTGCTGCCCGCTCGGGAGGGTACTGTGAGCCCACGCCGATCCAGAACTGTGGGTTGGAGACTGGGCTGGTTGCTTCTCTGGGAAGCCCACCCACATCCTGCTCTCGCTCCGGCCTCCTCCTCAGTGCACAGGACTGTCATCCTCTGCTGCTCAGGCCAGAGACCAGAGAGGGTCACCCTTGCTCCTCACTCACCCTCAGCACTGAGGGGTAATGGTCAGCCGTGAAGGCTGACCCCCCACGTGTCCTTCAAGAACTCCTAGCTGTCCCATTTCCAGTAGACAGGTTAGTAGGGGCAGTGGACAGGGAACCTGCCCTGAGTGGCCAGTGGCCTGCCTGCGAGTGGCCTGACTTGGGAGGCTGTGCTGGGGTACCTTCCTGAGCTCCAGGCTCTGCACAGGAGCCAGAGCCTTCTGAAGACTGAAAATGTGCCCTTTCCAGGAGATCAGCAAAAGACAATGAGCAAAAGGGACAATTTATACTGAAGTTTCCTCACGTCTTCATTTCCTGAAGTTTTTAAATAGGAAGTTGGAGACGTTCACCATGCCGATAGCAGCCACGTGCAGTTGCTATGGAAGAGTCACCCTTGCAGCTGCCCTCGTGTGCAGGAGGGGTGCACCAAGCATGCATCAGCACCTGTCCAACCACCAGCTGCGGTGACGAGCTCGTTCCTGAGTTCTTACCATGGCCCTCTTACCAGTCGGCAGTCACAACGGCCAGATACTGCATCAGGGTTACTGTTCTATTCATTTCTTAGGAGCTATCAATCAAAAAGATTGGAATCACCCTGCGAGGCTACAGTTGTCGTAAAGCAGAAAAACACAGGAAGAGGTGTCATGTCACGCCACAGGCAGTTAAATACCTAAGGGCTGCCTTTGACCATCTTATCAGCAGATATTGCTGAGTGCTTATCTCAGCTTTAGACAACAAATCAAGGGCTGGAACAGAGTCATGAAAAACTTTCCAAAATAGCTCTGGTAGCCCATGTCCTACCAGGAGGCACAAAGTAAGAGGCATGATAAAGATCATACACACATATGTGCAGGTATTTTGTGTACATATGTGATATACCTATATGTGCTCACACATGAAATGTTCAGTTGTAAATACCACGGGAACAACTTAGGGCAGAGCCTGGGTGACAGAAGTGCCTCTGGTGAACTGCAGTTTTGCATCGAGTGTCCGTGTGCACTTGAAGGGGTCAGAGAGTTAGCCATGTGGCATCTAGCGCCCAGCACCTCCGGTTGACAAGGGAGTCGCCAGCTCCGTGGTCCAGTCTGTGCAGAGGGTTTCTGGCAACCAGGGGCCCTGGTGCACGTGGGGCAGGTGAGGAGCACTTTGGTGGCTTGGGGAGACGTGAACAAAGACAGCGGCTTGCTTCTCTGTGGGGCAGTTTCAAGAGTCCCGACAGAGAGCTTAGCTGAGCAGCCTTTCTGTGGCTAAGACCTTAATCGGGTCACAGTGACTTTTTTTAAACAAGGTTTTCAGTGCTCACCAGGGCTACTATTTACTTTCAGTTCAAAGTGGCAGATTGGCGGGGACTCAGGCAGGGGTAGCTGGGAGGCCATCTTTGCTTTCAGCCAAGCGCTGAGTCAAATTGAGGCCACGTCCCCTGGAGGTAAGTGACAGGCTAAGTGCTGAGATGATGCCCAGTGCCGTGACATTTGGCCAGGCATTGGAGAATCGTGCCAGCTGCCCATGTGGTAGCGCAGGTCCCACACCCGGCACTTGTGGCATGGCAGACAGATCTTCAGTCACAGCTTCATGCTGCCACTCACAGCCTGTGTGGTCTTGGGCAACTCAGGAGACTTCCCTTGTTTTCCAAGTGGCATCAGTTAATCCTGTGGATGATCCGACAAAATTCTGTTGAGATAATGGATGCTGAGCCTCTCCGGCAGCCCAGCTCTAAAGTGCATGTTAAATTTTAATGACGATAGCAGTTTTTATTTTTGAAGCCAGTAACGCCTTGATCTAAAGGAGAGCTTTTCTAATGATGGAGTTCTCAGCCGCGGACCAGCAGGGGGACCACTTTGAGTCCTCCTTCTTCTTTGAGCCAAACACTTCACACATTTTGCCACAGGGGTGGCCCTTCTGCACACCTTCTTGCCTGTGCCTTGCTGACGCATCCTGCGAGCGGCTGATGGAGGGGCCTCGGAAGACTTGCCCACCAGAAAACACCCTGGCCACCAGACAGGGCCATGTGGCAAAGGTCCCTGCTGTGGAGGAAGGTGGGGCCACGTGCCGGCCTCCCCCCAAAATGTTCACTCCAGGATGAAGAGGCCGGCTGGCATGGGAGACTTGGCATGTCACCATCAAGACCACCGAGATGGCCTTTCCTCATCCTCCGTGTGCACCCCGGGCTCCCTCAGAGACTGACAGTGAGGTCACTGGGCAGGCTCTGTGCACATCTGCTGGGGTCACAGCTGTCACACAGCGTGACTGATTTCCTCCTCAGGAGTGGGTCACCTGGGCATAAGTGCAAGGTACTTGGCAGAATCAAGCTGCTGGCTGGGTGGTGTCACGGGACCAGTGTTTTCTCCCTCACGAGTGTCAACAGCTCTGGGAGCGAATGCTCTCCTCCCATGGAGGAAGGTGGCCTTCGTGAGCTCACACCTGTGTCCTCACAGCCCAGAACTGAACAGGAGACGCTGGAGGGCTTCCTGGAGAAGCAGATCCAGGCTCTGTCCTCTACCTAAAGAGAACTGTTACAAAAAGGAAGGCTCACAGTTCTGGAGGCTGAGCAGTCCCAAGACCTGCTCTCAGTGAGCTAAAGACCCAGGAGAAAAGATGGCCAGTTCCAGGATGTGTCCAAAAACCCGAGGACCAGGAGAGCTGCCTGGGGCGCTCCAATCTACAAGCCAGCAGCCTCAAGACCCAGGGAGAGCCAAGCTCTAAGTAAGGAAGACTGCAGTCTCAAGCACAGGCAGGGGCAGCTCCTCCCACTCCCCGGTAGTGACGCCTGTGTTCTAGCCAGCCTTCAACTGATTGAAGGAGGTCCACCCACATAAGGGAGGTCATCTGCTTTGCTCTCTTATCAACCAAGATGTTTGTCTCATCCACAAATGTGGGAGACCAACCTTGCACGTGACTGAGTCACTCCCTGGCTGGGTGATTGAGGTGTCAGGCAGCAGCCATATTGCTAGATGCCCCCCCCTTCTGAGGGACAGTGTCTTCATGCATGGGCGTGTCTTCCTACAGCCCATGGGTGGAGCTACGCTCACCTGTTTCTTTGTAATATAACCCCTTGCCCTGTTTAGGATAGAATGTTCCATGAAAACACCTTTTGTGGGTCCCCTTCTCTTACTGTGCCCTTGGGTGTGGCCTACCTAGATGTCAGTCAACCTGCTGACAGTGGACATTATGAAGCTGGACTCAGCCCCCTGAAACCTGACCCCTTGCCCCATTTGAATAGCTTCTCCTCAATAAAAGGGGTCAGCACATGTGGGCGCTCTCGCTCTCTCTCTCTCTCTCTCTCTCTCTCTCTCTCCAGATCCTTAGGTCAGAGGAGCCATCATAGGACCCCCAAAGAAAAAGGTATTTCGGTCTCTTGTGTGGTTATTTTGTGCAGCCCAGTTAGCCCAGTTCCCCCGGAGTGACCTTGAGTGTTTTAGTCTCAAACAAAACCCGGCAATTGGCGACCCTGGGTGGGCAAAAGGTCTGAGTGCTTAAGCCGCAGGGACAAAACCGCACACAAACACTTCCAGATGCATCCAGAATAAGGTTTGACAAGTGGCAGGGCTCTGTGGCCCAGTCAGGTCAATACATCAACCCTCCTCTCTTAACTTTAGATATCTAATCACACGGAGGTTCTGTTTGGCCTTGTGTGGTCCAGGTCCACCGTGTGGGCCCATCTCTGTGGGCAGAGAGGCAGAGGACCCTCATGGACTCTGTCAATGAAATCCTGCAAGAGTTGCTCTCTGCAGACGGGGGCCGTCAGGACCAAGCAGGGAAGAGCCGTTGCAGCTGAGGCTTTGCGGGTTGGGCTTGGTGCCAGCGCACACTGCAGCAGTTATGAGGTGGCCCCACGCAGGCCTTTCCATCCCTCCACCACTGTGATAAGGGCTTGCTGAGGACAGATTAAGGGCCTGACCAAGGCTGGGTCATAGAGCTGGAGAGTGGTGAGAGGCAGGCCGCTCCAAACCGCACTCCTCATTGAACCTTCAGGAGCTCGGGCACCACCTGGCAGCCAGAAACCATCCCTCTGGAGCCCCTGCCTGTCCTTCCACAGGAGCTCAGCAGTGTCCTTCTCCAACTGTGAAGAGTGCTTTAGAGATGACAAAACGTACGTTAAGACCTCTGCTCCATGCCCGACGCCCGCACCCCAGCCCACGATGCTTCCTAATGGTGCCTGACTGACTGGGTTTGCTTCTTTCTCTTACTGTGTTGGTTCTCTCCCATTATTACCCCCGTGGCTCCTAGGAGTGGGGCATTGACCAGAGGTCTCTCTGAGTAAATAACCAACTGAGAATTTATACCCCCAGGAGAGTTGCACATTCAGGAGTCATCAAACAGTGTGTGCAGTTTAGGCTCCTCCTAGAGACGGTGCGTCAAGACAGGATGCTACAGACTTCAGCATCTGTACTTCTGAGGCAAGAACCCGTGGTGGCATCAGACGGCAAGCCTGGGGCTGGGACCTGAAGACTAAGGGCCACCATGAGGGGCAGACCAGGCCAGCATGACTGAAACGGACCGGTCCTGGAGAACGTGGCTTGGTAAATGCCTATGTCTCTGCAGATCGGGTCCTGGCTGTGAGGTGCACAGATGGATGAGGGGAAGAGAGCCAGGACTGCAGCACAGTCCTTCTGGGCCTCTCTCCTGCAGGGCCCACCTTCTGGACCGTGCAAGGCCCGGCTCCCGGTTGGCTCAGCTGCCTTCTCACCAGGTCACCGAGCTCCCCACCTGGGTCTTGGCCGTGTGCTTCCCTCTGTTGGAGTCCAGCAGGTGAAACTCGCCTCCCTGCTCCAATTTTCCAGCATTAGAGAAGTCGTAATTCCGCTCAGCAGACACATAGGGCTGCTGTCCACCTCCCCAAGCCCTGCTGTGTAAAAGCAAGGGGGGGGGGGTGACCCTGCAAGGGCCCCTCCAGGGGCTGCCCACCACCTGCGCCTGCTGATGGGCATCCGGGCACCACCAGGAGTGGGCAGATAAGGAGCTGGACGGCGTGCAGGGTCTGCCCAGCCCGCCTGGGCCGCTTTCCTGCCTGCTCGTGTGGGCGCAGAGCGCAAAGGCCTGCCACCAGGGAGCAAGGACTGGCGTTGCAGACCACGTGACTTCCCTCACTTTGTGTTCCCTGCGAATGTCCCCAGCTTCTGAGGGGATCCCTTAGAATGTGCTTTAAAAAACGGCTGGCATAGCGTTTCATATCTGAACAGTCCTCCCTCCTGGACTCGTTGCCCACATCGTCCGGATCAGAGAACACTCCACAGTCCAATCTCAATAGGTTAATGGCCAAATTATTTCAGTTTTACTTGTGACTGTACTGTTTTAATCAAGTCACCGTCACACTCTTTACCTTGTTCTGCCTTTACCAGATTCCGTCACTGAACCCAGAACCTAATCACTGAATTGGGAATTCAATTCTCTGATTTAAGATAAATAGAAATGTGTGTGGTCCCTGTGTGAACGCCCTCCCTCCTTCTGAAGACATTATCTTCCATTAGAAGTAATGCCTTTGAACACGGATTTCTGTTTCTTCTGAATTAAAATGTGTGATTTTGTTCACTGAGGCTGTGACTCCCAAGTGAAGGACCAAGCTGCCCACGGAAGCCTTTGCTCCTCACGTCCTTTGTTTTCATTGACTGACCCACACTCCCTGTACAAACCGGGGGCTGGGCTGGGACATGTCCACAAATGTGCATGTCACATTTGGATTGTACCCTCCCTCCTGCCCTGGATTGCCTTCCTGTTTCCCACTCCTCTGCCTCCCTTCTCTGATAGCACCTCTTCCCCTGGTGGTTGTCTTTGTCTCCTCCTCCTCCTCCCCTCCCTCCTCCTCCTCCTCCTCCTCCTCCTCCTCCTCCTCCTCCTCCTCCTCCTCCTTCTTTCCAGTTTTCACATAGGAGAGAAAACGTGCAATTCTAGTCTTTCTGGGTCTGGCTGACTCCGTTGAACATGATGATCTTTAATTCCATCCATTTCCTGCAAGCGGCATGAGCTTGGTCTTTGCGAGCAAAACCTCCTTGTGTGTAGACACTACAGTTTTTCATGCAGACTCTATCTCAGACACGTGGCAAGTGAACGCGGGGCGCCTCCTGCTCCTCCTTGCCACTCACTCGCTCGCTCACTCACCCCTGTGGGTTGCAGACGTTCTCCCTGCAAGCATAATGCTGGAGCTGTGTGGCAGTAAACGTGTGTGAAACAAGATCCTCGTCCTCCTGGGGAAGCATGCAGAAGCAGAAACTGTACCTAGAAAAGGAGGGAAGGAGGTGATGGCCTTTGGACTCCCTGAACCCACAGTTGACAGCCTCCTTTGGAGCCCCTAATCCTGTGCTCTAGTTCCCGCAGTCAGGCTGCAGCCCCTCCTGGCAGAAGTGGGGCTAATGGGAGACCTTCCCTTCAAATGCCATCCACGGGCAGGACCGTCCTCCATAGCTGCCCTTCTCCCTGCTGCTTCTGCACTTTGTGGTTTCTCACTTGGTCTGGACCTTCAAAATGCCTCACTACAAAAGGGAAAAGACAAAAGATGAGCCACTTGAGGAGACCCTGAAACATGAAAAAGTAAGACTGGGGTACACAGAACGACTGCTGGAAACCGACCAGGAGGGAATTTATCACGGGAAAACGTGGAATCATTTATCAGTTTACAAAAACAAACCTGAACAAAACATGGGAGGCACTACTACCTTGAATTGATATTTAACTAGACAGCAAGAGTCAGCTTCTGTGAGTTCAAGTAAGACTGTGTTTTCAAAGTACTGAATAATCAATGCAAGGGTTCAAAGGAGAGGCTGGGGGGACCGTCCAGAATTCAGAGCACAGAAGAGACACTGGGCAGACAGGCAGAGAGGTAAGGGGCAGAGTCTAATTCAGAAAGCCGGGTGTGAATCAATCAATCCAGGTTCTGAAAAGAGGAACCAAAGGGGGAAGAAGAGCTAGGAACCCAACCGCCAAGAACCATCCAGAGCAGCAAGACTTTCCGTTTTGCATGAGGCCTGACGAAGCATAAGGGTAAAGTACCTGGAATGTGAGAATAAATGGCTCAAATGTACTCTTTCCAAACATGGGTTCAAGAGATGATAAAGGCTGACAAAAAGAAACTTCAAGCAATTTCAAGTGGGACCAGTTAGAGGAGCTGAAGACCAGTGGCGCCCTTGTGATAACTCAGACCAGAATTGGGCATAGGTGTGCGGAATCCGTCGCTCTCATAGTAGGACTGGGGGTATCAAGAAATATCGATAAAGCATGTTATTTAACTACAGGGAAAGAACCAGAATAAAGATTAAAGCTGCAAGTGGGTAAATATAGGACTGAGGGATGTTATAAGACTTAATTCTTTATGTGGTTTCTCGTATTTGTTCAAGTGCTACTTTGAAAAAAAACTACGTGTTAAAATCTGTTTCTCAACTAAAGGAACTTCAGACATCTCCCGCTGGGTAGGCAGACCTTTGTCCATGGAATAACCAACAGAAAATTGCATGATCAATATACAATTGTATACACGTGTCTAAATACCTAAGGAACATTCAATAATTGAATAAACATTCAATAAACACCTACAAAACATTCAATGTGCTGTGTGACTCGCCTCTCCTGGGCTCAGTGCCTTTACAGAGACACTGAACTTTGCCTGCAATGACTTTCTCGTCCTAATTCACACTTTATTTTTTTATGTTTAATTAACATAGCTAGGCCTTTCTATTGTCCTGCCAGTCCAGCGGCTGTTTTGTCTCTTGAAGACGATGTAGCCTAGCCTATCTTAACTCTGATCATTATGTGGGTTTTATAATTCAAATAACTTGTTTTTTTCCCCTGTTTCCCTGTCTCAGTGGCCATTTATTTTATTTTTAATTTTTTTTATTTGTTCTTTTTAGTTCTACGTGACGGGAGAATGTATTTTGACATATCATACGCACATGGAGTATCCAGTGGCCAAGGCAGTTCAAGGGCAAAATGGAACTTGGGCTGGGTCTTCAGGGATCACAGACATGACAACTAGTGGACTGGCCTGCGTGTGGATGAGCATCTGCTGCCCATGATGATGGGGGCGGGGGAGGGATGAACTGGCAGGGACTGTTTCCTGGAAGCTGGATTTGAGCATCGTCTGTGTCTCCTGATAACCACGAGGCAGGAGTTCACCACAACTGCGCCTGCTTGGGTGGGGAAGGCGAGTGGCTGGCCCTGCTCTCTGGTTTGTGTCCACTCTCTGCCTGTTGGTGTCTATTCCCGACCTGAGAGACAATGATAATGTCCTTGCAGGCTGTGGTTACAGCCCAAGAATGTAGTCAAAGGCTTTGCCTATCAGACACGGAGTCCCAGGGGCCAGAGATGACGTAATAGCCTTGAGGTTTCATCAACTTTTAATGTCTGAATGGATCCATTAGGATTTATTTGTAAGCTTAAGTAGTCCATGTTGTCAAAACAGCTAAGTGATTCTTTCACTCAGTGGACCACATAACTATCTTTTAAAAATTACCAAGTATACATGACTTGATTAGCTGTTCCCAAGAGAAGAGAGATCATAACAAGATCTTGGAGAGAAAGTGGGGGATGACATTTCATATTTATCACAAGAGGACATATGTTTAAGGAAAGGCTGAGCTGACAGTCAATACAAAATGATCTCATTTGTACGTGGAATCTAAAATAGTCAAACTCAAAGAAGCAGAGTGGTTGCCAAGGGTGGCCCTGGGGAGACCATGCTTGATGGTCCCAAGTTTTAGTTATATAAAGGGGTAAATCCTCAAGAAACTGCACACTGCCCCTGGCTGACAGAACTGACACAAGTACTTAGAAATTTCCAAGATGGCAGAGCTTCTGTTACATCTTCTTATCAGTAGTAAGGGGAGTTTCAGGAAACTTTGGGAGTGATGGATATGATTATGGCCTTGATGCTGATGATACCTTCATGGATTTATCCTCAACTCATTGAGATATAGACACTAAGTACTTCTTGTATGTCAATCATCAAATTTCATGGTTAGAAAAATTGTTGTGAGAATAACTGCAGATTTTTATTAAAACAGTATTCTGATACTTAGGAGATTTTTAACAGACCTTTTATTATCTATTATCTAGACAGATAGCATACATTATCCGTGCTACTGAAAGAACATAGGTTTCCCACACTTACTTTCTATGGGTATTTAGATTGGCTCTTCAGACTGGAATTCACATGTCAGCCAAACCGTAATTGTCTGAAGTTATTACAATGTAATATACTTTTTAATGAGAGCCTGGCATTTAGAAATTCTGAGCTCATGTCGTCATTGTTGTAAGATTATGAATCATCCTCGTGACTGTTCCTGTCACATCTCAGAGCATGTGTGCATCCACTCCAATGCGGCTTTCTGTTGGATTCTAATTTCAGCAAGGGAAAGGGGCTGCTAAGTTATTTGATTAATCTTCATAAGGAAACTGGTTTAAAATCTAAGCAACATGATAATTGGGGCCTTAAATTATTAAGCAATTAATGGTGTGGACTGCACATTTCACAAGATGATTTTAAATAAGCTAATTTTAGTATATGAAAATTAATTGTATAGAAAATTAGCAATAACACTGTAAGAAGCTTATCACTCTATATAAATATTTGTTCCAGAAGGAGAGCAAGCAACCTGAAAGGGCCCCTGCCAGGCCAGAGCAGGGTCTCTAGGCTCTGAAGAGGGGCTCCATGGACCTGAAATCTCTGGGACGGGTCCTGCCAGCTGGTGTCCTGTAGGGGGGGCCATGAGGCGGGCAATGGAGAAACTACAATCAAAGCTTTCTACTGAAGCCACTGCTCCTGTCGGAGAGAAGGAACAGGTACATGACCCTGACTCAAACAGGAAGCAGGTGACAGGCAGCCAGGAAGCCGATGGGAAGTGTGGGGGTGTCCTCCTTCTCCTCCCCCAGTCTCTGCACAGACCCCTCTTGGCAAAGCGCAACGAGAAGCCAGCTGGCCCAGAGGAACCTGGTTTCCAGAGCCCTCACCCCGTGGAAAGCAGGGAGGTGCACAGGTGGGGAAATGGATGGAGAGCACTCCTGGGCGCAGGGCGGGGACGGCGAGTTTCCCAGGAGCCGCCAGGAACAAGGCGCTTTGCCCGGGAGCCTGAAGTGCCACCAGGGACCTCGGCTGGCCAGCTCTTCCCCAGGAACTGCCCCTGGCCAAAGGAAGATGCCCTACAAGTTCACCCCACCAGCTGGAAGCAAAGGCTCAGAGGCCTGGGCCCACCCTTGTCCTAACTCAGGGACATCTGTAGGCCCAGCCCAGCTCCAGAGAACCCCAGAGGACCTGCCAGGTCTCTGTGACAACCCTGGTCTCACTGTACCCGGTTTCCTGGGCAGGTGTAGTCCTGTGAGGGTTCCCTAGTCCAGCTCTGCACACCCGCCCTGCCCACCACACGGGCAAGTCTCGCAGCCGCCCACTGTCTGTGCTGGTACAACGTCTTCTGTTATGTGCTCTAATTGTCAGTAGGTTATTTCGCCATAGGATGAGAGCAGTCTGAATTCTTCCAAAATTTACCAGAATGTTCTCCAAGAAAAGACAAACAGAAGTGCTGTTGTCAGGGATCTATCTCGAATCACTGGCTAAAGTTGTGCAAGAACTTTCACCACTAATTAAGCTGTCCGGGGAGAATTAGTTAAGCAAGTTAACTTTTTGAACTATAAACTAAATACAAAAAAAATAGTGCAATTCTTAAGGGTACATTTTGGTGAATGAATTTCACAAAGTGAAAACATCCATTTAATCAGCACCCAAATTGAAACAAAGAACATTATCACACATGCAAATAATTTTTATATTGATCTTATAGTAGCCAACTTGCCCCCAATTTTTTGATCATCTACAAAGTTTGTCTAAAGATTCTTTGGCTTTTAAATGAAGACAATTGTAATTATTATATGACAGCTTCTTCTTTTCCAAGTCTTATCATTTGATTATTCTCTAGTCTTATTTCACTACCTAGGATCTCCTTTTAATATTGAATAAAAGCATGCTGGGAATATTTGGGGATGAGTCAGGAACAAAGCCAGTTCTTTCCACTAATATCTCACCATTAAGGATGAGTTCTGATGTGGCCTTTTGGTAGGTGTTATTTGTAATTAGTGTTGTTCTCTTTGATTCCTCTTAGGCTAAGATTTTTGAGATTATGACTGGGTGCCAAGGGTTTAACACTTTGGCATTCATGGCAATAATCCACCATGACCAGGTGGATTTTCCTTCCAAATTAATATAGTTCATCTCCTTTAATTTGTTAATTAAATTCATATTTGTTAATTGAAATCAAAGGAGATAAACTATATCTTTTTTTTTTTTTGTAATACATCACTGGGTATCACTCTGCAAGAGAAATGGGAAGCATTTAAGATTATGAAAAGGATTGACCTCATGTTTCCTTTCTCAAACTTTATTTGGTTTTAGTTTCAGAGATTTAGTGACCTCATGGGACAGAAATACTCTGTCTAGCCAGGCACGGTGGTGCATGCCTGTAATCCCAGTGGCTCAGAGGCTGAGGCAGGAGGATCACGAGTTCAAAGCCAGCCTCAGTAAAAACAAGGAACTAAGAAACTCAGTGAGACCCTGTCTCTAAATAAAATTCAAAATAGGCCTGGGGATGTGGCTCAGAGGTCAAGTGCCCCGGAGTTCAATCCCTGGTACTCCTCCCACACAGAAAAATAAATACTCTGTCTGTTCTCTGGTAGAGTATAATTAGGGTCAGGATGATGTACTGCCACAAGGTGGAAGGAGGTGCTGATGAAGACCTGTGTGCCTTGTTGGGGGAATGCATCCATCCATACTCCTCCTCCCCACTGGATAAAGCACTGTTGAATGTGCCCCTTAGTATTAGTACATTATGTTTGGCTTTGTTGATATTTTCAATCGTAACATTTAGCTCTATCTTATTATTTTCTTTTCTTATCTGTATATAATTATATTTACTTAAAAATTTTCTCAGGTTGATTGACCAGCTCTTACACTTTGGATCTTTCTTTTAACATACGCATTAAAGCTAAGTGTTTCTAAGTGCAGCATAAGCTGTAGCCCACATATCTTAAGATACATATTTTAATCAACTGCCAACACTTAGTCTCTAGATGCCTAGACCAGTGAGGCTTTGTGGAACAATATATTGGAGAAGGATCAACAACGTTCTGCTGCTGGGCGTGGTGGTGCATGCCACCTGTAGTTCCAGGGAGGAGGCTGAAGCAGGAGGATTAAAAGTTCGAGGACAACTTCAGCAACTTAGAGAGGCCCTATGCAATTTAGCAAGACTGTGTCTCAAAATTAAAATAAACAGAGCTGTAGCTGTGGCTCAGTGGTGATACTCCCCTGGGTTTAAATCTCTAACACTCAAATAAAGCAAAACAAAATGATAGTCTGCTAACTCTGTGCTTATGACATGTTCTGCAATAATTTTTAAAAGTCACTTAATTTTTAAAACATTAAAATAGTCCTTACGTTTCATCCTGTAGTTTTCTTCTAACTATTTTTTATCCTAGAAAAGAAACTGTCTGTGACTTGTCCCTCTGACAACTCTTAATTTTTCTATCTCACAATTTCAGTCCCAAATCCAGAATAATAAAACTATTGAGGTTTTTTATGTCCAAAACTATCTTTGGGTTTGCTGAAACATTCAAGCACTATCTCAAAGATCTGTGTCTTTATCTCATAACAGAAGGATAATTAAAACAATTAGAGTAGACATGAATTCAAATTTTGATTAACTATTGAAAGAACTCTTTTTGAAAAATTTCCTCAAATGTAATATAAAATGAGGAAAAATTGACGAATTAAGAGGAAAGTTCCATCTCTTTTGTTTTACCTCAAAGAAATAAAACGTTATTACTGCAATTATGTTCCAAAATTGTATGCTTTTGAAGTTGAGAGGCATAGACTCGAGTATGAGGGTTAGTTCAATATTGTTTCAAAGGCTGATACAATGACTGATTTGTTTTTTTAAGGTTTCCAAAATCAGATGCAATCCGAGACGACTGCAGCTGCTTCCTGGGTCCTTCGGTGTCCTCTCTGCCCCGGTGGCATCTTGCCCTCTTTGCCTGGGTATTTCTAGGTTAGCTGCACTCTACCTGGGAGGAGGACCCGCTCCCTCCTGTGACTGTGCTCATCACGGTCACGTGTTCCCCAGGATCCTCAGTCCTGGTGAGGACATTCCACCCAAATTTCAAGCCTGTCTCACCTGTCGGACTCAGAGTGCTGCAGTCTGTAAAAGTGGGCAAAGGTGAGAGCCGGCTTCTCAACCTCCTTTCCACAACCACAAGTGGGTTCTACTCAGCTGCCTTCAACCCTGACCATGAACTGATGGCTGCAGGCCCGTCCCCAGGTGGGATAGTCTTTCTTGGAGGGGCAACTGCTGTGGCAACAGAGAGGCCGTTTCCTGGAGGTCATGCTCTCACTCTGGGTCTTCCACTGTAGCTCTCTAATGACAGGGGAAGTAATGTCATAGGAATCGTCCCCAGGCACTCTGTAATGTCCACCATTGACTCAAAAGCCGTGCTGTTCATTCCAGCCAGCGTTGACTCCTCTCTGGGAAAACTGAAGTAGTCAATGAGTGACACCCTCTGGCCGTGTGGCCTGAAGAACCCCATCTCACCTGGCCTCAGGGTCCCCTGGCCACGCGTTTGTCCTCTTGGGAGGATGCAGTGAAGCATCTTCCCACAGCACCGTCAGTTTCTGAGAAGCTGCTGTGGCTGAGTTATTGAGCACCTGGTAGTGTGATCCGCAGGCCCAGCACGTCTCTCCACTGGAGCTGCCCAAGGCCCCGCGGCATGGTCTATCGTCCGTGGACTCCGTGCGTTGGTGAAGACTTTGGAGAAATCCTGCTCTTGAGCCAGGTTGGGAAGAACCTCATCAGACCACGATGATGAAGCTCCAGGCAGTTGGCCTTGGCTCCAGGCTACCCGCGGGAAAGCGCCACACCTTCCTGCTCCCGTGAGAGAGGCAGCACCTGCCGGGGGCCTCCAGCAACAGCCCAGGGAGGAAGGCCGCTCATCTCACCTGGTTGCTGCTTTGCTTTTCCCTCTCACTAGCCAAGCGCCACACTCAGCCCAACACTCAATAGAACATTGGCAACGACCAAACCTGCAACTCTGGACCACCTTCCTTCCAGATAATCCCTGAAGGCCTCGTCCCGTGGTAAGCGAATTAAAAGGACTGCAATCAGCTCCTTATGTTACTCTCCTCTTCAACTCTTAGCCTGTGGCATCCATGCAAGCAGTTTGGGGATATTAATTTTCTGATTATTAAAATACTACATATATATGGGTTGAATCATGTCCCCCCAAAGATTCGTGGAGTCCCAAGTACCTTATAATGTGCCTTTATTTGGAAATAGTGGTTGGGGACGTATGTAGTGAAGAGGTGGTCTCTGGAATAGGGTGTGCACCTAACCCAGTGTGACTGATGTCCTTATATGAAGACACCCAGAAGAATGCCAGGCAGCAACAGAGGCTGGGACCTGAGTGGTGCAGTGGAAGCCGAGGATCACAGAGGACGGCTGGATGTGGCCAGCACTGGGAGGGGAAGCGTTCTATGCCCCCTCAGAGGAAGACCTTGCTGGCACCGGGAATTCACACTCCCAACCTCCGAGACTGAGAATGAATTTCATCTGTTTTACCCCATCCACGCTGTGGCACCTCACCATAGCAGATCTAGGAAATCAAGATAATGATGTATATATAAAAATAAAATAGAAGAGCAATCTTATGGATAATAAAATTAAAACTGCCAAAATCTCTCCACGAAGCAAGAACCGCAGCTCACGTTTTGGGACCCCTGGCCCAGGGACACCTCAGGGCTGCACACACTTTTCTTTTTTCTGCACACACAACTTTGGGCTGAGGGAGAGGGCTTGCAGACACAGAGCAGCGTGAGAATGTGCATCCTTTCTAGACCTCCAGGACAACCTGGACGTGGCAGGGGCAGGAAGGAGACTGATGTGAGGGCACTGAACCTCTGGACAGGGGGCTCCTGGCCAGCTGCAGGGCAGTCAGACGTGTGTTTCTTTCCTCTCCTCATGGACCTCGCTGTCCGGGAGAGATCTAAGAGTGACTTGGGCACGAGTGGGTGTGTGCGCACGTGCACCTGTGTATATGTGTTCTGCAACCACCGTGAGGCAGAGTGCTCCTAGCTGCTGAATGACTAGAAAGACCTTTATTTATGTTCCACAAACCGGCATGGATATGTGCTCATTCCCTATATCCTTTTCAAGTCTGGATTTAGTCACATTGAAATATTTGCCAATCTGACAGACAAAATATTGTTGTGATTTTCAGTCTTTCCAGTATTAAAAGAAATATGAGCCACACGTGCATACCTATAATTCCCTTGGCTCAGGAGGCTGAGGCAAGAGGATTGTAAGCTTAAGGCCAGCCTTAGCAACAGTGAGGCCCTAAGCAACTCAGTGAGACCCTGTCTCTAAATAAAATATAAAAGGGATGGGATATGGCTCAGTGGTTAAATGCCTCTGGGTTCAATCCCCCATACAAAAAACTAAAAAAGAAATAAAAAAAATTCAATGTGTTCCTCCTCCACTTGTGATTCTTTGATGAATTGCTCTTTTGGTATTTTTTTTCTTGCCTGTTTTCCATATTGTGACTTCATCTTTTGTTCCATAATCTATTTCTATGAGACATATTACTGTATTCAATGTATTAGAAAATGTGAAATATAAATTTTCCTATTTGAATCTTATTTATTGCAGTTTTCTGCACAGAAATTTAAATTTTTATGTTCTGAGTTACTAATCTTTTTAAAAATGTTTCTGACATTTTGTTACGAGAAGGATCTGGACTACATAACTCAGGCTCAGTTATATGACCAAGCTTATGAACAGATCATCCATGTTTGTACTGTATGGTTACATTTCTTTATAGTTTAATGTTTGATCCTTTAATACAATTTTTATTTGAAAAATGAGATAGATATTTATTTTTCTTTGATAATGGCTAGCCATTTTTAAGGCTATTTATTAATAATATATCTTTCCCCCATTATTTAGAAAACTATCTTTGCCATAGAATAAATGTGTGTTAGTGGGGGTTAAGAGGTGCATTTTAGCCAAAACAATTGTTAAAATAATGTTACAGGGGGCTGGGGATGTGGCTCAAGCGGTAGCACGCTCGCCTGGCATGCGTGCGGCCCGGGTTCGATCCTCAGCACCATATACAAATAAAGATGCTGTGTCTGCCAAAAACTGAAAAATAAATATTGAAGTTCTCTCTCTCTCTCTCTCTCTCTCTCTCTCTCTCTCTCTCTCTCTCCTCTCTCTCTCTCTCTTAAAAAAAAAATAATGTTCCAGCTGGTTGTGCATCTGAGACCCTCCCTCTGAACGCTGCACTTCCAGAAACTCGTAGAAGCAGCGGGTGTCGTCCCAGGGCTGCCGAGGACGGTGGCCTGTTGCATTCGGTCATTTCAAAGTGCTCACCAAGTGTCCACCGAGTGCTGCGTGGTCGCAGGAGCTGTGGCCACCTCAGAGCCCAGAACACACACAACCTCTGGGCCTGGGCCTCCAGCTTTCTTTGTGAGTCTATTCTGGAGTAAAATCCCCCTGAGCCCATCAAGACCAGCAGACGGTGGTGGCCCTGGCCTAACAGTTCCTGGTTTGTTGACTTGATTATCTTTCTATTCACGGGCCCTGGAATGGTGCATCTGCTGGGGGCTGGGTGGGGGCAGCAGCACGTCTTTGCCACACACTGCTTCGCAGGGGAAGGGGGCCCTCTCTCAGAGCAGGCGTTGCTCTCAGGGACGCACCCTGAGCCTGACGGCATCCCGAGCTCTGGCTGCCTTCATCACTTTTTATGGAAATTCTTTTGAGATTTTTCTACAAAAGGGAGTCTATGTTCCTCCTCTGGTTAGTCTCTATTCTGTTTTCAGAGCATTTCTATGTGTGGATTTTCTCGAACCGCAAATCCTATGAAGCTTTTATTAGTTTTACCTGAGAAGGTCTTATGCAGATGGTGTGAAATAAATAAAGGATTAAAATTCCCCGACATTAATATTGATTAACCTAGGTACTTAGAGCATATCTGTTCTTGCCAGATCTAGGCAAATGAAGCCGGGTGGATATCACAGGCCACTGGATACCACGGAGCCAGTCATTACTCATAATGTAATTATTGACCAGGTTTTCCCCAAAGGAAAAGCAAGCTGCTGGGATGATCAATGTTAGCAGAAATTGAAAAACTTCTAGGTAAAAAAAATAAGCTGATTTATTCTACTTACTTACCTCTGCCTTCTCTGGGCTCTCCAGGACATGCAGTTTATCACATAATTATCTACCGTCCTGCTTGATTCATTATTTATCGGGTGTGCGCCTTTTTTGAATCATTAACTAGATTTTATGCTACTTCGGGAGGACTCAGTCTTGCTCCTCACCTTCTCTTATCCTTGTCTAAATATCCCGAAGCAGTACGCTCGGCTCTGGTGGGGGCTGTTGGGGGCACAGAAGATTACTCAGCAATTAGCTTGAAGTGTGTATCAGTCAGCTCTTGCTGCCTGGAAGTCCACCTCAAAACCTGCTTCAAAACCCAGCCGTCTCTTTAGCTTCCTTTCCAGTGGGCTGGCAGTGCAGGTTAAGCTTAGCCGGGCAGCTCTTCTGGTCTCAACTGGCCTTCGCTGCGTGGCTGTGGCCAATTTTGCTTGCTAGGAGATGGCACTTCTAGGGAAGAGTTAAGGGCCATTGAGGGACCAAGAAAAAGAGCACAAGTATCAGAGGCTCCCTGACAGGAGGCTCAGCACCAGTACACTGTCCTCTCCTGTCCCAGGCAAACTAAGTCACAAGGCCATCTGGGACTCAGGGGAGGGGAATAAATCAATGCACATTCAGATGAAATAATACAGAATCATAGTGCACGGGGCACGAGTGCAGGAAGTGAATGATTGCAGCCATTTTGCAATCCACTCCACACTGGAACTGTATTTTGTCAGCAAAGGCTCAGGTATACATTATATATAAATGAAATAATTTAAAAGATTATTCCAGTCTTGGAATCAAGTTAGGCGTCCTAGGGGTGCGTGTGAGATGGCGTGCCCTTCTGTTTCTGCTACATTTCTAAGAGTCAAGTCTTAGGAATGACTCTATCTTATTTTTAGGGTGACTTTTCCAGTTCCAGGAAGGCTGGGGCCTGCTTCCGTCCTAGAGGCTGAGCTCTGGCCCCAGCCCAGCAAGGAAGAATAACGGAAATGGGGGCTTCTCCAAAGCCAGTGGGAACCGCCCCAGCTCTCCCACCCCTGCACGCTCCACTCAACGTGTTGATTCTGTGGTGCTGTGGGGAACGTTAAGGATTTCAGAAAAGACAGGATGAGCCTTGAAGCCTTGAGTAGTTGGAGGTCCCAGCGCGGCTAATGAACCTCCCTGAGCCCTACGTTTCTTATTATAAAATTGTTGTTCTGGAGATTAAATCAACAGCCTGGATTTAGCCACCAGCACACATTAGGTGCCTGGTAAGTGTTGCCATTCTTTTCTTTATTGCTGGAGTCTTCTTGTTCTTGGGTGACCTGTAGGATGGCGTTTTTATCTTCCTTACGGTGAGGTGGCAGGTCCCATGCCCACACTGATGGTTGAGAGCTGAGCTGGAGTCCCCGAGCCTCAGCATTTGTTCCCTTTGTGAGTTGCAGTCACACTGAGATCAGTCAGACATGTGTGCAGTTGCCAAGGACGGTTCCTCCCAGACCTGGAAGCTCTATTATGAGGAGGTCTAAGCCTCCATTTCTGGAACAATTAACTATTTGCTAGGGATGCTGCATAGAAACTGGACTCAATCTCACTTTTTTTTTTTTTTTTTTTTGCTAACCAGAGGAGCACACCAGGATTCTGGGTGACCTGGGGCCTTGACAGTGGACTCTGGCAGGGCAGCAGCTATGTGGGCCTTCTTCAGGGCCAGGCAGAAGTGCAGACAGAGAATCTTGCCTGACTTCAACATCATGACTTCAACAGTTCCTCCAAGCCCCATGGCCCCAACTCTTCCGCTGCCAGTCACACAAGACGGGGAAGGAAGGCAACTTCCTTACAGCCTAGAACAGCACCAGCCACCTGCCCCCCGATTCAGAAATGCAAGGCTCAACCACATGCGCTTCTTTCCTCCTTCCCATCCCAGCAATGAATCCTGGCCCTGCAGCTGCACCCACCCCTGGATCCTGTCTTCCAGTATCAGCTCATGCTCAGCCCTAGGGAGCACCTGTGCAGGGTGAAGGCCCTGTGCTGACAGTCTCAACGTCACTGTCAGTCTCTGAGGACAGGCTCTGAGTTTCAGCAGAGCTGTACCTCGGTACCTGATGATGGCAGGTGGGTACCCCGTGCTCAGCAGCTGCTCCGGTTACGTCTAGAAAGTAAACCGATTGGTTGACTCAATTTCACTAAAATTCAGATGTGTTAAGAGAACAGGGCGAGGAGGAGGAGGAGAGGGGAAGGGGAAGTACTGGGGGCTGAAGTAGAGTAAATTGTGTTCCACGCTTTTATAATCATGTCAAAGTGAACCCTAACATTATGAATAACTAAAAAGAATCACTTGAAAAAATGGAAGAAAAAAAATTTGTCTGTGCTCCTTGGTTTGACAGGAAGTCCTCTAAATCCCGACGTTAACCAATCACTTCCCTGACTCCCTTTCAGGGGTTTCTCAAGGGAGTGGAGGACAGGGGCCCTGGACCAGGTGAGGCACAGGCTCAGTGGTCAGCGTGGCCATGAGCTGTGTCCCCATGGTGCTCTGTCTCCATGGTGCTGTATCTTAGCGATGTCCACAGTGTTGGCGCACATTTCTCTCAAGTCTTTTGTACTTTACAAAAATCTACTGATTAGCACCTAGTATTTGCCTGAGGAACACAAATTTGCCCACGGTAGAGCCAGTTTGGGTTTCCTGAGCCGCCTGTGTCCAGAGCTGCCAGCCGGGGAGGGAGGCCGAGTCAGGCCTCCGCCTGCAGCCGAGCGGGGCCAGGCGTGTTGCGTGGTGGCCTTCTGCTGTCCTGTCTGTAACCACTGAGGAGCACCCCGCTCTGGAGGAAAGCCAGCAGGTGAGAACCCGGAACCACCACAGCTGTGTCGGCTCAGCGCCCGCACCGCATCCTCAGGACCCTGGAGACGAGCTGGCGATGGGCCTCGGCACAAGCCCAGCAGCTCTCGCTGCCCACCTGGGAGGGTCCTGGACCTGCCTCCTCCTCTCTGGTGTCACGGCTGCACTGCAGAGGGGGCAACTCTTGCACCCCACACTCCGTGTCTGCGCCCCTGGGAGGAGGTCGTGTTGGGGCCTTGTCTTCAGAGGGGCCAGAGACAGGGACGGGGCAAAGACCTTCCTCCAGGAGAAGCCAGCTGTCACAAAAATCATCCACACACCTGGGAAATAAATGTCCCTGAATCCCCAGGGGCCCTGTAGAAGCCCTGTCCTCTGAGACTCTAGGAGTCCCTGTGAGACCAACTCTCCTGCTTCCCCTGGGGATGAGACCTGCAGCCATTTGTGCCGCTAACCCTGCTCTGGTCCTAAAGGCAGTAGAATCCTATCATCTGCTAGGAGGGCCAAGGCCTTTCATTACAGCATACAGAAGCTGGCATTTAATTATGCTCTGACTGAAGTTATGTATAGTCATTACACGCTAACGGTGGTGACCCATGCCTAGCACCAGGGACATCTCACACCCCCCCCAATGTTTTATCCACATGAGACACTTAATGCCTGTTGAGTGATGGGTCTCTAGGAAGTCATGAGTATTTAGCAAACCCTTGGTCTGAAGTCTGCAGAGTCTCTCCGTGTGCATCTTATTCAGACCACAGCAAGTGCAGTTAATGAGGTGAGCAACACACCTGCATCAAAAGAGAGCATCCCACCTCCCTCAGGAGACAGCACCACACCTGCCTCAGGTGAGCACCACACCTGCCTCAGGAGAGAGCATCACTCCTGCCTCAGGAGAGAGCATCACACCTGCCTCAGTGAGCATCACACCTGCCTCAGGAGAGAGCATCACACCTGCCTCAGTGAGCATCATGCCTGCCCCGCCCCTGCCCCTGCCCCCTCCCTGTCACAGGAGGGGCACTGCATTGTTCAGGTAGCACACACTTATGACCTATGGGGTTATTTCTTGGTGACCCTCCTCCCTGAGCTTACCCTCCCAAACAGGCTGCCTCAGGAGAGAGCATCGCACTTGCCTCAGTGAGCATCACGCCTGCCCCTGCCCAGGCTGCTGGGCATCATGCTTTTCCTGATATAATCACTTCCTGTAGGTTTCACGTATTCCAGAGCCTGTTTGGGAAATTTTAAAGTGACTTAGTGTCTGTGAACTTTCTAACAATCCGGAATTTCACACCTAAAATTGCTACCTTTATGAGATATCAAAGGAAGACTAATTCAAAAACACATGAGATCTTCTTACAAGTGGGTAAATTGCACATCATCAGGGCATTTGGTATTTTTAGCTTATTTATTAGTACTTTATATAATTTATTTCAAGTGCAATTTTTGCATATACTTTTGAGTGCTTTAAAAATATTCTTTTAATAGCCACTATTCAAGTCAATCTGTTTGAAACAGAAAACTATTTCTTTGGTCCCCATGAGACTAAATGGGGACCAAAGATGTACCAGATGCTCTGCTGGAAGTTAGGGACAGAAATGTAAGTGAGAGCATGGTCCTGTTCACAAGGGGTCCAGGTGACGTGGGAGACTCAGAAACAACCATTTCTGAGAAGACACAGTGACACCGCAGCTGCTCTGATGGAGGGAGCAGGAGCCGTGGCAAGGAGGGGAGCCTGCCGTGGCTGACGCGATGGCCAGTGGGCCCTGAGACGGATCCCACATCAACCAGGAGCTAGTGACATCTCTAGAGATGCGCGCCAGACCAGTAAGGTGCTTTCTCACCAACGTGCTTTCCTGATCAAAACTCTACACTGGGGGAAACTATCTCGAGTGACCTGACTGCTTGCCATTGCACCAGGACAAAGCAACCAAACCCCAGGACATCTGCCATCCTCAGGGAAAAGCTGGGGATCCCTGGGCACAGGCTGCAGCACGCACGCAGGGAAGGGGTCTTCCACCTGGGGTGCGCCGGACACTCTGCAGGGCTGTGCACACGTGAACTGCAGGGAGCCTGCTGTCCCCAGCCCGGCCTCACCTGTCATCACCAGCCTGGGTTCTCTGGCAGGTTGCAGGACCAGGCCTGGAGAAGAGAGGAAGCCATTATAGAATTTAAAAACTAGGGGAGTGCATTAATCAGCTTTTCATTGCTGTGACCAAAATACCAGACAAGAACACATTAGAGGAGGAAAGGTTTTTTGGAACTCACGGTTGCAGAGGTCCATCCCAAGGTGGGCTGATCATACTGCTCTGGGCCTGAGGTGGGGCAGGACATCATGTCTGAAGGGCCTGGTGGAGGAAGCCCACTTCCAAAACCAGCTCCCTGCGTTTTCTGATTTGGATCTGTCATCCTCCAGGGAGAGAGCTCCCTGATGGCAGGTGAGTCACCTTAGTTGATCAAACCCAAGAGCAAGGAAAAGGGCTGCCCATCCATCCCCAGAGCTGCTCCTGCAAGTGAAATGGTTGACTTCAACCCAAATTCTCTGGGCAAAGACACTAACCCCAGCACTCCCAAGAAGCCGTCTTATGATTAATAATATTCCTGCAAAACTTAGAAAAGAAACGATTTTCTTAATTCCTTGGCCCAGTCGGCCTAACCCACAGTGTTTCCTTCTAGGACAGGCTTGTTAAAGGCAGGGACACTGAGCATTTTTCGTTTCTTTCCGGGCTCTTAAGAGGAAAGATTTAAGCCAAGTGAAGAAGAGGACTCTGGAAAACCCCACTGTGACTTTCAGCTCATTGGACAAAGGACTTCACTCAGGTGCCCAGGTGGAGAGGTGCGAGTGGAGGTCCACTCCGTAAGCGAGCACCTCCGGGTCAGCAGGGCCTGATGCGCTGACTGGGAGCCACCTGCCAGGTAGGGAGGTCCCTGCAGAGCGTTCAGCTGCCGTGTAGAAGGTTCTATGGCTTCTGTTACTGAAATTCTCCTATCCAAAGCACTATTTTCAGGTAGAGTGGAAAGTGCACTCCTTTATACCTCTCTCTCTCTCTCTCTCTCTCTCTGTCTCTCCCCGCCCCCCCCCACACACACCTGCACACTAAGAGGAGCCAATTACCTCTCAGAGGCCTCTTCTCAGGCGTGGCCAGCTTCCTCTTCCAGCCCTTGCTCACCCAGGTCACCTCCTCCTAAGAGGCCACCTCTACTCCTGGGTCTGGTTTCTTTCTAAGGTGCTCCCGAGGGTGTGGCTGCTAAGAGATTGGCCACAGCCTCCAGATTCAGCTTATTCCTTCCTTGATCCTCGAAGGTGGGGCAGCTCCAGGCTGGGAATAATGGACACCCAGAAAGGAAGGGGAGCACAAAAGCTTGGCTGAGCTGCTGTCTAGCCAGAGCTTTCTTCCTCTAAAATGGAATGGCCTTCGTAATAGGAAAGCACTTCACCTGGCAATGAAGGGGAGGCAGGCATTTACACAAAGCAAATGAGCTGGCACCACCAAGTTCCAGGCTATGTGCCTTGCTTTCATTCATTTATTCAGCATGATCCTCACCTTCTAGAGCTACCGCTGTGTGCTAGTCAGTTTCCTGTTACTATAACAAAATAAATGGTGTAATTAAATAACAAGGAGAAAAGGTTTATTTTGGTTCCAATCCAAGATCAGGTGGTCCTAGGCTTTGATCCTTTGGCGTGGCCACACATCATGGTGGGAGTATGTGTGTATGTGTGCGTGCGGGGGGGGGGTGACAGCTCACTTTGCCATCCAGGAAGCAGAGGGGAAGGAAGAGACCAGGGTCCCACACTCCTCTCCAAGGCCACACCCTTAGAGACCAAGGAGCTCCCTGTAAGCTCCACGTGGATGGTGCTCCACCACCCAGCCACAGAACACCCTGGGACCAAGCCTTTGACCTATCGTCCTTTGGGGACACTCATCCAGTAGCATGAGGGCTTGTGTTTAAGACATGACTCCGATGTCTGAGAAGGTCGTGGATGTTGGCTTTTATGCACAGGAGATTCAAGCCCTGGAGATGAGATCTCTTCTGAAGCCTGAGTCAACCACGGTACTCTCTGAACCAGAAAGTCCACCTACTCGGGCCCCCAGATGGAACTTGGCAGATGCCTTTGGTGTCGAACAGTGGGAGTATAACAGCACCCACAAAGCCTCGTTCTAACTGGAAATTATCATGTCTCACAGGACAGTGCAATAGAGGAAAAATGGCATTTTTTGTTGACATAATTATTGTGGTTTATTTTCAGGGACATAAATTGTAACGATTCAACTGACTACATTTAACACAACTTAAAATTGCACGTAGTCACCATAGACAGCAGCATAATCGAGGATCGTCAGAGAAAATGCAAGTCGCCAGCTGTTGCAAATTTTCCTAGACTTTTTCTCAATTAGTTCTAGAAATTTTAAACTAAATTTTATGCAGGATTTTCTTATTAAAATCGATACAGAGAATAGTCTTCTCTTACTGCCAAGCACACCCTGTTCCTGTGGCCATGACCCTAGCATTGCTCTTGAGGCTTTTGGAGGGTCCACCTCGAGGCACGATGCCATCCACTGGTCAGCTTCGGGAGCTGAGGAACGTTGCTTTTATGACCTTGGCCCTCAAGCGAGGCTGCTGGAACCCACACTGGGTCTGACGCTTCGTAGCAGGGGGAGCTGGTTCCAGTTCTCTCATCTCTCTTGCCTGTTCCAAGGTAATGAATGAACTCATTACGTCTTAGGACAGGGCTGGAGTGATGCCCCACCCCGGGCGGTGATTGATAAGCTCTTGTGATTCTTTAATGAAATAAGAGTGACGGATTTTCCCACTGGTACACCAGCTCCCCACAACGTGGGTCAGTATGGAAGCTGCAGGGTCATGGCCAGAGGCTCTTGTTCCCCTTGGGGTGCCACTGGGAGGGGTCGGAACTGTAGGAGGCAGGGCCAGTTGGAGGGGGCGCCTGGAAGCCCGTTTCTCCCTCTGTCTCCCTCTCCCTCACCCTCTGCTTCCAGAGCCCTGAGGTAGGTGGTGAGCAGCTCTGCTGGGCCACGCCTCTGCCATGACCCGCACCACAGGCCCTCAGCGAGGGAGCCGGTCAGCCATGACTCACGCCTGACACCAGGATCAGACTGAGTCTTCCCTCCCCTGAGCTGATTTTCTCAGGTTTTTGTCACCACGACAGAAAGCTGATGTTATATTCTAGATACGAGATGTCCCCTAAAAGCTCATGGGTGAGACGACGCAAGAATTTTCAGAGGGGAATGATTAGATTACCAGAGGTGTGACCTAATTAGTGGATTAATCCATGGATGTGGATTAACCCTGTGGTGACTGTAGGGAGGCAGGGTGTGGGGTGTGCCCTTGTGGTTTACATTTGTCCATGATGAGAGGGTCCTCCACCCCTTCCTCCATGTCCCGAGCAGCTTTCCTCCACCATGCCTTCCATCACCGTGTTCTGCCGCTCTTGGACCCAGCGCTATGGAGTTGACTGACCATCAACTGGACCTCCGACCCATGAGCCCAAATAAACTTTCATTCCTCTAAATTGTCCTTGTCAGGTCTGTGGTCACAGCAACACAAAAGCTGACTCCCATAGCTGACCAGCACATATAATAGAAACATAACATGAAACATTGGAGATGAGTTTCAAAATCTATACATTTGAAATTATTTAAAATCAAGAATTTTTTTTAAAGAGACGGGAGAGAGAGAATTTTTTAATATTTATTTTTTAGTTTTTGCTGGACACAACGTCTTTATTTTTATTTTTATGTGGTGCTAAGGATCGAACCCAGCGCCCCGCGCATGGCAGGCGAGCGCGCTACCGCTTGAGCCACATCCCCAGCCCAAATTAAGAATTTTTTGAAAATTGATAATATGTTATTTTCAAATTAGTATTTTTAAATTTTATGCATACATTTTAAGGTAACAACTACATTTAACTGGGCATTTTCTCCACTCCTTAAGAGGTCTTCCTGTGCACTACGAGGAGGAAATGTGCACCAGGAGATGTGTGACTGGGATGTGGGACGGTGGGAAGCCCTTTCCCAGGGAGCTCCCCGGACCAGCAGCTTCCCTGTGAGAGTGTTAGGTGCTCTGAGACTTGAACCCTTCTGTGATGGATGATTTGTGGGGGTGCACACAAATCTCAGAGGTTTTTTAATTTTTTTTTTCATTTCTTAGTTGCTTTTGCAAGAGACTGTAGATGAGTCCTTGACTTGCCTGTTGAAACCTTGGAGCAATCTGCAGGGAAGTTAAAACTTTCCCTCTGAAGGTTTGCTTCTGGGACTGCTAGAAAGAACCCACAATAGACGGATTAACAGCACAAAGGCATATAAATTTGTTGACACATATATGCACAGGAGCCACACTCCAAAGAGGAGCCAGATTGTTGAAGCTTAAATGTTCTCTTGTAATTGGGACTTAGAGGCTGCTCTTGCTAAAAATCCCTGGCTCTGAGCATGCTGCAGAGATTGACAGGTGGCTGAAAGCAGGATGAAAAGCTTGGCTTCTCTGCCTTCATTTGTTACCTGTCTCCTTTGCCACCTTAGACTTTGGGCCAAATTTCTGCTCCACTCTGCACGTAGACTCCTTGATCATTTAGGAAGCATCAGTTTAAATCTGGAGGTACAAGTTTAACTAGCCCTAACTCTCTCATCTCCCTCCAGGTGGATGCACACAGATAGGAATAACAAAGGCATTTCTGAGGTTTGCGGGGACCTTCTCACCAACAGACTGTCAGCTGTCCACTTTGACATCAGCCTGTTGCAGACCTCTGAAACCATGCCTAGAAGTCCCCAGGCACTGCCCTAGAACTGAAGCCTAACTAACCCGTCTTGCCTTCTGACTAGCCTTCCACTGGTCTCCTTGGATTCCAGGAGCAACAGGTCTGGTGGATGAACCTCCTGGGACCAGATTAATAGCCACCCTTCCCCAGGCAAAGCAACTTTGTAGCTGCTGGTAATGGTCAAGCAGACCACAGGCTGAGCCCTGTGTACTTCTAACCCCTTGCTTTTGTTCCTGCCCTATTTCAGCCAGAAGTGAAGGCGGGCTGAGCATGTGTGTCTCCTTGTCCCCCAGCCTGACAGTACTGGATAAAACTCCTTTCCTGCTTTGCATCATCACATTTTTCCATTTGCTTTTTGGGAAGAGTAGCTAGACCTGGTATATGGGGGTCCCCAAAGTCAGTTCCCTCCATCCCAGGACTCTGCCAACATTCTTCATAGGATAAAACTGGAGGTTGCTGCAGGTGATTTCAGAGGGTAGTGGGTGGGTTTTAGGGAAATGGATGTGTGCCCAGGGAACAATGACCTGGGAGAGTTCTCGTGGGCTCTGGGTAAGGTGTTTGATTTTCAGCCTCTCTCGGTCTTTTTTTTTTTTTTTTTTGTAATTCGAGTTTAATCTTCCTTGGTTAAGGATGTTTCAGTGAGAAAATTTAAAGGAAATTGTGTTCCTCTTTGGTGGATCCAATTTTTAGGTCAAAAAAAGAACTTCAGAGAAAGCCATTTGCTGCTCCCCAGGGCTCTCAGTCTGAAGTCTAAAGCAGCATATTTTGGAGTCTCATTTTCTGAACCTCAAGAAATCCAATGAAATTCTAAAATGTCAGAAAACATATCTGATCCCAAGGTTAAGATGCAGGAGTTCTACCATCTTTTATCAAATGTTTTTTGTCCTACACCAAATGTGAGCCGGCTTTTGTCTTACGGAGTTGCTGATGAGAGCGCTGTCAACTGTGGTGAGGCTCAGGAGGTGGAGTAGCCACAGGAGCTCTCCTGCCAGGAAGCCCCTTCCTGCCCCTTCCTGCCCCGGACACTTGGGGAGCCTCAGATCTATTTTGTAAAGTGAAGGCCATGGTAAGACCCACGATTCTCCATGGGGCACTCCCCTGGTGCGAATCCCAAGGACCAGGAGGTTTCTGTGTTCTCAGCACTCCTCCAACCTTGATTTGTCCACTTCATCCAAGGTGAGCCTTTCTAGAAACACTGAAAACCAGAGCTCCCCGCTCACGCCCACATGGTGCATTTCCACCGTTTCCTGCACTCTCCGTCGCCTTTTCTTCTCTTCTCTCTCCCTGACACTGTAACACACAACTCTTTGCTCACACTTTTGCGTCTGTTTCCGCACTAGAATGTGAGTGCTGGGAGGGGAGCAGCCCCTGTTCCTCACTGCCGGGAAGGCCTGGGGTGCAGCTGGCCCCGCTACGGACAGTGTGCAGCTGGCCCCGCTATGGACAGTGGCCGGGCACTCCCCTCCCTGTCTCCCCCAAGCCTGACTGTGAGGCATTTTGATGTAAGAACGCATTTTGTCTGTTTTTGAGGAAACTAGAACCAGTGGACTGGACCAAGCAAAAAGGCCAGCCTGGGCCACGAGGGGAAGGGCCTGCCTCCTTGACACGTTCTGAGGGGAAGGCTTTCTGTGACTTTGAAGGAGGCTCTTAGGGGAGAAAGCCTTCTCTGTCTTGGTGGCCAGCGAGGGTCCGGAGCAGCCTCAGACAACGCTCATAAAATAAGAAATTAATATTTTAATTCTTTGAACTGTTCTTCCTTTGTGAGGTCTGTAGCTGTAAGGCATTTTAATTTGCATTTCAATGTGCTACTTTTTAAATAAACATGATAAAATCAATTATCCTCTTTTAGAGTGTGTTTGTAAATCACCGTTTATTAAACATACCCTTTAAAAGACAGAAATTAAAAATAAAAACAAACCAAATACTAAATATTTTATTAAATTGGAAGCTGAACACAGTTGCTCATTCTGACTTTGTTTGCTACAGTAGGACGAGGCAAGCAGCAAAGGCAGGAGGTGAGAGGTGGAGACTGTCGAGCAGAGCAGGCCCATGTGTCATGTGACCAGTACCTGTCACCTCTGACCCTGTGGGTGACAATGATGCCAACAGAGTCCTGAACGAAGACAGAAACATGAGCAGAGAGGGAGGTCAGAGCACTGGTCGGTGGTAGGGCTGTCGTGGTGTGGAGGAGAGGCCATCCCTCAGGAGGAGGGAGCAAGGCCAAGAAGCCGGGAAACCCAGGGGCACCACGGCGCTGACGTCCTGAAGTCACAAAGGCTGACTTTGGGCTCAGTTTCTTCTTGGGTTGTACCTTGAGCTGTGAAGTTGGGTTGCTTACCTGCGGTCTCTCTTCTTTCTAAAACAGAGGCCCTCTGCTAAAACCTGCCTCTCAGCACTGCTTGTGCCACATCTGCACGTTTTTGTATTTTGTGTTTTCATTTCATCCGTCTCGGGCGTTCCTGGTCCTCCTTCTGATTTCCTGGCTGTCCAAGAACATGTGGTTTAGCTCCCTCAAATGTGTGCATTTCCCATTTCCTCTGGTGGCTGGTTTCAGCCTCCTCCTGCTGTGGTTGGGGAAGACACTTGAGATGATTTCAATGTTTTTAAAGCTGCTCAGACTTATTTAGTGGCCTGGCACGTGATCCGTCCTGGAGAATGCATCTCGCACCCTTGGGAAGAAGGGGTCACTGTGTGGGATGGCATGCTCCGAGGACATCTCCGAGGACCGTTTGCAGTGCTGGGCTTCCTTACTGATTCCTGTCCACATGCTCCCCGCTGTGCTCAGAGTGGGTCTGGGGTCTCCCGCAGCACGGCGTTGTTCTCTTCCTCCCCCTGGTATCATCACCTGTATACTCAGCTGCAAGGTGTCATCCTTGCTCAGGAATCGATCCTTCTGTCATTGTATCACGTTCTTCTTTGTCCTACTTGATGGGGAGTGCTTGAAGTACTTCACCCATGTTTTAGGTAAAATTCTGCCTTCCGCTGAGATTAATCCAGAAATGGGATGAGTTAATCGTTGCTCTGGTTATGTCACTAATGAGCCATGCAACAGCGAGGAGGGAGAGAACTGCTCCAACACGTAAGTTTGCCCATCTGTAAGTGAATGACATTCACTTGATTCAGTTTATAGGAATTTCCAATTTTCAATGTTTCCAGCAGACTGAATGCAAACATGGCCTTGATTCTGGGCACGCCGCTAGATTTTTTGTAAACTGCTTGCAACGCTGCCTATTGTAGATATGAAATGAGTTTCTCTTGATCTGGGTGAATATACTTGTTGGACAAGAATTTAGCAAATTCTAATTTATGGTGACATCAGAGACTATGGAGCCAGTTATTTGAATGACAACTTTATCACATTTATAAAAATGACACATGGTGACTATAAAACATACTGGCAATTCAGAAAAGTATAAAGGAAGTAATCACCTAAGGTCTTCAAAAATAATAGTGCTTTTATTTGATAAATATTATTTCTCTACAAGGATATATAAATAAAAGAAAATGAGGAAGAGAGAAAACGTCTAAGCACAGATTCAGACCATAAAATTTTAATTTAAAAAGTATTACACTTACTAATCCTTGATTTTATCAGAGAGGAAAAACTAAGGAAGAATTCAGATTCTGATAATTACTCCTTTAAAAACCTAGTTTCTATAAATGTATTCAAAGCCAGAGAAGATGAGAAAATCACACGGCTCTCCCGCGGCGCTCAGATATTTTGTCCTTACCTGTCCTGTTGCCACTTTGCCTTGGCTCAGACCTCTTTTATAACCTGCAGCTCTGTGCATTCCTCCCCTACTCTGGCTTCCCTGGGGATTTCTGTGCAGCACACACATTTCAAAAGTGGAGAGGAGTCTAACACCAGGGGAGATTTCTTAAGTAATGGAAAACTAGTGCCAATGTAGACCTTCTGCTTCCTCCATAGTCCCCAGGCAGGGAGTCCTCAAGATGCAGTTCATTGGCTTCTTGGAGCCACATTCCTATGAATCAAGCATCACAATTAGCAATCTGTGTACCTTGCCTCTGTGGACACGCATGTATCCCTAAAGAGCACTAGTACACACATGCATGCACAAGCATGCACGTGCGCGCGCACACACACAAACTTAAAACAAATGGTGATTTTAGCAAAGTTGCAGGATACAAAAATCACTTGCCTTTTAATAATATAACAATGACCAATATAAAAAGTAACTTTGTAAGAGAACAATCCCATTTAATGTGATATCAAACAGAATTTAGGAATAAACTTAACCAAGACTTGAACAATAAAAGCTACAAAACCTTGTTAAAAGAAAATTTAAAAGATACAAATAAATAGTAAGATGTTTCATACTTTTAGATCCGAAGACTAAATACTATTACAAAACCCATATCACTCAAAACAATCTATGGATTTAATATAGTCCCTACTAATTTCCCAATTTTTTTTCTAGTTCTAGAAAAAATTCACATGGAATTTCAAGGGACCTCAAATAGCCATGAAAATCTTGAAAAAGTAGAACAAAATTAAAGGCTTCACAATTCATTACTTCAAAACTTACTGCAAAGCAGAGGTAAACAAGATGGTGTAGTTTAAAGACAGATGCATCGACTAATGGAATAGCCCAGAAATAAACCCTTGCATTATAACCGTCAGCAAGGATGCAAAGGCCACCCCCCTGGGAAGAGGACAGTCTCTTCATCAAATGGCATTGGGGAAACTGGGTATTTAAACACACAACAATGTAGCTTTGTATATGCCATATATAAAAATTAACTCAAAGTAGACTAAAGGCCTAAGCATAAGTCCTAAAACAATAAATGCCCTAGAAGAAAATGATAGGGGTAACATTGGACTTGGCAAAGGTTTCCTGGATGTGACACTGAATGCACTGGCAGGGAAATCAAACAGATGAGAGGGACCATGTCATTTATGAATGTCTGCACATCACCACAAGAGTGAACAGGCATGTGGGAGACACATGTGCAAATTATAAATCCCTAAGGGCTAATATCCAAGGCATATGAGGGGGCTTTTACAACTCAACAACCCCCAAACTGCAAATAACCTGAATAAAAAATAGGCCAAGAACTCGAACAGATATTTTTCCAAAGAAATATACACAATGGTCAATAAACATATGAAAAAGACATTCAACATCCCCATTCACAAGAACGATGTGAAACAAACCCACAACATAACTGCACACACATTAGAATGGACACTAGCAAAATAAAGGAAAGTAGTTAGTATTGGTGAGGGTACTGAGAAATTGGAACACTTGTGCCTTGTTGGTGGGAATGTAAAATGAAGCCACCACTAAAGAAAACGGTATAGATGTTCCTCAAAAAGCTGAAAATAGAATTTTTATATGATCCAGGTAGAAGTCACCAAATGCTTGTGGGCAGAAGAATGAACAAAGAAAATTTGGAATACACTTAAAATGGAATATTGTGCAAACTTCAAAAAGAAAGAAATCCCGTCACTGGTTGCAATTTAGATTCCTTGTGAGGGGATTACGCTAAGAGGACTGAGCCAGCCACACAGAACGAGTACTGCATGGTCTACTCCCGTGAAGAATCTATCAGAGTCATATAAATGGAAAGCAGAAAGGAGACAGAGAAGGGCCGGCGTGGCTGGAAACCAGGCTTCTTGGGCACAGAGTTTCAGATTTGCAAGACAGAAAAGACAGGGATTTGGTGCATGGCACTGAATACACTCAACACTCTCAGCCATATGCTTAGAGCATCATGATGGTCAACTTAATGTCAAGTGGCTTTTATCACAATGAAAAAAATAGAGTTCTGTCAAGTAGCGTGTCTGGGGAGTCCCTGTCTTCTCCTGTTAATTTTCCTCTGGAATTTTTAAAGGGCTGTACCCAGTTAAATTCTCTAGGGCAAATACTTGTATTGACTCCTCTTTCCTTGTCACTCCTCCTAGGGGGTGGGGATGGGGACACAAGGCGAGGCTATCCTGAGCCCATTATACACTTTGTTTCTTTGGTTTGCTCCCCTTGTATGTGGGCATCACGTACCGGTTTTCCGTTGTACATGTGGTCACACCCCCTTTCTTGTCTACTCGTTGAATTTTTAATTGGGTATTTATTTACTAGGTACTCATGGGAGAGAGATGATGTGATCAGCATCATCCTGGCATCGTCACCGTGCCACGTGGGCATTGTCACGTGCATGATATTACATTATATTGCCAAGGTGCTCACTGCTGAAATTTATGTTACTTGTTCTTAAGCAACTTAGTGTACACTGAGCACTTACTGAGACACCCTGATGGCTGTGGTCTGAATGTTCCCACCCCCTCCTGAATTCCTGAGCTGAGATTGAATCTCCAGTGTGATGACACTGTAACTGAATGCTGGAATTTTTAAAGGGCTATACCCAGTTAAGTTCTCTAGAGTGAATATTTGAATTGACTCCTCTTTCCTTGTTACTCTTCCTAGGGGGTGGGGATGGGGACACAAACTGGGGATATCCTGAGCCCCATTATACTCACACAGCCAAAAAGCACAACCAAGAGCTAAAAGGGCAGAGAAAGGTTATTACCTGCAGCAGGTAAGGGGAACGGTGGGTTATTTTCAAACCCAGCGCCTCTCCAAACAAAGGAAGCCCAGGGATTGTTTTGGGGAGCTCGTGCACAGCCATAGAGGGAAGCTCAGGTGGGGGGTGGCGCACACCCACGCATGGTCAGTTTAAGACCCTGGGTTCACACAGATGCTTCTGGGCACACTCAGTTCAGTATTATAAGGAGCCAAGTTCACTCTGGGTGGCCTAAAAGTAGAGTTGGAGTGACTTGGTGACCGTGGTTGGTTCCTGTAAGTTTCTCCAAAAACTTTTAGCCGACACAAAAAGAAAGCACAACTTTAAAAGTGTTAAGAGTCTTATAAAAGGGGCAGTGCGTTCTCCCTTGTGAGTGTGGGAGTGTGCCCTTAAAGGTGCCTGTCTCCCTCAGCTCCTAACCGTATTTAAAGTTGAGACATGTTTTTTAAAAACCCCCGAGATGGGGGGATCTCTGAATCTCTGATCCCCTTACTCTACCCACATGGTCTTCCTACTTTCATAAGACCCCTTGTTTTCTTTATCACCCTCTAGCTTCCACATATGAGACAAAGCATATGACACTTGGTTCCAAGCCTGGCTTATTATTTCACTCAGCATAGTGTTCTCCAGTTTCATCCATTTCCCTGCAAGTAACTTAATTTTGTTCTTCTTCATAGCGGAATGTGTGTGTGTGTGTATGCCACATTTTCTTTATCCATTCCTCTGGTTTGATAACTTGGCTATTGTGAATTGTGCTGCAATAAACAAGGGTTCACATGCGTCTGTAAAGCATGCTGTCTTTAATTATTTTGGTTAAATACAGAGAAGTGGAATAGCTGGATAATATGGTAGTTATGTTTTTAGTATTTTGAAGGACCTCTATACTGATTTCCATGGCAACTGTAGAAATGTACATTTCTACCAACAGTGTAAAGTGTTGTTTTCCCCCACCTACTTACTAGCGTTTATTGTTAATTGATCTCTGGGTGATTGTCCTTGTGAGTGAGAAGGAATCTCAGAATGGTTTTGATATGCATTCTCCTAATAGCTAAAGGTGTTGAACATTATTTCATATAATTGTGGGCCATTTGTATTCCTTCTTTTAAGAAGTGTCTGTTTAGTTCATTTGCCCATTTATTGAATGGGTACTTGCTTCTTTGATGTTGATTTTTTAGTTCTTTATATATTCTGGGTACTAATCCTCTGCTGCAAGAAACTGGAAAAGATTTTGTCCCATTCTGAAGGTTCTCTCTTCACACTCTATTTTCTTTTGCTGTGCAGAGGCTTTTCAGTCTGATGTCATCCCATGTATCAATCCTTGGAATTATTTCCTTAGCTATAGACGAATATTCAGAAAGTCTTTGTGCCTGTATGTTGGAGTGTTGACCCTATGGTTTCTTCTAGCAGTTGCAAAGTTTCTGGTCTTATAACCAGGTCTTTGATCCATTTGGAGTTGACTTTTGTACTTAAGGCTTCCCCGCAGTTTTCTAAAGAGGATGTCTTCTCTGATGTATGTTTTGGGCCCTTTGGTCATGAATCAGATCATTGTATCTGGGGGGTTTGTCTCTGTGTCTTCTATTCTGTGCAATTGGTCTATGTGTCTGTTTTTATGCCAGTTTGATGCTGTTTTGATATCCTGGCTTTGTAGTACAATTTGAATTGGGTTTTGTGAGACTTCTATATCTGATTAATTTAGCAAAATGGCAGGATATAAAATCAACACACAAAAGTCAGTAGGTTTTCTATACATCAAGAGTTAATGCATCAGAAATAAATCAATCCTATTCAAAATAACCTCAAAGGAAAAGAAAATAGTTAGGAATAACTCTAACCAAGGAGGTGAAAGACCTTTACAAGGAAAATTACAGAACACTGTTCAAAGAAAGAGCAGAAGACACTTGAGTCCAGCTGACACCTGGGCTGCAGGCATCCAGGACCGTGAGAGACCCGTGTCTGCTGTTTAAGCCTCCTCGTCTCTGGTCCTTTGTCACAGTGGCACACACTGACGGGCCTCTGAGTCAGTCCACCCAGGAAGTAGTACAGAAGGGGTCAGTTAATGTAGGGGGACGGGCCTGCCTTCCCCCTCCAGGCAAGGCCTGGTCCAGCTCAGCAGGGGGGGAGGGGCGAGCGAGGACTCTGCTGTTCTGATCCCAAGCTGCCACGCAGGAAGAGCTGGTGTTCAACCCCGAGTGTCCACGGCTTGTCTCCTCGAAGACCGATTGCACCCGCACAGAGACAGAGACCTTTGTCTGCACATAACAAAAAGGGTTCTTTCTAAAAGACACAATGAAACCTATAGAATCTCAACAGTGAACTTGAGGAGTTGATAATATCTAGTGCAGTCAGCGGGGGAGGAGACGTTCTGCTTGCATTGCTGATATGAGTACCGATCGCTCAGTGGATCTGGAAAATAACTTGACAGAACCTACTAAAGAGAAAGACACCTGCATCAGGCACAGAAGAGCACCCTGGGGGAGGTATCCTGGGGAAGTTGCACCATCAGGGGTAAGACTGTGTGGATAAGGATGTTACTGAAGTGTTGTGTGTGGTGGCGACAAGACAGAGAAACTGGCACATCAACCGTGAATACATGAAAAACAAGCACGTCTTAGTGTGTCCACCTACAGGACGGCACACAGCTATGAGGACTGTGTTGGAGGCATTGGTTGAACGTGACTTGAAATCTGTATTTTGAGTGTGTGAGTGTGTGAGTGTCCGATGTGCCTCGGTTTGTGTGGCTGTGTGCATTTTTTTGAGCACAGAAAACCGCCCAGAAGGCTGTACTCTGGAGCTTTAGCGCTGATTCCCGGGCAGGCGTTGAGTAGCGGAGGGGCTGGAGAAGCAGTTCTCTTCCTTTGCGATTCCTGGGGTGACCTGTGGATTCATCTTGCTGCAACAGTGGCATGTGTTTCTCTTGTAGTTTAAAAAGAAAATCCACTAAATCATTAAAAAAATAAAATTTTAATAATTTGTGGCCTAGGGGACAGATACAGCAGAACCCGGGCCTCGGGTTCTCTTCTGCCTACAGAACTTCCACGTCACAGGTCCCAGCCCCTCGTCTGTGGGTTCACTCAACACACAGCTAGTGGTATCAGCAGAGTGACAGGCACTGTGTCCCCTGGGGAGAGACCCCCATGTATGCACTCTCACTTCAAGAACTGTCTGTCCTGGGGGACACGAGGCTGTGATCTGTGAGTCCTCTGCCCCAGCTCTCACTGGAGGCGAGTGACAGAGGTAGCAGATGGGACTCTAGAAGGTGCTGAGGTGGGTTGTCACCCCACAGGCCCTTCAGCAGCTTCCCTTCCTCATTCGTTTGAAAAGGCACTTGCCTGTCCAGGGTCAGGCACGACGAAGCTGGGCCAAGCTCACACACGCAGAGCAGAGTAACGAGGAAATATTCCCTCCTTCTCCATGTACAAGAGGTGCTCCCGGCAATCGCCATGTGCAAATAGGGCCGCCTGTCCCCAGGTTTCCTGGAAAGGGCCGACTATTATCCATAGCAAAGATCTATCTCAAAAACTCACGCATTTCTAAGTACTCATTGGATCTATTGTGAAGGCTCTTCCAAAATACCAATGCTAGGCACAGTGTGCACCGATGTTCCAGAGCAGACGTGGGAGTGGAGTGTGGGGACTGAGAGAAGAACCAGCCTGATGGCCCGACTCTCCTGCGCCCACCATTCCACAAAGGCCTGAAGGTATCTAGCAAAAATCCACCAAGACTTCAGTAACGGTTTGGATATGAGGTGTCCCCCCAAAACTCATGTGGAAGACAATGCAAGAATGTTCAGAGGTGAGATGATTAGATTATGAGAGGTGTGACCTAATAGGTGGATTAGTCCACTTGAAGGGACTCACTGAGTGGTAACCGTAGGCAGGTAGGGTGACTAGAGGAGGTGGGTCCCTGGGGGGTGCCTTTAGAGCTCTCTGTGCTTCCTGGGCTGCACGTGCTGAGCTGCCTTCCTCCACCCGCCCTTCCCATGATGCTGTACCCACCTTGGGCCCAGAGCCGTGGAGCAGGCTGACCTTGGCCTGGACTCTGAAACTGTGGCCCAAACAAACTCTTCCTCTTCTACATTTTTCTTGTCAGGTCTTTTGGTCACAGTGACGGAAAGTTGACTAAAACAAATCCCACCTATCGTTGTCCCCTCCCCCCAATAAATAAAACCCGGGATCTGACTTCTGCTTAGCCACAGGAAGAATGGCCAGGAGGGGAACTGTCCCAGGAATCTTTCAACTCACATTGTAGCTTGAGCAATGCTTAAAAGAAATCTTCCACATGTGCCCAGGAGACGCGCAATAACAGAGGCAGTGAAGGGACAGAAAGCCTGGCTTGAGGTCACGTGGCAAGGATGGGTCACCATGCAGTGAGGGAGGGCTTCAAGACAAGTGCTGGCTGTGACCACCTTTCTCCGCTGTGGCTTTGGAGAGCCCAGGTCTCAGGAGGCACCCCAGCACACCTTTCCATGATTCTCTGTCATGGGGCCTTGTGACTCAGGTATGGG
The DNA here is from genome assembly GCF_001458135.2 of Marmota marmota marmota. NCBI lineage: Eukaryota > Metazoa > Chordata > Mammalia > Rodentia > Sciuridae > Marmota > Marmota marmota. Next base: position 1,017,466 of record NW_026000164.1, on the reverse strand, counting down.
TGCTCTTGGTAACACCGGGTGCCTTGTACCTGGTCATGGGGTTGAGAGGCTGGTCCCAATGCGTTTGTGATCGATGTCTGCCGGGGTAGGAGGAGTCCACTGCAGGGCCTGGATGGCTCCTGAGTGATGTTGGGTAAATGGCTTTACCTCTCTGAGTCTCAGCTGCCTCATCTTTTAGATAAGTGTTTTACATAAGTGACTTATGACACTGGGTGAGTCCAGATGCATTCTAAGGTGGGCATTCTGGTTCTGTTGACCCACCTCCATAAAGTCATGTTTCCCACCAGGCCAAATATCCAATGGAGTCAGAAAGACCCACTGGAGAGGCAAGACTCAGCACTAGCCCCCAGCGGCCTCTGTCCCCTGCAGCAGGATGGGCCCAGTGCACAGGCACAGGCCGTTTCCCAGCGTTCTTGCAGGAGCCGAGCACTGGCCACCGCTTGCTGGACGCTCAAGGGAGGTCCATGTGACGAGCTGGTTCTATAGGATGTATGCTGTCACGTGTGTGTGAGGGGTGCGCTTCTCATTTCCAGTCCTAACCTGGATTCTAACCTTCACGTTTTCCATCACAGGACATGGCCACTTCTCAGAGTTCACCCATTTGCTGTGCTCTCTGTGCTCCATTTTCTTTTTGTCAAGATGTATTTGTTATTGTCTGCTTCATGGTGCTATTGGAACCATCAAAATCATCCTATGAAGTGTCCCCGGCAGCGTCTGGGAAGGTTGAGTGTGTGAGGAGTGGTAGCCTCTGGCTGCTTGCTTCTCACCAGCAAGGGGTCTTGGAGGGGTCACGTCCTCCTTGTGCAGGCTGAAGGGACCCCGGCTCAGGGTGCACCTTCCAGCCCAGGCTTCCCTCGAGGCTCAGTTCTCCTGCCCCAGTGCAGGCTGCTATGGGATGCACTGTTGGCGCCCCACAGGTAAGCACTTAATTAAGATATTTTCCAAACTCTTTTCAATGGTTCATATCTGTGGGTTATGGAAGATGTTGTGGGTCCTGCCCGCATGGAATCGCAGCGTTTTAAGAGACCAGGACTTTTACAGCATGTGCACAGACACCAAATCCTTGCAAAGACAGTAAGTAACCCGAGAGCGGAGCTCACATCAGGCAGCCTCAGGAGCTCTCAAGAGTGCCCATCCCTCAGGCCCTGGAGGCCCTGGAGGCCGAGGAGAGTTTTCAGAGGAGCTCAGGCTGGAATTGGCTTTGAAATGTGGGTGGGACTTTCAAGGGTGCAGGAAAGAGATAATGTCCCCAGTGGTGACAACAGCATAAGCAAGGGACAGGAGTGGGAACTCACTTGGTACGTGGAGGGGACAGGGCTGGTGGCAGCTCTGAGTCTGTGACCAGCCTCCCCACCAAGAGTGGTAGGAGAAGGTGTGGGAGGAATTAATCCTGTGGTCTGGTGGCCCCTTCTGCTGTCTTGGATTGAAATGGTCTTGAGCCAAGCAGATTGTTGATGATGGTGGGTGGAAAAAACACGGGGTTTGGGAGTCAGGGGTCAGGTGTGGTCCTGAGCCCTCTGGCCAGGCAAACTTCACTGTCTGCTTCCTTTCCCCCCCTGAGTGGAGACACAGCCTTCCCTTGATGCGGTACCCAGTTATCCTGAGGACAGAATGAGATAACAGAGTAATTTTTTTTTTTTTTGCAGAAAAACTAAAGTGCTCCAAGCTTAAGAAAATTTTATAATATTCTCTAGTCTTTGCTACTGAAATCGGATCTTTCCTCAAAGTAAGAATAGCAATATTCAATCTCATGCGAGGTTTAGTTGAAATTGGAAACTGTACCATGACATTGCTTTCTGGAAATTTCCCTGGAGAATTGGCTAAAGTAGCAGCGGTTACCCAGGGAGGCTGCTCAGTGGGGCCTGGACCCGCGGGCATGGCGCATTTCCCCGGCAGTCACGGAGTGGAGTGGTGCTGCCACCCTGGCTCGCATTGGGAAGGCCTCATTTCTTTCCCCATGGCGGTTTTACGGCAGATCAGCTGGAGTTTGTAAGCCAGAAAAATGCAAGGGTGACACCACAGCAAGGCCCCGTGAGCAGCCCCAGGGTGGAGGGTCCTCAGGTGGAGAAGGAGCTGAGGTGTGCAGTCACACGGTGACAGCCCAGGAGCACTTCTCTCAGCGAATCTTACTGTCCTTTCTGACCGTCACAGGTGAAGGGAAGAATGGGTCCCCGAGCCAGTGGCCAATGAATAATAGGTTTGTCAAGCAGGCAGCGCTACACTATCCGTGGTTGTTTTGCCTTAGCTAGAGGGACACCTGAGAAGATGGTCATGTGCCTTTGTGCATGTGGACTTGATAAAATCCTGTGCCCGCTCCTCTGACTCTTCAGAGCTGTTTTACCCCACACCACACTCCTCCTTCTGTGACAAAGGACAAGTGTGCTGGATTCCGTCATTGTCCTCTTTCCCTGTCGTAGGAAGCCACCTGCCAGCTTGAGGGAGGCTGTGGGAGCATCGGTGATGACAGTGGTCGCTGGGTGTCCCCCTACCCACCATTCCACAGCGACCCATGGCTCTGTCCGCCCTGCCCTCCTGGTGCCTCTGGGGCTCAGGGGTAAAGGCAAAGTGTGGGCGTGAGACGGCCAGGCAGATCTCTACCTCCTAACCTCAGAAGAAAATACTTTGTCCCTGCCTTAGTACTTTACCCATTAAAAAAACAAAAACAAACAGACAAACAAATAATGTCTGTGTGTCAATGAGACAAAGATCAGGCATGGATTTTTCCATGGATAACTTCTCGGGTGGCATTGGGAAGCTAGCCTGAGTCTCCATCAGGTTCTTGAGAGCTCACGGACACACAACACTCTGCCTATGTCTGGTGTACACTTGGTATCCATGTCCCCTGGAAACTGCACCATGACATGGCTTTCTGGAAACTTCCCTGGAGAATTGGCTGAAGTAGCAGCGGTCACCCAGGGAGGCTGCTCAGTGGGGCCAGGTGGGGCCTGGAAGGGTGACCGCAGTAGAGCTCCGTCACACAGGCATCACCTCTGCAAAGTCACGCTGTGCGTGTGTGTGTGTGTGTGTGTGTGTGTGTGTGTGAGAGAGAGAGAGAGAGAGAGAGAGAGAGAGAGATTTCATTTAAGGTCTATCTTTGTGGCAAATTTCAGGAACACAACGCAGTGTTGTCAAGTATTGTCACCAGGGTGTGCTTTGATCTCCTGAACACAGGCGTCTTGCATAATTGAAACTTAGGAGCTTCGATTTAAAAGGAGAAGAAGACTACTGAGCGCCAGCAAAGCCTCCTGCACAAGGAGCGGCAGACAGGAGGCTCAGCCTGCAGCAGCCACATCTGGCGGATACGGATAGTGGGGCTCTGTCCCTGGGGACTCATCTTTGATGCTCCTGATGACCCTGTTCCCTTCCTGGACCTGAACACAGGCCCCACCTGACCCCGCCCTTGGTCACCTACGAGCTACTCAGGGATTGGGCCCCACTGGTCAGTGGTTTCTGCTGACCCTTGACCTCAGCCCTGGACTTCCTTTGGGCCTGCGGGAGGCCGTGTGGATGAACCACTTTTAGCTGCCTGCTCCAGTGCCGAGGAGCAGAGAGGTGCTGTGCCTCATCATTTGCTGTCACAATGCTCCCTCCCTCCTTCCTTCCCTGATGGCAGTTACCTGTGAGAAGTGAGGGCACAGTTGGGGCCGTCGGGTCCCTGGCCGGGTGCTCCTCTGTGCATTTCCCCAGGTTCCTTCAGGGGGTGTCTGGTGAGTGTGTCAGACCAAAGGCACCTGCTGGCATCGCAGACTTCTGCCCTGACACCAAGGCCTCCGAAGGTGCCCCTCACAGGCCATGTTCAGCGCCGTCCCCCTGCTCCTCCCCAGAGGACGAAGCCACTCCCTGGGCACAGCTTCCAGTAGCAGGACAGTGGTCAGGAAGAGGCTCCAGGGGCAGGGGATGAGGCCAGACCTGGAAGGGTCAGCTCCTACTGTGTGTCTCACTTGAGTCGGGAGCCTGTGAAGGTCTTGGGAGTTCACAGTGTCGCCTCAGGCAAGTCCTCTGTGGTCCATGGAATGTCACACCTGGGAATTCAGAGAATGGGCCATTCTGATGACCAGGATCCGGGAAGATGCCTCAGAAAAGGAGAGATCTAGGTCAACTGTCGATTGAGAGGAACTGCAGAACCGGCTCCGTCACAAGAGGAAATGGGAGCTGGACAGAGAGACGGGTGTCTGGAAATGGGACCCCGTGTGGGAGCAGAGGTCTCCTGCTTCCTGTCTCCTTTTCGCTTCTGTGTTTGTGTGGTTTGGTGGTAAAGTGCCCCCCGGCTTCAATCCCCAGTACCAAAATCAAGAGAGGCCTTCACCAGCAGGAGTTAAGCCACACATTGCCTTCCTGCAGGCTTTCACGTTGGTGGACCTCCCAGAGGAAAGGACACCTTCCACTGGGCATTCGTCCCGATGCGTGATGGGCCACACCTTCCTGCTTCCCCTCCTCAAGCCGAGCCAGAGCTGAGGCTGCCTGACGTCTGTAAGATGCTTCATTTCTTCCTGAACATTTTAGAATGCCTGTTTTTCTTTTCCTTCAGCAACTCAGATACTGCTGCATTTATATGAGTGTGACACGTAACAGGTAGTTTATGCACATGTATGAACTAAATTGGCCCTGCTATGTGTGTGTGAGAATGAGGACTTCCGCCCCCGGGCTTTTTCATATAATGTACAGTGTTTCAGGTCTTTGGCCTCCTGACATTAGTCAGAGGATGCATTATATCTCTCTTTGCTTTGGCAGTAATAGGAATTGAATGTCCTCTCCATTTTTCCTGCGTCTATTTCCCAAACCCTATGCAAGTTGTAAATGAGATTAATATATATTAATGTAATTTATGATAGGCGCTTAATGCGTATTTAATGTGAATCATGAATAAAGAATGTTTTGTCCACCTCAGAGATACTTTCATTTTAACCGATTCCTCTAGTTGGGAACCAGCGCTCCTTTCCTTGTCTAGGGAAGAGAGAGAAGGGGTCTCTCCTTGTGCGTAAAGCTGGTGGGGGTATCAGCCAGGGCTCTGGGGAAACAGAGAAGTAGGGTACACAGGGATGTATGTAAGAGACTTCTCAGGGAATGGTCACCTGCGGTTGGGGCTGAGAAGTCCCAGGACAGCCGCTGAGTGATTCCATCTAAGTCTGAGGCCTGAGAGCAGGGATTCGATGGGGGGGCGGCTCTCCAGGGAGGAGGCATGGAGGGCATTGCTGTGCTGGCCTCAGAGTCCAAAGGCCCCACATCCAGGAGCTTTCTGCAGACACAGAAGTGGAAGAACCAGCTCAGGGAGGTCTGAGGCCTCCTCCCTCTCTCCACCTTCTGCTCTGTTGGCTCCTCAGTGAACTGCAGAATGCCTAGGGTGAGGTGGCCCTTTAGTCTGCTGGTTCAGATGCTGATCTCTTCCAGAAACACGCAGACACACCCTGAGATAGCATTTACCAGCTCTGTGGGCAGCCGGTAGCCCTGTCAGGTGCACCAGCCACCCCAGCGGGGCGTGTTTCTGGTTTGACAATAGGGTTGGGTCGCCCCAGAGAGCACTTTAAGGTCTGTGGTGGGTCAGACTCAGAATGGATCCCCTCATCAGACACCTGGAGCCCCTCATCAGACACCCTTCGCACAGCGGCAAGAGCACTATGGCTGGCCTCTGGTCTCTGCGGGGGTCCTTGACCACACAGGGAAGAGCAGAGCTGGTCCAGAGGGACTCAGGAGACCCTGAGGGAATCAGAGGTGAGGACGGACGGGGTGTGTGTGTGTGTGTGTGTGTGTGCGCGCGTGTGTGTGGGGGGGTCTTCGGGAAGAGGGGCTCACTTGCTTTCATTTTCAAGCCTGTGAGTCGGGAAGGCTTCACACTTGAATGCTCTGCCCGCGTGAGCCTTTTGGACTCACACGGCAGGTGACGGCCCTCTCTGTGAGGTGACTGACTGTCCACAGCTGTGACAACCTGTCCTAAGTGTTCACCACGACTCTCAAACCCCAAAGAAGAGTGGCAGGTGCCTCACGCACGGTGGGTCAGGTTCACAGAACTGCACCAGAGGAGACAGAGGTACCATGGGGCACAGTTGTCAAGGGAGACACCTTTCCCGGAACACCGCCTCCTCCCCGGATCTCCTCATTCCCAGGAATGTGGCTGGTGACGCCTGGGAAGTGGGGAAGGCCTCACACCTCCAGCAGGCAAGAGACGCGTCTTATTAATTAATTAACTTATCAGCTGTACTGGGATTAAATCCGGGCCTTGCACATGCGCGTCTCATGCTCTTCCTCTGAGCTGCGTCCCCAGGCCAAGAGCTGCTCTTAGCCAGCCTCATGCCCCTTGTCCCCCCATCTTCCCCAGCCCTCTCACACATGTGGATGCAGATGAGGTGGTGGCCTCTGTGTCCCCTGTAAGAGTGTCACCGCAGTGCCCTCAGAGCTCCACTGTGTCAGGTCACTCACTGCCGGATGGGACTCAGGTGGAAGGAGCCAGGCACCCTTGACTTCCCTGAAGGTCAGACCACAACCTCAGAAAAACCTGAATCCTGACAAACTGCTATGTACCATCCCCAGCCAAACCTCCCCGTGTGGGCCCACTCTCAGCTCAATGGGGGCAAAAATTAAAATGATGAAGTATAGTTTACACCCACACGCACACAGTCAGTTAGAATATTCTTTCCAGGATAAAACAAGTACCCAAATCCATCACTATTTCACATTTTACCAAGATGGAATCTGGGCACCAGGAGCGAAGATGTTTGCTCCAAAGCTTGTTGTGGGATCCACAGCCAATCGTGTTGTGTCTTCCTGGTCCTCTCCCCTTGGTTCTCCTGCCCCGGTGTCAGCCTCACTCCTGCAGGAGAGGTTGACCGTGGTGTCCCCTCGGCCTGACCGAGGGCTAGACAGTGCCTCCAGCCCTCCCTCCCCTCCAGGAGCACCTTCCCTAGGGAAGTGGTGACTGTGGGTTCTTTCTCTGCCCTGTTCAGTCGTAAACCCCTTCAAAAGCCTCTTGCCAGTTGAATAACCCAGAAACTTCCTTTCCGGGGCTGGGAGCTGGCTCTTTGCCTGTGATCTTCAAGGAAGACAGCTCAGCCTCCGTCCCCGCCTCTGTGGGAGGCTGCCTGGCTCTGGGGCCCCTGATCCACGGGCAGCTACCTCCTGCTGAGGATTCTGAAGTGTGCCTGTCCTCAGGTGAAGCCACTCAGCAAGCACAGGGTCTCTGCCATCCCCCGGCCTTGCCTGCTCTGTAGGAACTCCTGCTACAGCTTCCACAGAGCTGAGCTCAGACCCTGCTCTGGCCTCTCTCCTCTCGTGTCCCAGCCTTGTGGAAAGTCTCCCTGACCTGTTCAGCTTGGTCTGGCACTTGACATTGGTGAGGTCAAAATAAAAATAGAGGCTGGGCGCAGTGACACATTGTAATCCCAATAACTCACGAGGCTGAGGCAGGAGGATCACAAGTTCAAGGTCAGCCTCTGCAACTTAGCAAGACCCTGTCTCAAAATAAAATAAAACTTCAAAGGAGGGCATGTGGCTCAGGGGCAGAAGGCTCGCCTGGCATGTGTGAGGCTCCAACCCCAGGACCATGGGAATAAGAAAGGGAGGGAGGAAGGGAGAGAAAAGAAACGTCCTCCTATTTCCCTGAGAGTCAAGGTGCCCCTGGCTGCTCCGCACACACCCTTCCAGGTGGCTTCTCCTTATGAGCCACCGTGTGTGGCAGCCTCTGAGTTGCTGCAAACCTTTCACGACATCTGTGCCACGTAGCTGTCCAAGCCAAGGTACCAGCCGTAAGGCTGAGAGACTGCTCAAGTGCAGTTTCCAGGGAAGTGGGAAAGAGGTTTCGAGGATGCCAGGCAGAGCCAGGGCCGGGCAGAGCGGACGCCAGGCACCTCAGGCGCCAACCGCGGCCCAGGGTATGCTGCGTCTGGGACCAGAACAGGGTCCAGTGGAAGGGGATAACCTGCTCCAGGCCCATGTGCGGTGGGGATCAGGGGTCCACGGGAGGCTCCAACCCTGAACTAGAAAAGCCTATGGCTTGGACGCTCGTCCACTAACGTGGCTGGGCCTCAGGTCCGAGCCCATGGCCTCCAGCTGTACTCATCCACAAGCCCTCTCTCATCCCTGCTCCCCCACTCCAGCACGTCATTCAGCCCTGGAGCCTCTGTCCACTCAGCTAAGATGTCCTGAAGCTTTCAGCAGGACACATCTTGACCCGTCCCCTCCTGTCCACCACCACAGGGGCTAGCTCACACTCCTGCGACTGTTACGTAGCCTGACACAGCACCTGTCTCTTTAACAAGTGTCTTCCCACTGTCCAGCTTAAAGGTAATCCCATTTCCAACAGAAGCTGCCCCCTCCAGCGTCTCCCCATAAAGCTTGGAGTAAGGTCCAGGTTTCTTTGTAGCCTGTCCCCTCTCTCCTCCTGGGCTCTTCTGTGACTCATCCTAACTATGCTGCTCAACGTGGCGACCCCCCGCAGCGTTGAACATGGCGTGGCTTGCCGGTCACTGGTGCTGTCAGGCTCCCAGCTCCGCTCAGACAGCCTCTCGTTCCGCCTGTCCCAGCCCCACTCTGCACCCCAGTTATGGGGTCGCATTTTCTAGGAGTTTTGTGTTTCATTTTGGGAAGTGGCCCCTGCACTGGGTTCGAGAAACACACAAGATGGGCCTGGGCCATTTTGTCTTCCCCGTGCTCAGCACCGGGCTTCCCCAGGCCTTGGGAGAACCCTCAGCAGAGCTTCTGTCTGGGGCACTGCCCCTCCTTCCCCTCCCACCCCACACCACCTCCACCTGCCCTTCTGTCATCCTCTGCACAAAGTGGAACAGTGTTTCCTGGACAGACAGGGTCCCTCCCTCTCTCCTCAGTAGGACTCGATGCTCTCTTTCGGGTAGTAGCAAGAAAGAAAATCATTGACTTTGCTCTTTGTACTAGGATAATGATAACTGATAGACACCCTGAGTTAATAACCTTAAAAAACTCAGAGGTTTTTTTATGGGGCTGGGGGTGTGGCTCAGTGGTAGAGCACTTGCCTCGCATGTATGAGGCCGTGGGTTCCATCCTCAGCACCACATAAAAATAAATAAACAAAATAAAGGTATTGTGTCCTTCTACAACTAAAATTTTTTTTTAATTAAAAAAACTTAGAAGTTTTTACATATTTATAGGAGGGCATAATTATTATAAAGAAGCACTCCTGAGAGAGAGAGCGAGAGAGAGAGAGAGAGAGAGACGTGATATGTTATAGTTGGATGCACAGAAGTCGCTCCACTACTTTGTGCCAACACAATAGCTGTTGTCCTACCGCTTCCCAGGGTCCTCAGCTTGGGGCAGACCGTCTGTCTGAGAGGTTCAGACTCAAGCTATCTCACGATGTGGCCATCACAACGCTGCTGCAGTCATCTGAAGGCTGCGCTGGCTGCAAGGTCACTTCTAAGATGAGCTGTTGGTGGAAACCTGTTTCTTGTAGGCAGTTCTTTACCCCCAGGTTGTCCCCACTGGGCTGCTTGGGGGTCCTGGTAACATGGTGTAACTCAAACAGTGGGTTCCCTCCTGCTGAGAGCTAATGAGCACAACAGAGATAAAAATATGGAGAGAGATTTATTGAGTGAGTAAGGAGAGAACTGGGGCTACGTGCAAAGTAAGGATCTACCCAAATGTGGGGGGCATGGGGATTGGGGAACTTACACACATTCACGTAGGAAAACGCATGCAGGGGAGGTGCACTTCCGGGCATGCTCAGGTCGGGTCATGGATCACATGTTCCAAGAGGAAAGATGACAGACACGAAAGCTTCTGGGCACTCTCAGGTCAGTATTAGAATGAGCCAGGTTCACTCGGGGTTGCCTAAAAGAATGAGTCAGGGTGACCAGGTGACCTGGCTGGCTCCTTGCAAGTTTCTCCAAAGGGTTTTAGCCGAAATAAAAAGGACAGTTCTGAAGGTGCTCTAACAGGGTAGGAGTGTGCCCACAGGCACTGCCTTGCCTAGTGGCCTACAATGGCATCTAGTTGCCCTCGGAATGAGTGATCCAAGTGAGAGGGGTGAGGAAGCAGCCGCAGTGTCTTTTGTGACTTCATCTTGGAAGTCACACACTGTCCTTGAACCATATTCTGTCACTGGAAGGGAATCACCAAGTCCAACCCTCAGGAGGGGAATCAGACTCGACCTTAGGAAGGAGAACTGGTGAAGAACTGGACATGTTTAAGAATGGCCAATAGAGAAATGATCTCACTCGACCCCTTCACACAAGACAAGCTCTGCAGGCAGAGGAGGCTCCCGGCTTCCTCCCACGGGGCCTGTTCCTCCTGTACCTGCCCAACAGGGGTTCAAGTTCTCAGAGGGGCCACCTCACAGGGTCTGTGACTGTTCACCTTTTGGACTTTCAATTAGTCTTTCAAAAGACCAAACTCTTCCATGCAGCACCATGTTGACTTGTGCATAAATATAAAAATCAGCAGCAGCACCTTTTGATTCTGCTTGCTGTCTAATAGGCGTGCACAGTTGAGATGCTCCTCTACACCGTTGAACTCAGGTCACATTCAATCATGAACAACTGTTACTCTGTGGCCACACTTAACGCTTATCGGTACCGGACTAGGTTCAAAAACGATGATGTGCGAGTGGATCTTACAAGAGCTTGTTGAATGGAGAGGCCGGCCTGGGCCCCACACTTGGGGATTTTGACTTAGTTGGACTAGAGTAGATCCAGGGGTCTGAGTTTTAACCAGCTCCAGGTAATTCTGGCACAGGTGATTGACGATTGCATTTTGAGACACACTGACTATAGTGTGTGCCATGGAACCCCACCCAGGCCTCCTTTGCCAAGGCCACAAGCCCACATGGAGTTGTGAGTGTTGTCAATGTCACATGGGCTCTCGTTCAGCCAGAGAATTCCCTGGATGCACCCACCCAGCTCAGGAGCCACGTCCCTCACACCTGGCAGCAGGAGGCCAAGGACCGACTTCATCAGAGTGCAGAGGTGCCTCAGGAGATCAGCTGGGCCTGCAGGTTTCCAGCTGAGGCCACACAGGGCTGCCCACTTAGCTACTCCCCTGTTGTGTTTCCCTGAACTCCCCTTTTCTGAGAAGACACATCAGCGAATCACATGGAGAGAAATCCTTGTCTCCAGCTCTGCTTCTAAGGAGCTCTACAGATGAACCCAACTCAGCCTCCACCTGGAGAAAGAATGTTTCCGTAAAAGACGAGGGTTCAGGCGGAGGCAGCACCTGGGGGGGTGAGAGGGGGGTGAGTAGGCAGGATGTCAGAAGCAGCCATGTTTGTCCCTGTAATGTCCTCCTCACCGATTGTTCACGGTGCCCTTTAGACTTGTTTCCACATGAGCACCCAGGATATAAAAACACAAAACTCAGTGTGAAAACACTTCAAATTGTCTGAACTCTTGCAATTACCAGATAGTAGGTCTCTAATATTTGTAGACTGATTTTAAAATGGCAGCAAACATTTTTGCTCAATGCCATGAACCCAGTGCATCTTCTGGTGCTTCCTCAGACCTGCCCTTCCTTGGGTAAGGCGTTCTCAAAAGCTGACCCGACTCCGTGAGAGTGGCCAGTGGGCCGCATTTCAAACCGTGGGGCTCCTTGCTGATTGCTGTTTCCCGTACTTTCTTCAGAGCGCATCAGGCATTCCGCAGCCGAGGTTATGGTTAAATAGGTTTCTATTTTCCTTTCTTAATGGAGTTAACCTAGCCGGAATTTTCTGGGTCTATCAAAATGCTATCTCACCCGAAGCTCACCCTCTAATGGGATTTGAATAATGTACTGCTATATAACCTCCAAAAATTGATTGAATCTTAAATACTAAGAGGCAGAATTCAAGGATGTGCTTTTATCCCTTGGTCTCTTCTGAAAGGATCGGTAATATTCCATAGGATAAATGTCATTTCAATGAAAAGAAATGGAAGAAGAAAAAGAGTTCATTTTTGGAAAGCTTTATAAATGAATCATTTAAAAATAAAGAATTTAAAAACTGAGATTAAAAACCTCTAATATTAAACTACATTTAGGATTATCCAGTTTAATCACCATTGATTCTGGGTTAAAAAAGCAATCTACCATAATGGACCCAAATGAGGTGCATACATTCGATGATTCTAAAAGCTATGCACAATTATTCTGGAGTATTCTTTAAATACAGAGAGTACACAAGAGAAAATAAAAAGTAAATACAACCTTTAGCTCTTTCTCCTGGAAATAAGCACTCTGAATATGCGCTTTATTTTCTTATAATCATTTATTTCCCATATAGCATTTATAAACATTACTATAATTAAAAAGAAAATGTCTTTAAATTGATTTTTCACATATTACAACATAATCAAACTTTTAAAAGTGTCATTTTCTTTCTTCAGATATTTCCGTCTTTAAGATTTTTTTTTTCCAGTTGAAAACTCATGCATCAGGTGACGGCTCAACATGGCCCAGCAGGGCGCCCCTCAGGAATTGGTCTCTCCACCAGAACCCACAAATGGCAGGAGTTTGCTCATCTTGGCCACCACCATCTCCCTGTTTCCTCCTGTGTGGTGCAGACACATGGACCTTGGTTTTTACAGCAGCAAAGAGCCAGTTGAACAGCTGCAATGTCCACCAACAGACAAGGACCTGGATGCATTGGGCATGTCTCTATAAATCTTTAGAAAGGAACAGGGACTGATACACACTAGAGTGTGTTACCCCTCAGAAGCATTATCCCAAGCGAAAGAAGCCAGGCCGCGGGGGTTGCTCATTTTATGATTCCGCTTCCATGAAATACGCTAGTAAATTGGCCAATCCACAGAGGCAGAAGTAGCTTATTCATTGCCAGGGGCTAGGAGACAGGGGATGGGGAGCAACTCCTTTCCTTTGATGGTGTTTTGGACAGTACAGAGGGGAGAGTTGGACACGTTGTGAATGGGATGAACATCACTGCCTCTTTTGCCTTGGAATAGTTATGTGAATTTCACTTCAAATATATAAAGAAAAGCCCAGACCCTAGTGCAGGCAGCCATACTGCCCTTTCTTTATTGCTGAGTGGGGTCCACTCTGCACACACTGTGGCCCTCATCCCTGTACCAATGCCTGGGTTCGACCCTGGTGATGGAGGACAGATTGGTGGTTGCCAATGGTGACCCAAGATTAGGCTGGGGCAGAAACATCACTGCTAAGGGGTACTTCAGGGGTATCTGTTGGTGCAGGTATGATTTTTGTAGTACCTTTAACTTGCTTTGGTGGTTACAAAACATATACATGTGGTATCAGAGAACTGAACACTTAAGGAAACTTGGAGCACATGAAAACCGCTGATTCAGTGGTCTACCAGGGCCAATTCCTGATTGGTGGCTGTATGGCCCACTGACGTCCCATGCCCAGGAGCTCCATTTCGGCTCAGGAACAGTTGCCCTCTGTGTGCGTCCTCTGAAATCCACATGCTTCTCTGCCCTACCTGTGAAGGCTTTGCTACAGAAGCCTAGGAACAGAAGCTGTGATTCTCCTTTGGGGTTTGCATAAAACCCCACACAACACACTTGCCCACCACAGAGGCCTCTAATCATGCACAGATTCCTGGTTCTGTGGCCTGAGGGGCAAAGAGGCTCATGCCATTCTGGACCTGCCCCGGTACCAGCTGGGTGTGGGTCAGAGCAGCCTTTCCGAGAGTGGAATACGCAGCCTTCCAACCCCAGGTGTGGCTCTACCGTTTCAGTGGTGAGAGCCATGAGAGGTATTAAGTCTCCTTCATTCAGAGAGGACGTCAGGCACGCCAAACTCCTCCCCAGCTCAGTGATATGGTCAGCTCTTAATCTTTATCTGTGAACCACTGGACTGCACCCCTGTTAACAAGGTCTCGGGGGTACTTGAGCTTCTGTCCCAGTTGACATGATGCATCAACGTGGGGACATAGGATGTCCTGTGGAATACCAGAGAGTCCAGGTCTCTTTGAGCAGAGTGTGAGCAGAGATCAGGAGACAGGCCTGAATGGGCACTGTTACCTTTGCCAAGTGATTGAGAATCTTCTTGATTTTTCTTTTTCAATAAGCATGGAAGAGAATGTGCTTCCCACATCCCTGGTCACACTCTACCTGAGGCCACGCTGGTCTGCTCTGGGGGAGATGTCACAACTGCACAGAAGCTGTGGTTGCAGCTCTAACACAGGTGAACTGGGGGCAGGTCCAGACTGGTGAAGCCAATGGAGGTCTGAGGGGGACTCTGCCACGGGCTCCTCTGACTCTGAGGGTGGATCTCTCCATCACCCCTAAGAGGCAGTGCTGTTCAATTTTACTCCCCCTGTAGGCAGGAGAGAGGCAATCTCAGAGACCGCCATTGGGCCCTCTGCACTATGGTACCTCTATCCCTGCATCTCCTGATTACACGTTCAGTGCCATGGAAGGCCACCAGGAGGATCCATGTGACAGTACAGCATCCCAGACTGCACTCAGAGCTCCAGTTTTTATCTTTCTCCCTCCACATACCACCAGTCATGGATGGGGTGGGGTGATGATGACACTTACAGATCCAAGACCCTCTGTCCAGCAGTCCTCAACATGAGTGAGTCTTCTCTCTTCCCCGTGGTGTGTTACCTGTAAAAATGGCAACAGCCCTCGGGGAGAGTACTGGGTGGCCTGGCGCTGCAGCCTGCTGTTAAGGCGCTGCACGCTCCTTCCCCCGGGTGCCAGCCCTCCCCTCTAGACAATGCGCTCTGGGTCTGGAAAGCGGTCAGGTCTGGAGATGGGACCTGGACCATGGTTTCTATTAGAGTGACTTGCCTCAGACTTCTGGACACTTATCCTTGGTTGAGACATGGATAATCCCTAGCTGAACATCCATCAGTCTTGGCCCTGGGATGCTATAGTCTATTGACACACCCCAGCCCTCAGGCATCAGAAAGGATGACCCACTCTGACATTGCTGTTCATTCATAATTGTCCTCATGTTGGTCCTGGTGTTTAAACATTGTCATCTTGCTTCTATTATGTAGAGATTCTAGAATCCCCATCAAAAACAGAGTCCAGTTCTGTAGAAGCATCTTCTCCCTCAGCTCTAACCACAGAGGATGACAACTTCTGCCAGAGTGTGTGCTCTACTCATTACTTACCATCTCAGTTGGCCCTTTATGGCCATATTCACCTTCTACAGTACCAGTCCAAGATGCTGAGGGCTCAGTGGGTTCAACGATGCTGTCCCAGTTCCAGACTGAAGGCTTCTGAAAGCTCCCTGGAGCATCTCTGGCAGAGTCCACTTTGGAAGAGGCAATTGCAGCTGCAATCAAGAGCTCATTCAAGAAGCATTGAGCTTGTATCTGCTGCTGCTTCCTTGTTCTTCCAAAGTTTATTCCATCCAAGCCACCATCCTATTGGACAGTGCTGCCCCTGCTAAAGGAGGTCTCCATTTCAGTTGGCTATCCTACATGCCAATCACTCCTGGACACACCCAGAAGCCTCTTAATCTTAATAATGTCTTAATCCAATCAACTTGACAATTCAAATTAACACTACAGCACTTAACTTAGCACTGGCATTGCCATCAGCTTCCAAGAGCTGCTCATTATCCCGTTAGCTCTCACTCTTGGAATTGCTGCCAGGATGCTGTCTTTGGTCATGGCCAAATGCTCCCATATGCACAGACTTTCATGGTCTGGCTCCATATTACGGAGGCACTGACTCAGCCCTCTCAAGATCTTGTCCTATAATACTCTCCTGGCACTTTCTAGAACCTACCAATTAATCCCTACAGCTCTGCAGGGTATAGTCTCTTTCTCTATGGGAAACCAGAACTTGTCCAGCAATGCTTTGTTCTGATTTAGCTCTAGTTATTGGTCCAGTGACCAGGAGGGTAAGTATGTGTAAATCTGGGGTAGTGGCAGTGGGGACAAAGAACATATTTTGCAAGACAGACTCCACAACATCATCTTAAGCAAATGAAGAAACTGAAGATTTTCCTTTTACAGATCCAAAGGTTTGAAAGTCAAGATCTTCCATCAGACATATTTCCAGATTTCCCAAGTCCAGGTTCAGTCTGGGTCATGGCTTGACCCTGGCCCAGCTTTCCTGCTGGGTTGAGCAGTCAGCCTTTTCTGGAGCTCCACTTGTCTATAGTTAAGTTCTGAGCCTGATGGCCAAGGGTTTTCCTCCATCTTTTTTTCCTTTGGCCTCAGAACACAAGAATCTCCTTAGATACTGAGAAAGACGCCTTTTGGTCCTCACACTGGGCCTTTTGTTGACCATTTGTGACCTCATGTCATGCATGTCATCTGATCCCTGATCTTTGCCATGGTCATTTCCCTCCCATGTCTCCAACCACAGAGGAATGGCATGTGGCCCAAGCCAGGGCGCTTCTTCCTCTGCTCCTCATCCCATTTCACCTCTGGGCAAAGGCTTAGCAATCGTACTGCTGCCGCGACCCAGGCTTCCTGTGCTCTTCCCGTCACCAGCAACGAGGTGCTATTATCAGCCCACTGGTGGACCATCCAGTGCCCAAATTTCACCTCAGAGTGTGTCTTCTCAGATGACTCCTGACATTAATTGTCTCATGGGTAACCTTACCCATGAAATGACCATGAGATGGAGATTCTTAAGCAGGGAATTTGGCGGGTTTTACCCTGGAGATGAGCATCCATGGGGCAGCATTGCTGTGGGAATGGTACGAGCAGAAGGTGAACGAGGATTCAGTCACCAGCAGCCTCACGGATTCCACGGGGGCTTTGGGGAGAGGATTGCTCTTCGGAGATGTTATGAACTAAGGATAGACCAGCAGGTGTCATTGCATGTGGCCTGCCTCCGGGAAAATGCATGACCTTAATCGAGGAGATCTCTTCATGTGACAGCAATTTCCAGCCAGGCCTCCTGCTGAGAGTGTCAGCAACCCTCATTTCCAAACCTGAATTAATTCATTATTCAGCCTCAAAGGGGAGGAGTAAGACCTGAGAGTTGTACCACAGAATCCAGGGCACAATTTTAGGGAAGGAGACTCTCAAGACTCTCAAAGAGTCTTTATGGGTTCTAACCACATATTTTTTTTAAAGTGGAAGGACTAAAGGTACAGAAATCCTAAAAGCAGATTAAATCCAAATTGGATGAGCACAGTAGGTGCTAACTTAAACACTATAAGCACGATACTGAGCTGGTGTGAAGAGTGGCTGTCCTTATCCTGAAATGGAAAGTGTCAGAGGAACTTCTCCAGTGGGAAGGAACTGACAGGAGATGGGAAGGAGGTCCACATAATGAAACAGAATGAGAGATGATAAGTGTGCGGGAGAAACACAAAAATAGTAGAAACTTTTTTCTCATGTAAATATTATATAAACGATAATTTAGGGTTTAACACAAAATAGTCCTTTATAATTTATGTAGCAGTCATTTGCATGAAAAGATGAGAGGGAGGAAATTGAGGTCTATAGCCATCCATAAGTTATTTCCATTAAATTCAAGTGGTACCTTGCTCTTAACTGACAAGTAAGAGACACACATTGTAAACTACACAACAGATATCACTCTTGCTAATAGGTTTATGGTGGCAATAAAACAGATTATAAATAGGCTTAATCCAAGATTAGGGAAAAGGGTAAATGAACAAAGAACAAATAGATGGTAGAGTTAAATCCAGCATTATTCACGGGCATGTCGAGCTCTGGATCCTCGATTCAAAGGCAGAAAGCTGGGACATTAGGTCACTAAAAAGCAATACCAATTATATATCCTCTACAAGACATGCATTAGGTATAAAGATACAGATAGAAGTTAATAAAAGAATGAAAAAACACTGCGTAAGCACTCATCAGAGCAAAGCTGGAGTGGTCATAATCAACCATATGTCACCAAGTCACCATCAGGACAAGGGATGCCAACGTGGGAAAGAAGGGCCCTCCGTGATGACCCAGGGGCAAAGTGACTCACAGACACGTGCTCCTGATGGAGCTTCAGGGTACACTAGCAAAAACCGGGGGAACTGGCATCAGAGATGGAAAAGTCTGCATTTGTGGGCAGAAGGTCTAAGATTGGTGACTCAGTGATTGATGGAACCAGGACACAAAAGATTGGCAAGTCCGTCATGACTGGCACAGCCATTCAATGTGAGCAGTGTGCTGTGGGTGGAGGTCCTCCTGGTGGCAGTGAAGCAGGCACAAAACCAAGCACAGGAGACATTCACCAAAGAGCACCATCCTCCAGGGCATAGACACTGTCCCATGATCCTTACATGAATCCAACCATACAAAATATACACCAGAATCACATGGAATTGAAATAGAACAAGAATAGGAATTGAAGATGATAGACCAAGAGCAAACTTCAAAATAGTAAAGTGTGCTACTCAGCTTTCTATCTCTGTGACGAAAGACCAGAGGTCTTTATTTACTTTGGCTCGTGGATTCAGGCCTGTGGTCACTTGGTCCATTGTTTCTGTGCTGAGAGCCACAGCCGAGTCAGAATGGCCCCTGGCATTTTGCCAACAGTATTGGTTGACAGGCGAGGCATTACTATCTGCCTTGGCCGCTACTTTGGAGTTCTCACGCTACTTTAGAGTTCTCTTGGGGATTCCCAGGGATTCCCGGAGAGTTCCCATTGGTTGGGGAAGTGCAGGAGGAGGGATTTCCAGAGAAGATATTTCCGGCTGCGGGTTCCTGGTCAAGCCACGTGGCGTTCGGGAGCGTGTGTGGAGTGTGCTGGAGGAGTTCAGAAATAAAGTTTGTTCCTGCTTCAGTAGCTTGTGATTTGTGCCCAGCCAGACTGCTGCATTTGGCGGCCCGTGAGGGGAACGCCTGAAGATCGGGGGTAAGTGAAATTTCTCGCCCCTAAGGGAAGGCGAGAGAATGGGTGACCATTTCAAAAAACAATGTGTTCTTGTTTGGATTTGTTTTGTTTTTGTTTCAAGCTGCCTATCCCTAGAACTTTCTCAGGCAAACTGGGAAAAATGGTTGGCTCAAGGTTTGAAGTTGTTTGCCCCTGATGAAGAGATAGAAATAGACCACAAATGCACATGTCAAGAAAATAGGAAAATTGATACAACGATTTTTTGTTCCGTTTTTGTTTCATTCTGCTTCGGTTTTGTGTTATCTTATTGGGTTGTGTTATCTTTATAGTAGATTAGAAATTATTAAAAAACAAAGCAAAAGAGTGTTAAGTAAATTGTTAGAGGTTCAGACCATGGAGAAAGACATTTTAGATCAAGTAAAAGAGAAGGTCTCTCAAGCTAGTCAGATAGAGGAAGAAAATTTAAAGGAAGAAAGCTTAGAGGAGAAACAGCTATTAGGGAAAAAGCTACAACAGGAGGCTGCTACTAACACCGTTCTATCACCAGAGGGCGTAATTCAACATACAGCTCCACCTATGGAGACACCTGAGTGACCCTCAACCCCCGTAGTTGACAGATGGGATCCTGAGACAGGACCTCAAAGATTAGCATGCCCTGTATTTGAGCAGGCAGGAGGGCAGCAAATTCACCGTGCTTTAGATTTCAAAACAGTGAAGCATTTAAAGGAGGCTGTAACAACCTATGGTCCTCAAGCACCCTTCACGGTAAGGATGGTCGAATCCATTACCAACTTGGACATGACGCCAGCAGATTGCACTAGCATGTGTAAATCTGTGCTAAATGGAGGACAATATTTGTTATGGAAGGTTGCCAATGAGGTATTTTGCATGGAGACGGCTAGGTGAAATGCAGCAGCCAGTTACCCTCAAAGAAATCTAGATATGTTGTTAGGAAAAGGACCTTATGAGGGTCAACGGCAACAAATTGAATATGATCCTGCTATATATGCACAAATTGCTGCAGATGCAGTTAGGGCATGGAAGACTTTAAAAGGACATGGAGATTTACAAGGTCAATTTTCTAAGGTAATACAGGGAGCTAATGAACCTTAAGCAGAATTTGTAGATAGGCTTCGTCAAACAGCTACCAGAGTTTTTGGGGATACAGAACAAGCAATGCCATTAATTAAACAACTGGCTTATAACCAAGCAAATCATTGGTGCAGAGAGGTCATTAGACCATGGAAACATGGAGATTTAAACACATATATTAAATTATGTAGAGACATTAATGAACAAGGGCAAGTCTTGGCAGCTACAGTACAACAGGCTTTAGATGACAGGCCAAAAGCATGCTACAATTGTGAACAAACAGGACATTTTAAAAGGAATTGCCCCATAGGAGGAGGGTTTAACAAAGCTAGGTATCAAAGGAGTAGAATACCGGGTATTTGCCCACAATGCCATAGAGGGAGACATTGGACAAATGAATGCCGTTCTCAAACCACCATAGAGGGTACTCCATTATCAAAAAACGGACAAGGACCAGGTGTTTACCCATGATATCATGGAGAAAGGCATCGGGCTCCATTGCCAAAAAACGGACAGGGGGGCCCAATGCTCCGGGGCCCACGACCACAAATATACGGGGCACTGGAGGAACCCAGCAACACCATCAGGGTAGTGCCCAGGACACATTATCCATCAGATCTCTCATCAGACGAATCAGAGGGAGCACAGGGTTGGACATCTGCGCCTCTGCCGGAGCAGTACTAACTCCAGAGATGGGAGTTCAAATCATTCACACAGGAGTAAAAGGACCTCTTCCCCAAGGAACAGTAGGCTTATTGTTGGGATGCATTTCTTCTACTCTAAAAGGACTTATGATAAGTCCCGGGGTAATTGATCCCGATTATGAAGGTGAAATAAAAATTATAGCTAGTTCTCCAAAGGGTATATCAGTAATTTCACCAGGAGATAGAATAGCACAGTTGTTGATAATACCCAGCCTACATGATAAATTTTCCAGCAGTAGTATAGAAAGAGGTTCCAGGGGATTAGGCTCCACAGGTGTAGATTGGGCTATGCTGTCTTTAAATTTAGATTCTCACACAATGTTAAAACTAAATATTCAAGGACATGAATTTAATGGGCTACTGGATACAGGTGCAGACCTTTGCATCATATCTCGCCAAGAATGGCCAAAACATTGGCTGTTACAACAAGCCACTCAAACGCTTCGAGGCCTAGGAGTGGCAACTAATCCCCATAGAAGT
>NW_026000164.1:910388-996250 GCF_001458135.2 Marmota marmota marmota | reverse complement strand
CCCCCCCACTGGTGCAAAGGCCTATCCACAAGTATGGCTGTATGCTGGACCGGTAGTCAGTGACGGGTATGATCCAATTGCAGTGGTACCAACCTAAGACAGGAGGCTGACGCCTAGAGGTCAGCTCATCCGATGACGGGTAAGGACCATATGTTGTATTGGACAGCCTAACAGGCACGGTCCCTAAGCCACATGCTTGTTGTTTAATTAAACAGAAGGGGGGAGATGCTGAGAGCCATAGCCGAGTCAGAATGGCCCCTGGCATTTTGCCAATAGTATTGGTTGACAGGCAAGGCATTACTATCTGCCTTGGCCGCTACTTTGGAGTTCTCTTGTGGATTCCCAGGGATTCCCGGAGAGTTCCCATTGGTTGGGGAAGTCCAAGAGGAGGGATTTCCAGAGGAGATATTTCTGGCTGTGGGTTCCTGGACGAGCCGCGTGGCTTTTGGGAGCGTGTGTGGAGTGTGCTGGTGGAGTTCAGAAATAAAGTTTGTTCCTGCTTCAGTGGCTCATGATTTGTGTCTAGCCAGACTGTGGCATTTCTGGGCCTGCTGAGGCTGAACATCGCAGCAGGGAGTGTGTGGTGAAGCAAATTAGCTCAATGCATGGTGGCGGGGAAGAGGAAGAGGGGAAGGAGCCTGTTTTAGTCAGCACTTTATTGCTGTGACCAAAAGACCAACAAGAGTAATTTCAAGGGAGAGAAGTTCATTTGTGGGCTCATGGTTTCAGAGGTCTCAGCCCATAGATGGTCGACTTCTTCCTTGGGGCTTGAGGGGAGGCAGTACATCATGGCAGAAGAGTGTGGTGGAGGGAAACTGTTAGGGTCTGTTAACAAGTCAAGATGGCACCTGGCATTTTGCCAGAGGGAGTGGTTTGTGAAGTAACGCCAGCGAGCCATTAAGTGTGGAGATTCCTTATTGGTTGACTGCTGTATCTAGTCTATGTTAATTGAGATAAGCTGTGTGGAATGTATATATACCCCTCCTGTCCTACAATAAAGGGCTCCCACTCCTGCTGTATCAATGTACACAAGTTGCTCGTCACCCCCCAGTTATTTTGCTGCAGCCGGACTGTGGCAGATGGTGGCCCGTACGGGGAGCCCCGGGACACTTGGTTGTAAGTGATGAAAAAAAAAATGCTGCCCGTCCCTAGATAGGACAGGAGCAAATCTGCTCGTCCCTAGATAGGGCGAGAGGAAAAATGGCCATTTTGAGAAAATGGAGAAGATTGATACAGTATGTTTGTGTCTTGTTTTGTCTCAGTGTATTGTATTGTCTTTGTGATGAAAATATGGAAGGGATGTTAAGTAAATTGATAAGGGAAAGTGGCACCCCAGTGGAACCAAGAATAATTAGGGCATGTGTTGATAAAAGCCCAGGAACTCTAGTCAGAAAGAAAAAGAAAGTTCAGAAGAAGAAGGATTATCAGGAAAAAAGTTGCAGCAAAAGGCTATTGCTGAATATTTTTCGTTACAGGAGGGTGCGTGAATTGGCGCAGTGGCTGCCACATGCGCGAGCCGGTCATGGTGCAGCAAGGACTTTCCAAGTGGCGGCAGCGGGCTCTTCCCCGCCCCCCGCCCGGGGAGCGGGATGCCACTGCCGAGAGCCCAAACCCAGACCTGACCCGGAGGCACAGTCTCGCAGGCTCTTGCTCTCTGTGCCCAGTGGCAGTTTGAGTCCTGGACACTCCCTGTCTGGGGCTGCCCAAGGTCGCTGTGGCTGGGCGGATGACGCACATGGCGCCCCTGAAGTTTGGTCATTTCCAATGTCAATAACTAAGCTTCAATGGTTCTCCCACCCCTGGAAGCTAATGAGTAATGAGCATTATTAAGGCCTATTTCAAATGTAAAAAACCTTGAGATAACGTACTAAATTGTTCAGAAGGTTGTTTTCTTAGTGGAATGCTACAGGATTTTCTTTAGCCAGCATTGCCGGAGTTCCTGCCTTCATCCCAGTGCCAGTGAGGATGAGGGTGGAAGAATTTCCAGTGTTGCTGAGAACCGGACGAGACTTCGGATCAAGCTAGCTGCCTGCAGAACTTACCTGGACTGTGATTTAAGCTAGCTGTCTGCAGAACTTACTGGACTGTGATTTACCTGGACTGTGAGTTAATCCATTGAGACACTGCTTTACTTGGACTGAGACAACAAACTGTAATCTACAACAAATTGTAACTCAGTATCTTTGCTAACGGTGTCATTGCTGGTATAATTTTTCCAAGGGCTTCTTGTATGGAGCCATCAATTGGCTTGGTATTGTGGCATTTTGTATCCTCCTCTTCTGCTTGTCGCAGATTATTTATGGTGTTTGTGTAAAAACCACTATGGTCGTTATTTAAATTAAACAAAAGGGGGAAATGTTAGGGTCTGTAAACACGTCTGGATGGCGTCTGGCATTTTGCCAGAGGGAGTGGTTTGTGAAGTAACGCCAGCGAGCCATTAAGTGTGGAGATTCCTTATTGGTTGACTGCTGTATCTAGTTTATGTTAATTAAGATAAGCTGTGTGGAATGTATATATACCCCTCCTGTCCTACAATAAACGGCTCCCACTCCTGCTGTATCAATGTACACAAGTTGTTCGTCACCCCCGGTTATTTTGCTGCAGCCGGACTGCGGCAGGAAACACCTGAGGACATGGCGCCAGGAAGCAGAGAGAAAGCTGCATTCCTCAAGGACAAAATCTATGCCACACCGTGTCTGTCTGTAGTTGCCACCAGTTAATCCCACCAGGGGATTGGTTCACTGATTGGGTTAAGGCTCTCAAATCCCAGTCATTTCTCCTCTAAAACTTCTTGCATTGTCTCAGACTTGAGCTTTGGGGGGACTCCTCATATCTGAACACAGCAGAGCCTGGGAAAATACAGCCTGGGAAGACACACCAACAATGACCGACAATGACCTGCCTCCTGCACCTATGTCCCACCTCCCCATGTTCCCTTCCCCTCCCAATATCCCACGAGTCATGAAGTCATCGCTGGATTGAGCCACTGCTGAGCTCAGAGCCCTTATGACCTGGTCACCTCCCAAAGGCCCACCCGACACTGCTGCACTGGGGACCAAGGATTTAGCACTGGACGTTCTGGAGGACATTCAGGTCCAGACCATAACAGTAAATACAGGAAGGGAGAAAAGATCCCGAGTCCCAGTACCAACCTCTCCATTCTCCACCAGGCCATGCTCAGGGCTTTGGGAGGAGCAAAGATGACCAGTGGAGAGGATGAGAGGAGGAGAAGAGCCCGGAACATGGCGCCGGGAAGCAGGGAGAGCTCTGGAGGTAGCCTGAGCCTACAGCTGACCCCAAAGCATTCTCAGAAAACTTGATCTTCCCTATCTCTGAAAACACCAATGCATGTCTGAATTGCCCAGAAGAGACTCACAGGTCTGTGCAAACGCAGGGCTGTCTGCACAGTCACAACCGTGGAGGGAGAAAAGAAAAGCAAGGAAAAGAGGGCATTGGGCAACTTGGTGGTCAAGGGGAAAAGAATGAGGTGGAAATTTCAGGTCCCACAAAACAAATGAAAAACACACTATAAGCACTCACACTAAAGAACGGGACTAAATATCAAGACTTGATTAAAAGAACTGGGCATTGTTCAGCCGGGAATCTTGTAAGCCACAATGAGCTGTCACCCCACATCTGTCAGAAAGGATGTCATCAAAAAGACCAAGAACAAGTGCTGGCCAGGATGTGTTGGTGGACATGTAAATCAGAATGTCATCACGGGGACAGTGTGGAGTCTCCTCCGAAAACCAACACCAGAGCCACCACTGACCCAGCAGTCCCTCCTCTGGGTGCAAATCCAAGGAAAGGAGACCCATGTGTCAGAGACCCCTGCACCCCATGTCACCGTGACTCACACTAGCCCAGACATGGAGGCAACCTGGGTGTCCAGCTGTGGATGGATGGAGAAGGGAACCATGGGACATGTCCACTCGGAGGATTATTCAGTCTTCAGAGAGAAGGAAGTCCTGTCATTTGTGACAACAGGGACACACCGGGAGGGCATCACAGTATGTGGAACAAGCAGGCGCAGAAAGGTGCTGCCTGACCTCCCTCACAGGCGGAATCTGAAAGGTCTATCCCACAGAAACTGAGGACAGTGGTGGTCAGCAGGCACAGGGTAGGAGGGTGTCGGGTGGATACTGGACAAGAGAGCTGAAGCCTCAGGTAGATCAGAGGAACGAGTTCAAGCATCTAGTGTGCCACAGGGAGGCCTGCAGGAGTGACCATGTCATGTGTAGTTCAAAGTTGTAAAAGGAGGTTTTCAATGTCTGCATCTGGGAAAAGTGATAACCATGTGAGGTGACGGATCCGTTAACTGGAAAATTATTATTTTCCAATTAAAAATAAATTTTAAAAACTCAATAATCCAAACCCAGAAATGAACAAGAAGCATGAACAGCCCGGGAAAGAACAGGGGTCTGCAGAGTCAGGTAAGAAGTAAGAGGGGGCAGCAGAACTCCTCCGGCTTCAACCACAGGTCACAGCATTCAACTGAAAATAAAAAATCAGTGAGAATCACGAAGAAAGGCAAGAAAATAAAATGATGAATAACTTGAAAGTGAGGTTGAAATTAAAGCATCAGAGGGAAAACCAGCAGAAATGGAAGATAAACAAGGAATGACATCTATATTTGGGGGGTTCCCTGGAAAGTAAACAAAATATTCATGTAAGACTAATTTTTAAAATATAACACAATAAAACTTCCAGTGAACCAGAGCTACTGAAAGTTCTGTTCTTAGACTTATCAGGTACCTGCCTGTTAACTAAAGGACTTATCAGGTACCTGCATGTTAACTCAGGATGATCAGCTCTGAGAAGCTTCATATAGAACTGTGAGATTTCAAAGATGAAGAGAAAATGCTAAAGGCCCCGAGAAAAAGATCAAATAATTAACAACAATAAAGAACAAGGCTCCATCATATTTTTTTTAAAAAGGAGGACACAAAGGAAGATAAAGATGAAGCCGTGTCTTAAAAGAGGATCAAGGCTATCAGAAAACAGTGTCCAACTCGCAAAAATTAAGGGACTTCTGCACCTTGAGCCTTTCCTGAATAAGGCATTAGAGAATGAGCTTCATGCATCACAGTGACCAAGTCTGGGACAATTTGAAGAAGTGCATAAATGGTGACAGATAATGAGCCCCAAGCAACACCTGTGACTTCAGATAAGTGGGAGAAAGGGCAGGCTGTCTTGACACTAGATCTTAATGAACAGTGACAGAGGAATATTGGAAATGAAAATCAACATATCAGGGCAAACACCACAGCTGAGATTGTACTGTAAGAGTGATGGATTGATGCAAAAATTCATAGAAAAAATAAAATGGGAAACTATGATTTGCACAGGTTTAAAGCATCTCCCTTCAAGACGTTGTGTTAGTCGGCTTCTGGGGACTGTAAACCAAGTGCCTGCCAAGAACAAGGTGGAGGAGGAAAAGTTCATGGCTCCTGGGTTCAGAGGCTCAGTCCGTGAAAGGCTCCGTGAGCAGCCCACCCCAGGGCTCTGGGCCCGAGATGTGGCAGAATGTCACGGCAGAAGGGCCTGGCAGAGGACAGCAGCTCTGGACATGGCGGCCAGGAAGCAAGAGAGCCAGGGACAAAACAGAGACCCCAACGCAGCCCAGTGCCCGAGCGTCCTCTAGCCACACCCCAGCTAGTGACCCCCAATGGTACACCCAAACTATTAGCCCAGCAAACTCATGAATCCACTGAGTGGGTGACGGCTCTCAGGACCTAATCACCTCACCCCCTGCATCCACACCAGAGCCTTGGGGGACCCATCACGTCCAAGCCATAATAACCACACACAGTGTGAGGCTCAGTTCCTTCGAGGCAGAGCTGATTTACAGTGGCAGGAAGCTCCTGGGTTTCTGCCTCCTCGCAGCTGGGAACACTGACGGTAAAGGGCACAAGGACTTTGGGTGGGGGACAAAGCCACTCCCTGTCTTGGAAGTGGCGATGGTTGTGGGTGTACACATTTGTCAAACTCACCGAGCCATCCACTGGAAGCCAGTGCCCCTTCCTAGGAAGTCCACCGGTGGAACTGTCTTTGCAGCCATCGCACCCCCGAGGCATCTCAAAGGCAGCACTGCCCGCCACCCTTGTAATCTAGCTGCCCAGGAATAAAAAATCTTCAAAAGTCCTGCAAGTGGGTTGATGTCCCCTTTTAAGGTTCCCTCAAAACAAACAGGCAGCGAGACCACTTCTCCTGACTTGCTCGCACTAGGAACCCTTTTTAGAGATGGACACAGTAGGTGCAGCTCACCAGACAAATCTCTGTGTTCAGGGCAAAGCCACAGCTCAGACCTGGGACGTTGGGCCAGGCCAATTCTAAGAGCAGAGGATGCCGCAGTCCCCAGGGTCCCAGCCTTGGGGAAACTGAGGCATGTCCTTCTTGACCTGCAGGACAGGGAGCGGCTCCTGGAATTGAGAGGTAAGACCTGGTTGGCTACAGTGCTGGTGGGGCCCTGGGCTCCTTCACCAAGACTGGGCACTGCCAAGTGATGCAGGCACCGAGGCAGGTGTGGGGGCTGTGGGTGCAGACTACGACGCCCCTCTCAGGGCGGGGACCGGGTGGGAGAAGAGAATCAAGTCCACGTTGCTGCTTAGAAAGGGGCAGCCACTGTGTGGCCATCTGCCCTCCAGCCAGGCTCACCCTGGGAGCTCAGCCTTCTCAGCCGTTTGTCACCATCAGCCTGCTTCTGTGACTTTGCCGATGTCTTACCTCCCTCCCTTAACCCTCCACAGAGCACGGTCCTTAGATCATTGACCAGGCACTTCCAAGTCTCAACTTGCACTTTCAGAAAGTTGCAAATTGGTTTCTCATAAAAGTAAGAAAAACATGCCGGCAAGCTTTCTTCAGAGCAACACAGTCTACGGAGATCTAGAAAGTGCACCTGAGTGCAAAGAGGACCTGAAAATCACTTTCAAAGTCCCCAAATGATCACTGCTTATATCTTTATGAATTTCTTTCTAGCAGGGGCTTACTGTACTTTCTCTTATTTTATTTTTTTTTATTTCTTACATACATGACAATAGTGGAATGCATTACAATCATAATTATCCATTCACAGCACAATTTTTCGTAACTCTGTATATAAACTATATTCATGCCAAATTATGCCATTATACATGAGCTCTCTTATTATTGTTATTATTATTATTTTGCATTACAATTCTTAATACACCTTTATACCACAATTTATCATATATCTGTTTGTATATAAGGTATGTTGACACCGAATTCATATCTTCATACATGTATTTTGTATAATCCATGCTATTCCCCTTCTCCCTCCCTTTCCCTCCCACCCAGATTCCCTATCTAGAGGTAATCTTCCTCCCATCCTCTCCCTCCCTACCCCATTTTGAGTCACACCCCCCCTTATATCAGGGAAGACATTCAGCACTTGATTTTTGGGGGGGGGGATTGGCTAACTTCACTTAGTATAATTTGCTCTAATGCCATCCATTTCCCTGCAAATGCCATGATATTATTCTTTTTTAGTGCTGAGTAATATTCCATTGTGTATAAATGCCACATTTTTTTTTATCCACTCATCCACTGCAGGACATTTAGATTGGCTCCACAGTTTAGCTATTGTGAATTATGCTGCTATAAACATTGATGTGGCTGTGTCCCTGTAGTATGCTGTTTTTAGGTCTTTTAGGTATAGTCCAAGAAGTGGAATAGCTGGGTCAAATGGTGGTTCCATTCCCAGCTTTCCAAGGAATCTCCATACTGCTTTCCATATTGGCTGCACTAATTTGCAGTCCCACCAGCAGTGTCTGAGTGTACCTTTTCCCCACATCCTCACCAGCACTTGTTGTTGTTTGTCTTCATCATGGCTGCCATTCTGACTGGAGTGAGATGGTATCTTAGAGTAGTTTTGATTTGCATTTCTCTGATTGCTAGAGATGATGAGCATTTTTTCATATATTTGTTGATTGATTATATATCTTTCTCTGAGAAGTGTCTGTTTAGGTCCTTAGCCCATTTGTTGATTGGGTTATTTGTTTTTTTGTTGTTTAACTTTTTGAGTTCTTTATATACCCTAGAGATTAGAGCTCTATCTGATGTGTGAGGGGTAAAGATTTGCTCCCAGGATGTAGGCTCCCTATTTACCTCACATATTATTTCTTTTGCTGAGAATAACCTTTTTGTTTGAATCCATCCTATTTTTTGATTTTTGGTTTTAATTCTTGTGCTACAGGTATCTTATTAAGGAAGTTGGGGCCTAGCCCCACGTGATGGAGATTAGGGCCTACTTTTCCTTCTATTAGACGCAGAGTCTCTGGTTTAATTCCTAGATCCTTGATCAATTTTGAGTTAACATTTGTGCATGGTAAGAGATAGGGATTCAATTTTATTTTGTTGCATATGGATTTCCAGTTTTCCCAGAATCATTTGTTGAAGAGGCTATCCTTTCTCCAGTGCATACTTTTGGCACCTTTGTCTAATATAAGGTAGTTGTAATTTTGTGGGTTAGTCTCTGTGTCCTCTATTCTGTACCATTGGTCTACCATCCTGTTTTGGTGCCAGTACCATGCTGTTTTTGTTACTATTGCTCTATAGTATAGTTTAAGGTCTGGTACTGTGATACCACCTGTTTCACTCTTCCTGCTTAGAATTGCTTTAGCTATTCTTGGTCTCTTATTTTTCCAGATTAATTTAATGATTGCTTTTTCTATTTCTATGAGGAATGCCATTGGGAACCTGTATAGTGCTTTTGGTAGTATGGTCATTTTGATAATATTAATTCTGCCTATCCATGAGCAAGGTAGCTCTTTCCATCTTCCAAGGTCTTCTTCTATTTCTCTCTTTAGGGTTCTGTAGTTTTCATTGTATAGATCTTTCACCTCTCTTGTTGATTCCCAAGTATTTTTTTTTTGAGGATATTGTGAATGGGGTAGTTTTCCTCATTTCCATTTCAGAGAATTTGTCACTGATATACAGGAATGCCTTTGATTTATGAGTGTTGATTTTGTATCCTGCCACATTACTGAATTCATTTACTAGTTCTAGAAGTTTCTTGGTAGAGTTTTTTGGGTCTTCTAGGTAAATAGTGCTAGTTTAAGTTCTTCTTTTCCTATAGTTATTCCTTTAATTTCTTTCATCTGTCTAATTGCTCTGGACAATGTTTCAAGAACTATGTTGAATAGAAGTGGTGAGAGAGGGCATCCCTGTCTTGTTCCAGATTTTAGAGGGAATGCCTTCAGTTTTTCTCTGTTTAGAATGATGCTAGCCTGAGGCTTAGCATAGACAGCTTTTATGATGTTGAGATATGTTCCTGTTATCCCTAGTTTTTCTAGTGTTTTCAACATAAAGTGGTGCTGTATTTTGTCAAATGCTTTTTCTGCGTCTATTCAGATGATCATAAGGTTCTTATCTTTAAGTCTATTGATGTGATGAATTATATTTATTGATTTCCGTATGTTGAACCAACCTTGCATCCCAGGGATGAATCCCACTTGATCATGGTGCACGATCTTTTTGATATGTTTTTGTATCTGATTTGCCAGAATTTTATTGAGGATTTTTGCATCTATATTCATTAGAGATATTGGTCTGAAGTTTTCTTTCTTTGAGGTGTCTTTGTCTGGTTTTGGAATCAGGGTGATATTGGCCTCATAGAATGAATTTGGAAGTGCTTCCTCTTTTTCTATTTCCTGAAATAGATTGTAGAGTATTGGTATTAGTTCTTCTTTAAAGGTCTTATAAAACTCGACTGTGTATCTATCCAGTCCTGAGCTTTTCTTGGTTGGTAAGCTTTTGATGGCTTCTTCTATTTCCTCACTTGATATTGGTCTGTTTAAGTTGTGTATATCTTCCTGACTCAATCTGGGCAAATCATATAACTTAAGAAATTTGTCTTAAGAAATGTGTGCCTTCAATGTCTTCTATTTAATTGGAGTATAAAATTTCAGAATAATTTGTAATTATCTCCTGTATTTCTGTAGAGTCTATTGTGATATTGTCTTTTTCATCACGTATGTTAGTAATTTAGATTCTCTCTCTTCTTCTCTTCGATAGCATGGCTAAGGCTCTGTCAATCTTATTTTTTTTTCAAAGAACCAACTTTTAGTTTTGTCAATTTTTTTTTTGAGAGAGAGAGAATATTTATTTTTTAGTTTTCAGTGGACACAACATCTTTGTTTGTATGTGGTGCTGAGGATCGAACCCGGGCCGCACGCATGCCAGGCGAGTGCGTTACCACTTGAGCCATATCCCCAGCCCTTGTAAATTTTTTAATTGTTTCTTTTGTTTCAATTTCATTGATTTCAGCTCTGATTTTAATTATTTCTTGCTTTCTACTGCATTTGCTGCTGATTTGTTCTTCCTTTTCTAGGGCTTTGAGATGTAGTATGAGGTCATTTATTTGTTGGATTTTTCTTCTTTTAAAGAATGAACTCCATGCAATGAATTTTCCTCTTAGTACTGCCTTCATAGTGTCCCAGAGATTTCCATATGTTGTGTCTATGTTCTCATTTACCTCTAGGAATTTTTTAATTTCTTCCTTGATTTCTTCTGCAACCTATTGTTCATTCAATAGTATATTGTTCATTCTCCATGTGATGTAGGAATTTTTCTTCCTTATTTTATCATTGATCTCCAATTCCATCCCATTATGATCTGATAAAATGCATGGTAGTATCTCTACTCCTTTGTATTTGCTAAGAGTTGCCCTGTGGCATAGTATATGGTCTGTTTTTGAGAAGGATTCATGTGCTGCTGAGAAGAAAGTATATCCGCTTGATGTTGGTTGATATATTCTATATATATCAATTAAGTCTAAGTTATTGAGTTCTATAGTTTCTTTATTCAACTTTTGTTTGGAAGATATGTCCAGTGGTGACAGAGGTGTGTTAAAGTCACCCAGGATTATTGTGTTGAGGTCAGTTTGACTCTTGAACTTGAGAAGAGTTTGTTTGATGAACGTAGCTGCACCATTGTTTGGGGCATATATATTAATGATCGTTAAGTCTTGGTGTATGGTTCCCTTGAGCAGTATGTAGTGTCCTTGTTTGTCCCTTTTGATTAAATTTGGCTTGAAGTCTATTTTATTTGATATGAGTATGGACATCCCTGCTTGCTTCTGCAGTCCATGTGAGTGGTATGATTTTTCCCAACCTTTCACCTTCAGTCTCTGGATGTCTTTTCCTATCAGATGAGTCTCCTGGAGGCAGCATATTTTTGGATCTATTTTTTAATCCAGTCTATTAGCCTATATCTTTTGATTGGTGAGTTTAAGCCAATAAAATTTAGGGTTACTATTGAGATATGGTTTGTATTTCCAGCCATATTTGTTTATTTGTGTTATTTAACTTGATTTGCTTTTCCTCTTTGATTATTTTTTCCTTTACTGTACTACCTTCTGCTGTTGGTTTTCATTGTTATTTTTCATTTCCTCTTCCTGTAATGTTTTGCCAAGGATGTTTTGAAGCGCCAGTTTTCTAGCTGCAAATTCTTTTAAATTTTGTTTATTGTGGAAGGTTTTTATTTCATCTTTAAGCCTGAAGCTTAATTTTACTGGATATAAGGTTCTTGGTTGGAACCCGTTATCTTTCAGCATTTGAAATACAGTGTTCCAGGATCTTCTAGCTTTCAGAATCTGTGTTGAAAGATTCAGCCGTTAACCTAATTGGTTTACCCCTAAATGTAATCTGCTTCCTTTCTCTTCTGGCTTTTAAAATTCTCTCCTTGTTCTGTATGTTGGGCATTTTCATTATTATAGGTCTTGGTGTGGATCTGGTGTGATTTTGCACATTCGTTGTCCTGTAGGCTTCTAGGATTTGGATTTCCGTTTCATTCTTCATGTCTGGAAAGTTTCCTAAAATTATTTTATTGAACAGATTGCTCATTCCTTTGTTTGGACCTCTATCTACCTTCCTCTATCCCAATAACTCTCAAATTTTGTCTCTTTATGCTATCCCATATTTCTTGGATGTTCTGCTCGTGGTTTGTTTTCAGTCTCGCTGTGCTGTTTACACTATTTTTGAGATGATATACTTTGTCTTTGTTGTCTGATGTTCTGTCTTCTAAGTGATACTCTCATTTGAGTTTTTAATTTGGTTTATTTCCTTCATTTTCAGGATTTCTGGTTTTGTTTGTTTGTTTGTTTGTTTGTTTTGGTATAACCTCTATCTCCCTGTAGAGTTGAACTTTTGCTTCTTGGATTTGTTTAGATTTGTTTATGTAATTCATTGTCAAAGTGATCTTTCATTGTCTGCATTTGCTGTATAATGTCTTCCTTGAGACTCCAGATCATCTGACCATGTATATCCTGAAATCTTTATCTGGCATTCTTTCTGCTGTAGCTGTTACCTCTTGTAAAGTTGTATTGTCCTGTGTTGTTTGTGGTCCTTTCTTTCCTTGTATTTTCATGTTTCTCAGTTTCTTTCCAGCTCTGTGAGACTGTTGTGTTATTGTTTTTCCCCTATAGATCTGTATTTCTATTGTGTAGTTCTGAGACCTGAGCTACTTTGGAGGAGAACTCTCATGAAGGGGGTTATTAGCAGGAGACTAGACAGGAGGTATTTTAGGGTAGGTAAGAATGTGGGAGGACAATAAGCAGCATAGAAACAAACACCTATTTGCATTTAGTAAAATACATGAAGTAGAAATAGGAACACTTGGGAGGTTGAAGAGGAAGAGAAGGAGGAAGAAAAGTAAAAAGAAAAGAAGGAAAAAGGGGGAAAAGAGATAGAGAAAGGAATGAAAAAAAGGAAAGAGCAGAAAAAGATAAAAGGAAAAAAGGAAAGAAGGAAAAAGAAAAAAAATGCACTCTCAGAATTCTGTTTTCTTCTCCTCCAGTAGGTGGCGCTGTGCATTCCAGGCTGTCTCTGCCCTCAGGGTGGGGGAAGCTATCTGTGTGGGGTGCCTCTCCAATCCTGGTCTCTTTGGGTTGCTCCAGGTCTCTATCCCCCTCCCCTCTCCTTCCCACCAAGCCCTAATTGATGTATCCCTTGTCCTCAGCCCTGGGTTCCCTCTGGGCATGCGGCACCCTGGCCGCCCACTCTCCTGATCAACTGAGGGCTACCTCTGTGCGGGGTGGCCACCACGTCCTCACAGCTGGGGAGGGGCGTTGGAAGCCGGAACCTGTTCTGTCCTATTTCCTCTGATAGCCACGCCCACCGAGAGCTGGGGGGAACGTTTTGGGTTATCACAGCTGGGGTGGGGGGGCTGGGAACCACACACCTGTTCAGTCGCCCATCGTGCTGTCTGCTGCACCTGCCAAAAGTTGATGAGGTAGATTTCCCATGATGGTGACCCCTGTCTCCACGCGGGGGTGTCCAGTGAGGTGGAGGCAGCTGGGCTGTTCCTATGCTATGTCCAGAGTTCGGTCCTCGGTCTGGTGTCCTGTGGTGACGCGGTCGCCGTCTGGCGCGCTCCAGCCCTGGGGGATCAGGAACCCTGCGTCTCCGTCTGCCCGAACTCCTGGTGCTCAACTCCCCGGCTGCTGTGGCAGTCCGGCCCCCTCCGGATTGAGACCCTGGGCGGGGGAAACCTAAAACTGCTCACTGGGAGTCACGCCAGTAACGGGTTCTCCTCTACCCCACCATCTTGGAACTCTCTTCTTTTGAGAAAAGAATTCAAGGTGGGCCACAGCAACCACTTCCAAACAGGGAAGACCTTGCCACTCTCCATGTCCTTGCATCTTCTGTGCTTGACCACGGACCCAAGCCAGGAAGCACTCAGGAACCATTGTCCAAACCACAGGAGACGCAAATCACTGTCGGTTCCCACTCAGAGCTGCGTCTCCTTCCTCAGATCCCTGTTCTCACAATGGCCGGCGGAGACATGGCCCAGAGGTGGGCTTGTTTGGAAAGAGACGTGTGTTGGTCCAGATGGGTCACTGGGCCAGGGACTCCTGATAATTGTTCAAATTGTTCCCAATTCCATGGTCTGAAGATAAGAGCTGACATTTATTAAGAGTTTATAATAAATGTTATAAATTACATTAGCTCCTTATAGTCACTTTGCAGAATGGTGCCCCTGTTCTGTTCAATTTGTAAGGGGGAGACTGAGGTTGAGAGAGGTTCCAACATGACAGATCCATATCTGAAACCAGGCTATCTGGTCCAGGGCCTGAGCTGTTTGTCCTCTGCACAGATGCATGGTCACCATGCTGGACTGTGGTGATGACATTAGAGACACCAAAGCCAGAAAGTCCTTGCTGTTCTGTCAAATGTGTCTGGAATTCCATTGTCCACTCTCTGCCTTAGATGCAGATGAGACTGTGAGAGCCACAAACCCTGGAAGGCGAATGCATAATAAGGCCAGCTGTACGTGATAGGGAGTCTGGGCCTTATGACCCTGCAGAACCTCGAGATCCACTGCTTTACTTACCAAGCACTGGTGACCACTGGAGCTTCCTAAATACAACCTGCAGTAATTCCTAGTCACTAACTTCAGAAAGGACACCTAGTTCTGTTGGGCCCTCTCCTGGTCCTTCTTTTGCATGATACTGCATATCCCTCATGGTCTGCATGGTGGACCAAGTGGTCTTGCTAAAATGACTCACTTTCTTCTTCATTCAGCTCCTGACAACTCTAGCCCTGAGATTCTAAGTGGTGTCAGAGAACAGACAGGTGGACATAGATATCGTGGCTTTGGACCACACCCTCTAAGCCAGGAGACACACAGGGTATATCGACTACCAAGGAAATACTTCTACCAACCTCAGGGCTCAGTGGCTAGAGTTGCTGTGGCAGAATCTCATGGTCTAACTTAGGGTAACATTTCATTCTAAGCACTCATGGTGTAGCAGCTACAGATTTCTAGATTCTAATTCTAGATCATGACTCTTGCACCATCAGCAACCCAATAGCAGGTCAGCATTGATTTGATGTTCCCAGAAGATTAAGGAAATGGTGTCAGTAATAACAACCACATGTGCTGTATCATCTTCTGACTTGTTCAGTATGTGCATGGTCTTGCAGTTGGGGCTGGATGCACCAGCTCTGGGAGAGAGTAACTTGTTCAGGGTTACAAAGCTATTGAAGTTTCACGGCTGAATTTGACTCTAGGTGTGCTCTTACTCACGATGGTATTACCAGAAGGGTGCTTGCAGTGCAGGCCTGGAGAGACTGCCACTCACCCTCCCTGCTTGTTTACTCTGCTCACCTCGCCTGGGGACTGGAACTTGATATCTGCCCATTGGGTGATGGATGGACATGCATGTCCATGACAATTGGAATGATGAGTGTCACTCTATACCATTTCTTGCTTTTCCTTTAGATCTGTCCCTTTATCCTGAGCCTCAGGGGTCTGCCTATTCTTTAAAAGAATATGTTGTCGCTCAAAGAGGAAAGATTGGCATCCCAATTTCACCCATACCTATTGGTGGTGACTGAGCATGTGTGCCAGAAACTGGATCCCTAAATCCAAGCAGAGGGCAACACATGCTCCACCAACATGAGTCACAGCTTCGAGAAACCCTCTCCTCCACGGCTGTGCCACACAGGGTTTGGGATTGCTCTTAAGAAAGTGTGTGGTCAGCAGTACAGTGCGAGGGAAAGCCAACCATGTAGGACTGACGTGCCCCCACAGGCCAGAAGCTGCTGCGACTGGGCCCTGGTGGGCAATGGCCTTAGGAACCCTTGATTGTCCCTCTGGGCCTCTCTTTCATGTTTCTCTCTCACATAGGGATGTATTTTGCAGATGAGCCTGTGACTGTGTTGGTTCTTAGATAAGATGTTATTCCTCAACGTGGGGACATTCCATTTCATACAGAGTTTGTGCGGAGCAGTTATTTTTATGCAGAATCTAATATAGTGTTTTATCCAATCTGTCATTTAGCAGCAATCAACCATTTTTGTCATTGTCATCCAGCTCCAACTTGGCTCCTAATAATGATGTACTCATTCCATATGTGTCGACAGACTGAGAAAATCAGCAGTTATCAAGGAGGCGCTGGTGTGATAAGGAATCATTAATTAATTACGTCCATGCTCTGCTGATGTACTGAGACAAAAGTTTCCCACTGAAAATAAAAAGGATAAATGGCACTGTTATTTAATAATGTAAGAGTCGATGAAAACACAAGACAGAGACACATGTTGATTAGTATGTCAACTTGCTAATTTTAAACAGAGACCACATTTAACTCCAGTGAACCATAAATGGTGTATTCTGGGGGACTCTTGGGAAGCAGTAAATCACCCCATATTTTGTAGATTCTTCTTCTCTTAGAAGTCCTGTGTGCTCAATATTCCAGAATAGGATGCCTTTGACTATGCTCTACTCTTCATACTGAATAGTTCCACAGTTCTTACCTGCAGCCAACACTGGAAAGATTCCCTCTGCTTCCAGCGGCCATGGTGCCCAGGAAATGCAGAATAACCATCAACTAACCATCAAGAGCAGGATGAAAGGTTGACTCCATCACTTACCAGAGACAATACTGCATCATCATTCTCTTGATTTAATGTATTTGTCTGGGTCTTGTTCCTAAGAAACTTTTGTAAATGGGCAAACTATACCATTACTGCCAGGTGTCTTAAAGAAATGAGTTGTAACATTAAAAATAATTCATTATTTCCCAGAGTTACAAGAACAATCTATAAATCATTTTGTAAATATGGGAAATAATAATAATGTGAAAATAACATTTATTTAGAATATTGCAATTCTAGCAACAGACACAACAGTTGGAACCACCCTAATGTAAACTGCTCATCTTCTCTATGCAGGCTGCGCACATGCATACGTGAACACGTGACTTTAAGAGACTTACCATTCTGTTTTATGATGTACTTTGTAACTTAATAAATCATACAACTACTTTTCCACATCATTTGATAATTTTAAGCATTTTAAACAATACATAGGATTTAACCTTTGGAGCTATTTGAGCTTATTTAATCAACAATATATTATTAAATATTTAGGTAGTTTTAATTTTAGATTGTTTTAAATAATATAATTAAAAGCAATTACCAAGAAGCACTATGGTACATTTCTTCATGTGAACACAATTATTTCTTTAGATGAAATACTCACAAGTGGAATTTCTGGGTTAAAGAGAAAGTATATTTTTAAGCCTTTTAACACATTTGGCAAAATTGCTTTCCAGAAAGAGTGTACAGGTTCACACTCAAACTAGCAGATCCATTTCCTCAAGCCCTCTCCAAAGCTGCTCACCTCATTCACTCTGCTTTTTCTGACAAATTATAAAACATTTTTAACTTAGTGCCAGTGCAGTTTCTCTTTTCTTTAGTGGTGGTAAAGTTAATTTTATTTCTACTGCATGCTTCCTTTGGTTTCGGGTTTTGGGGTTTTTT
Source organism: Marmota marmota marmota (assembly GCF_001458135.2). Classification (NCBI taxonomy): domain Eukaryota; kingdom Metazoa; phylum Chordata; class Mammalia; order Rodentia; family Sciuridae; genus Marmota; species Marmota marmota. Next base: position 978,962 of record NW_026000164.1, on the reverse strand, counting down.
TTGAGTCTTTCTAAAAGATACATGTGTATTAGTTACCTCCTTCTGCACAACAAACCCTCACAAACCTAGTGTCTTAAGCAACACACATTCTGCCCTCACAGTTTCCGAGGGTCAGGACTGGCCAGCTGGGTGCCTGTCCTCATCAGCGTCTCTGGCCAGGCATTGGCTGGGCTGGACTCCTCGGTAGCTCCTCTGGGGCAGGATCGCCTCTCAACACTTCCTCAGTGTTCCACAGGAGTTGGTTCCTTTGGGGCTATTGGGCCAAGGGTTTCTCTTCTAGGAGACGTTACCTGTGGCCCTTGGTTCTGTGTCACATGGACCTTACCAAAATGGCAACCGGCTTCACCCAACCAGGAAGGGAGGGAATCAACAAGCAAGACTGGGCTGAACATTTTGTGATCTAGTCACGAATGTAGCCATCAATTGGCTGTGGAGAGCAGCTGACTGTCCCCTGAACGCTGAGTCACCCTATCGGTTGAGTGGAAGTTATATGGGAGAAGAGCCCAAAGCCATAGAGACCAGAGGCGGAGACCCTCAGAGGCCATTGGGGAGGCCCCTACAGTGCCCTGCTTTGCTTTCTCGGAGGACTATATGACAACAGGGTCCACCTTTGTCATGGTTTGGATGTGAGGTGTCCCTGTAGGCTCCCGTTAACGCCGGAACGTTCAGCGGTGAAGTGATTGGATTGTGGGTGTGAGTTTGAATGGACTGACCGACTGACAGACTGACCGACTGACCGGTGGCAGCTGCAGGCAGGTGGGCCGGGCTGGAGGAGGTGGGTCACCACCGAGGCTGCCCTGGAAGCGTCATTCTTTCTGGGGTCCCTCCCTCCTCTGTCTCTCTGTCCCTCTCTCTCTCTCTCCTTGCTGTCATGACGGGAGCCACCTCCCTGTACCGCGCGCTGCGCCCTAACGTGCTGCCTCACCTTGGCCCAGAGCAACGGAGCCGCGGACTAGGACTGAACCTCTGAACCTGCTGAGCCAAACCCACCTTCCTCCTCTAAGTTCTCTAGGTCTTTGGGTCTCGGCAACAGAAAAGTTGGTTAAAACAACTCTAAACTGATAATTTGTAATTCTGTCTCAGTTTCCTTATCTGCAAAGTAGGAATACAGTGTGCACTAGCTGAGGGGTGGCTGTGGAGAGGAAGGGGCGCCACAGCAGTGTGGCAGGGGGTCTCGCCCCTCGGCACTGTGACCCGTGCTGTCTTCTGTGTGCGCCAAATCCTGACTGACGCCGGTGCCTCCTGGATCCAGCGGACCCGTGTCTCCTTCCCTGAGTTGTCATCTCTGTGCGTTCCTGGGAAGGGTGGGAGGAGGAATTCACCCGGCATTTCCGATAGGGGCTTCAAAGCGTCCTTCTAATCCTACTGTCCTCTGGATCTATTCAGATTGTAGCTAATTACTCCAAAGCCTCAGAAGGGTGACTTCCAAGTCTTCCATTGGTCCCTGAGTCCAGGCTTTAGTGGGACTCATATTGCTACCCAAACATGAGAAGAGATCTTTCCCTTAAAGCCATCCCCCATCAGTGTATTTTCATCTCTCTCTATATATCCCTATACATATTACCTCTCTGAACAAATTGAATTCTCAGCCTAAAAATAAACCTCATTAAGTAAGATGCTACTAGTTGTGTATGATAGAAATTAGATCACAAATTGTTTCAGAGTTTTCATGAAAAAAACACAGCATCCCACAAATAAATCAACACTCAAAATAAAGCAATGCATATCTGCTTAGGATAGGCAGAATATCCTCAATCACTATAGGAAATTTATTTACATAAATATTAACATGCTAATTAGCGAACATTCTCTCCAAGCTTATTAAACTTTTTTAATTGGTAAAATTTTGTTAGAGGTTCTCATGTAACAGAGCTGGAGGTACTGAGCTGTCCTGACTGGAGTGTTGTGGGATTTAGACCATATTTCCCAGTTTGTCTAAATCAATGAGGTTTCCTTAGTTTATATTTTCCTAGATGCAGAAACAGACAGATTACTCACTATTCCTTTGTTCTTGTGTCATTGATATTTCAGGCCTCCAAGGGTGTCTTGGAAAGTGGCTTGAGGGAAGAACCGAGAGTCCCACTCAACAGGTGACAGAGCCCTCATTAGCTCTAGTCTTATATATCACAGTCACTTGTGGGGTCACCCCCTCTGATTGAGGCTTCTTAAGAGAAACCATTTTCTTTCTCTTTCCCTTTGCAGCCCGGAGGAAGTAAAAACGGATAACAAAATTAGAGGCCAGGGAGGGCTCCCGAGCAGGGGCATCTCCTTCCAGCCGTGGGTCCACCTGGGAGGAGCAAGCACAGAGCTGCCCTTGCTTATATATGACCTTGAGGGTGAGAAGCACCACACAAATGTGGGCTCTTTTATCCACGCATCTGTTTGGGTTTGCTTTGATCTCCATCAGCTGAGTTCATCCCACTTCACGGAGGTTGGTGGGGAGTGGGCGAGGGGCAGAGTCTGCACAGCTGGACGCTGGTCCACCTGCAGGCTCTCCAGGGTTCTCATCTGCCCTGGCTCTCCACCTCGGACAGCTGTTAAGAAGTCCAAGGGTGACTTAAGGTCAAGCGCAGGCAGAACATCTCTTCCCATGTAAACTTATGTTCCAGGTCTTTTGGGGAGTGAAGTCTTAAGGCTGAGAATTTATCCCACTTCCGCATGTTTCTAGCTCCCTGCCCACCCTGCATTTACCCTTTTGAGACTGTCATGTGATTGGTGGATCTGTCCTGGAAGGTCACAAATAGGTTCACTCCTCTGACGAAGAAGGGACAGCTGGTTCCTTCCTGAAAAGGGACTTTGCCAACATCAAACCAGCCGACCCCACCTCAAGAGCATAGAGGCTCCTGACACCCTGCTCTCTGTTATTTCAGTGGTGCTTGAGGGTCACAATCACACTATTATTAGTTGCCAGTGGCATTAGAAATCGTAGCATATTTATAACCAGTATTCGGTTTACCCAGAGACCACCAGCACAGATGCATCCATTCACAGATGCGTCCATTCTAAGCCTGCTGTGTGTGGACACACCTGTGCTAGGCTCACTTCTAGTCTCCAGGGGACCCAAAGACTCAACACAGCTGGGCCAGGCACATGGCAGGCACGTTCTCCCTGATGTGCAGCGTGTAGATGAGGGTAGCACAGTTATGGCCTGTCCTCCTTCCTCCAACGTGGGTGACATCTCTGAGGGGTCTTCTGTGATCTAGTGCTCCCCTGCGGGTTGGTGGCAACTACGGGAGCCAACATGACTCAATCCAAGTTCTCCCTCTGCATCATCTATTTTTCCTGCTCCCCAAGGGACAGAGCCTAAGTCCACACCCAAGAAGCTTCGGCAGGCAAAAGTCGGTGAGTGAAACCAGTTTCGAACATTTCTTCGCCTATACTCTTAGGATTCTGATTTATATCTAAGTAGTTCAATCTTCTCCTCCAGCATCCAGCGGTGCAGACTCTGCCCCTCCCACCAGGCCTGGATGGAGCCGTCCACACACCCTCAGCCTAATTTTAGGAGCTTGTATGCAAAAGTATTTTATACTGCCAGTTTTGATGTGATAACAAAGGCTACCTCCTGCTGATGTTGCGCATCGGCTACAGATGGATTTTGGTAGCTTGGTGCACATCTTCTTTCCCAGACTGAAGAGCAGCCCTGCTCTAGAACATGCTGATCCCAAAAGAGGAAAAAGATTGAAGGTCGGCTCCAGCCCACACAGTTACTCTTGAGCAGGGACAGGGGCATATCACACCTGCTCTAATTTCATTGCCAAGTCATGTGACCCGGGGGATGACAGGGGGATGACAGAGAGCACCCAAGGTTACAGGTGCCGAGTGGAGTAGACTGTGTGGTCCTCTTCTGGTCTGGTTGGGATCCAAGATACCTTTCCCCTGGTTTGACTCTGTCACCACAACCCTATAGCTTGGAATTAAGTCCTGTCTTTGCTGACAGCTACCATTAAAATACAAATGTTTTATTTTTGAGAAACAATGTATTTACCCATCACTTATTTGCATTAATTATCTTAATCTCTCTCTGTCTCTCTCTCTGTCTCTCTCTCTCTCTCTCTCTTTCTCTATCTATAGAAAGTAGGAATTTGAGGGCCATGGGGGAGAGGGAGGGATAAAGAATCTCGGGGGATCACACTGTCTTCCACCTGTTTGTACCGACGGCGGCTGGTTTAAATGCTCCTGTGGGTTTTTCTGTGGGGAAAGTGAGAAGGGAAAGCCCCACAGTGATCAGGGTCGTGGTCCAAGTCTGCAGGCCCTCTCCAGATCCTGACTAACGTTTGCTGAGTGCTTGATGCTCGTTTTCCCCCCCTGCCTCTTCATTATAGTTAATCCTTATAACATGCTTGTGAAATAGATATCCTTTCCACTAATTCTGAAAAGCATACTTTTTTTTTTCAATTTTAGCAATGCTGAAATTCACATGACTTATGACGGCTGCTGGCTGGGGCAGTCACATCCCAGGTGTTGCTGACCAGCACTCTCTCATGACACAAGGCACCACTCATTCTCCCAGTTGTAGAGAAACAGGAACATTGTGAAAGGGAAAAGTCAAACCCGGGATGTGATACAATTTTAAGAACACCCCAAACTATTAATTTAACTTACATTTTCCTTTTTATTAATGCACAGCAGTTATGTATGATAAATATCACTAAGTTTAAAGGAGCTCTTTAAAATCTAAAAAATCAAAATTCTAGCTGAGCAGAGAGCTTATGTCATGGTTGACTTGCTGAGCTGTCTCCCTTTTTACTGGCACATAAAGACAAAGCTTCTGATCATAATCTAATTATGCTTTTACAATTAGACTGCATGAGAACTGCTTTCACTAAGCCAATGTCCAGTAAGGAAACAGAGGCCGGCTTTGTGGCTTCATTCTTTGACATTCCTAAATGACTGTCTTGAGGTCTTTTAGCACCACCTTCTCTGAGCTGGGACTGCAGGGACAATGAAAGGACAGGCTTGACCTACGCTCGCTTCTGCTTCCCACAAGTAATCAGTGTCGTCTTCTGCAGGTTACTGAAAACACCGTTCTATGAATGGCCATCGTCACTGAAGGAAGGGACATGGGCTGTGATCCTGCAAGACTCAATGCATTTGTGACGCAGACCCTGGCACAGGGTCAGTGTTCCGTGAAGCCAAGCCTTGTCACCTTTTCCTCCCCAGCGGTTCCCAGAGCCATAGGGTCCACTGTCTGATGGCTCTTGGAGCTTCCTGCCATTTGGCCAAGATCAACCTGCCCCTACTTTAGAGCTGAGGAAGTTGTGAAAGAAGAGACAGGTCTTACCTTCCATGTCTGTAGAGCAATCACCACCTCAAGCTGCTGGCCACCAAAGTCTCATTAGAAGTCCCCTGCGGAGTCACAGAGCAAAAACCACTTTCCTGAAGATCTGGTGGAGAGTGATACAAAGCCTGAAAAAGTGTTAAATCCTACATTGCTCTAGTCTAAAATTCCCCGGTGAAGATGATTGCTCTGAAGGAAGGGACTTTGCAGAGTCCACTGTGATTAGCCTGTTAACTGTAGTCCTCCCATCGGGAAGCAGCATCAGGGCATCAGGGACAGTCCCCACTTGCTGGCCATAGACTGCACTAGTAACTCTACCAGCTGGAAGTTATCCCATCTGTGTCGTGTCATGGTTTTAGACTGAGCTGTACAATCTCCCTGTGGATTGTCTCCCAGAACAGACAGACATGGAGCCAGTTTATGTCTATTTACATTGAGATGTTCATGTCTGTTGTCTTTTACTGTTTGCTGATTGGCTGAATAAAAATACAAACATTTAGCTACTCACAGCAGAGCTCATTAGCCAGGGGAAGCTTCCCAGGATATGCCAGGGGTGGGGTTATGAAGGTGCAGATCAGTGGACAAGGCTCGAGAAAAGGTGAGGTTTGAAGCCCATCTGGCCCCAAGCTTGGAGAACCTGGGTCTTGGGGACAGGCGGGGCAGCTGCAGTCAGGTAAGAGTCTGTGCTTTCCATCAAGGGGGTCTACAAGTCAGCGTTCCCAGTTATTTGATTCTCTCTGACAGCGTTATGTTGGCTTCCGTGCTCAAGTCCATGGGTGAGTATTGAGCTGCTCCAAAATGCCTCCCTGGTAATGGGATAAACTCACAAGAGTTAGAAAACCTGAACTGTGCCTTGTTTTCCCCAGTAAACCCTAGGTTATTCTTTAGGGCTGAATGCCACAGTGTGGAGCACACCCAGGACAAGAGTGAGGAACAGGAAGCACCGTGAGGCACAGGAAGGGTCTTTACAGACCCCTGTCACTCCTCCAACAACCTTTCGTCCCTTTGGTGCTTGGTGTCACCTCCCATCATGACGCCCACTTGGGCCCGTCTGCCCTGGCCTCTGAGGGCAGGACTCCCACCACTTCCACAGGGCTCCAGGTCCGTCCTGGTTCTGAGCCGGGTCTCCCTGTGTGATGCAGGCGGCCCTGAACTCCTGGGCTCACACAGTCCTCCTGCTCCAGCCGGCACCGCCACTGTGCTCAGGGTGGAGTCTGAATTCTGACTACAGGTAAAAATCTGGTAAAACTTTCACTGACATTAATGTCAGAAAGGGCTTTTCTGCTTTTCTTGGGTATTCATTTATATTTTAACAAGGACCTCAGGTGGTCCAGAGGAATGGCTAGTTGTGACAGGGAGGCTGACCAGGCGGTGCTGTCTCGGCACTCGCCTGTCAGCTGACTGTCCACTTCCTCTCTGTGGCCCAGAGCAGAATCATCAACATGGAGTGGCGAGGGGCAAATGGCTCTCAAGGTAACACAGCTGCCCCTTCCTGAGTTAAGTAAGTGGGGGGGGGGGGTCCAGCACCCACAAGCAGATGGCCCTGTGGGGACACTCCCAGGCTCTGCCCTTGCTCCCACCCGTCATGTGACTTTACTGCTTAGGGCAGGACCGGTGTCCTCTCTGTGGACTGGGGCTGTGGAGAGCCAGGGGTACAGACCAGGCTGTGGTCCACAGAGAACCTTCCAGTGCCCCTGCCTGCCCCAGTGGGAGCAGCCCTCTCCCCCGGCTCAGAGCGCGCTCATCTGGATCTTCCTTCTCCTGACAACGCAGAGGATCTGGTTTCAATAAGAGGCCCAAATGGCTTTTATACGGGGGAGAAGCAGCAAATGAATTTCTTCCTGAAGCTCGATTTAGATGCCCAGGGAGGATGTAGAAGTGTTGTGAGCTATTTCAATTCCAGGAAGCAAGCTTAAAAAGCTAAATAAATAATTGACCACTTTAAATTATTTAAACCAGAAGTTCTTAACTCCTTTTGGATACTGGGCCCTTTGAGATGTGAGGAAAACTACAGACCCTATCTTGACATAAACAAACACACAAACCTCTGCAAATAAATCCAGGAGATTTGATGGCACTTAATGGCTAGCCACAGGCCCCAGTTCTGATGGCTTCAGATACGGGGCTCATTTCCACCCTTGACAGCGTTTGCAGCAGTGGATTTAGAATTACACCACTCAGACCAGCCACCAGAGCTCATGCCTACGTGGTCACTCTAGCTCATTCTCTCAAGGGCAACAGCAAGTTAAATAGAACAGACTTCAGCCAACCTGGGATGTGTTGATGGACGGTCCATGCATGGACAGGTTTGCTTCCCCGCAGAGCCAGGCTCCACAGAATACGGTGGTTTCAGCCTCAAAGTCCTGTCCCCTCTCCCCTGCAGATTTCCGGTTTCTAGTAAACAAGAGAATAAAAGCATAGTTTCTCACTGGGAGAATGAGGAAGTCCTGGGAAAGGAGGTCAGGGTCGTCACTGGGATGAGGGTTGGGACACATGGTTTGTGTCAAGCCTGTGATTTGTCAACCCAACAGAAGCCTTCTGAGGAACATGAGGAGGATGCGGCTTAGCAACCGGGACACCTGATGCTAAGCCAATCGCCCCGTCTCTCGAGGAGCAAGAGGCCCATCCTCAATTCTAAAGGCGGTTCTCGAAGGTAAGCAGTGGTTCTTTAGCAAGTACATATATAACCTGCAGGCTGACAGTCCCCTGTGAACGTGCACTCTAATCTGACACCCTAACTTTGAAGACGTAGTGCTGGGATTCGGGGAGTATGAGGCTGCTGTGTGAGGCCTGCCTTAGGACCTGGTCACCCAGAGTGCCGAGAGCCGCCTGCTGTCTTATGTGAAGTCTGGGTAGAGCTTGCGCAGGGCTGGACTGTCTGTTGGTCAGGAACACTCTGTGTATAGGTGGGGTTGGTGCTCTCTGTCCCCATGCAAAATCTGCTGTTGTCCACCCGTCCATCCATCTAGTCGTTGACTAAGAATTGATCTCTGTTTTATCCAAGTCACACTGACGTGCCCTGGGGTGGGCATGCTGAACAGAGGGGAGGGATCTCAGAAGGCAGACCACGTTTGGACCAGGTCCTGAAAGGCAGGAAAGTGATGAACCAGCAAACTGCAAATTTTAATTTTAATTTCAGATATTTTGACTCATTCTTTTAGATATTTACTTTGTAAATGTCATCATCATGATGCTTTCACTGCTGGCTCCTCTTTGAATCGATTCTCAAGAAGCTACATGAGAGAAATGGCATAGAGATGGTGGAGTGAGGGTGTTAGAAATTCTCTTCTTCATAAAAACAATGAGAAAACTGGCAAAAGTGTCAGGAGTCACTTTTCTAGAAGTCTACCTGGTAACCGGAGCCAAACAGCAATCCCAGGAGCATTTATTCAACAACAATGGCTGAGCCCGCGTCACACCAGCAAGCTCTGTGGTGTTGCAGCCTCTCTGCTCAGTTCCCTCTCTGCAGCTCCGGGAGGGTCCTGAAACCAGAAGTCCCCATTCCTGGTGTGAACGGCAGCCTGGCAGCCACAGCCTGGGCAAGATGGCACTGACGCCCCTTCAGAGCCTCATTCCTAGAGAACCGCCACTCTTGACCACTCACAGTGGCCTCTGAAAGGCAGCACTGGGCGGCTGCTTTTATTGGAGCTGACTGAGACCTAGTGCAAGAATCCTTTCCCGACAGGTTTTCTCAGAGACGTTGACAGGGAGCTCTACCTACGCAGCTGCCTGAGACGGTGGAGGCCACTGGCACAAACAGTGGGCTGACCAGACCCTTGAAAGAAAACCCAGAGAATGAGAAACACAGAGGGTGCAGAAGCTCTGCCTGTCCCTGAGCATCTGGACACACGTGCTTGGGACTGGACATGTACAGAGCGGTGTGCACATTGAGAAGCCCTGAGCTCTCGATCTGGCTGACCCTGGGCTCTCCCAATCCTTTTTCTTTGCATGACTTATGGTTTCTTGTTGAAAACCGAGTCTTTAAATTTTGTGATGACCAGTGTGGGAACACGGTCTCCCAGTCTCCAGGGTTCGCTGTCACTGGCTACAGTTGTTAGTCACCTTTCTGTCAAGTCTGGACTCTTTTCCATGAGTAGCCACCAGAGAGTCCTTTTTGGTCGGCTTTTGGACATCTGACGATTGGGAGAAGATCTCCTTAAAAGCTTGGAACTATTAAGTGTCCCAGTGTTTGCTGGGTGCTCCTGTGTGTGTGTCTGCGTGTGCACACACCGTGGACACTTCACCAGCCTGTGCCAGCTCTGCCTTAGCCCTCACTTCCTGCTGAAATCAGCCAGACACAAAAGTCCACAGGTTAGAAGATCCAGTTTACACAGCAGGTCCAGGATAGGCAAAAACGTGCAGCCAAAGTCCATGATGGTGCCCAGGCTCTGCAGGGAGGGTGGATGGAGGTGACTGCAGTGGGCGTGGGGTTGCTTTTGGGAGTGATGAAAATGTCCTGGAATTAGTGGGGTAGGAGAACACACCGATGCCTGGGGACTAGAGTGAATGTCATGGTTTGTTTCTATCTCCATGTAAAAGGCTAAGTGGGGTCACCTGGAGCTAGTCAAAGATCTCTGCTTCTGGCCAAGATGGTTTCATAGAGACTGAGTCTGTGGTCCTTCCTGAGAAACAAAACAAAACAAAAAGCAGAAAACATATTGCAAGACAAGGTTGCAAGTACTGGACATCAGGCAGTGGTGATCAGAGAGGAGCGAGGCAAAGCAGAGAGTCCCACTGAGAGAGCTGGCGCAGGGGCAGCTGACTTCCTGGACTGAGGAGGGGCACAGAGTGCGGGACACCGGGGGTGCTGAGCACAGGGACACCAGGAGCTTAGTGCTCGCCTGGTAGAAGACCAGACACGGGAGCTGCGTGGAGAGAAATCGGATGTACAGCAGACCACCTCAGACATTCAGTAGAACTGTCCAGTTCCCGTGTGTGAGGCAGCTCCACGGCCAGGCCTGGAAGCCATGTACGTGACTGTAGCTGATGGTGCCCAGCGCTCGCACAGGCACCGCCACAGTGCTGCCCCGCAAGGAGGCTGAGCGCGTCAGTTTACGGGGCACTGGGCACGAGGCTCAGAAGGGGCACTCCTCTGTAGTGTGGGTGACTGCCCTGTTGTCATCATGCCCAGCAGCTTTTCAAACCAAGGCCAGCTTTCCAGTGACCGAAATGCATTCCACCGCATGGGGTGGAGCTCAAGCCTGTGTATAAGAATAGAAAATGCAGCACCCAGCAAGCTAAACTCCACAACCCAGCATCTAATCAGAGACTGCTAAACACTCAGAGGAGTAGAAAACCACCCTCAATAAGAATAGTAATCAATTAAAATATAGAAAAGACATCAGTGAAGGAGACATTAAAATCACTGTGTAGCTCTATTCCATGTCCTCAAAAAGCTAAGCAGAGGCATAAAAGTTGAAAAAATAGACATAAGTCAAATTTCCAGAGACAAAACTATAACATCTGAAATGAAAAAAACCCACTGAGGGGGCCTAAATGGCAGATTAGGCAGCCAGGAAAAAGGTGGAGAAGTGGAAGGCCAGCCGCAGAACCATCTCGACCTTCAAGGAGAGGAGCAGTTCCACCACCTTAGGCGGGGAAAGCCCCCGGAACCCAATGTGCTGCCTGATGGCTGCTGTCATCTAATCCCCGGGAATCAGGGCAGATCAAGGGAGTCTCGTTAAGGCAGACAAGATTTCCCACCCATGAAGGGTGATTAAATTTTGGAGGCAGATGAAGAAAGAGCGTAATGAAGCTGCAGGTGCTTAAACACCCATCAAACAACCGTTTTCCCTCCCCTTCACGGGTGACCTGTTCCTGGCTTCACTTACCAGGTGCACGTGTGATCAGCAGGCCCCCGACAGGGTCCAGAGTGACAGGACACTTGGGCGGCTTCCTTCCTGGTTTGGGGATGGAGACCTGAGAATCCCCTCCAGAGAGGGTCCTCTTCTCACCGAAGTTCAGCAATACAAAACTTCGTTTTCCTTGTTCTGTCCTTGTGTAAAATCCTTACACAGGGCTGCTCTCCCTTTAAGGTGCCCACCACCCAACTCTATTTCAGAATACTCGGTAAGGGCTCACATCCCAAAAGAACATGTGATGGTCGATGGTCAGCTTTGTTTCAACTTGGTGGACTGTGGGGCCTTAGATATTTGGTCCAACATTATTCCAGATTTGTCTGTGAAGATGTTTTTGGATGCAGCTAACATTTAAATTGGTAAACTGCGAAAAGCAGTGGCCCTCCCAAAGTGGTGGGCCTTGTCCGATCGGCTGAGGCCTGAGGAGAACAAGACAGGCTGACCTCCCATGAGTAAGGGAATTTTTCCTGCCTGATGGCCTTTAAAGGGGACACTGACTTTCTCCTGCCTCCACACTTGAGCTGAAATGTGGACTCCTGGATCTGCAGCCTGCTGGTCTCTGGACGGGGACCCTACCTGCAGGCCTCCTGGGTAGGCCTCTTGCAGACTCACCCAGTAGGACTTGGAGTGAACTCCTTGTAGTCAGTCCCCCTCTGTCCCCTGCCCCTCACACACACGTGCCAGTCCTCCTGGTTCTGTCCCTCTGGGGACCGTGGCTCATGAGGCCCCCTGCCCCATCATCCTCAGCACCAGGCAGGCGGACCTGGCCTTCCTCAGCTTTCCTCCACTCTGTGGTCCTGGGGAGCCGTGCCCCTCGCCGGCCCAGGGGGCTCTCCGCACCCCTCCACTGTGCATGCTCTTCTCCTGCTGCTCTCGGCCCCCGAGGCTGTCTGCACACCCCCAGAGACTTCAAAGCCCACCCTGGAGACCGCAGCCTCCACTCTGCGGCTGCTCCCTGATGGCGCCTCTCCAGCGTCTGGACCTCCCTCCCCTCCCTTTGCTTTATAAAGACACCTTTAATTTGCTACCAGACCACAAAGCCAAGGGAGCGTCCTGCCAGAGCCAGAGCAAAACCAGGCTGGCTCTGATGGAGCGGCCGGAGAGAGGGCGAGGCCAGGAGAGGGAGGCCAGGAGGGCAGGGCCAGGAGGGCAGGGCCAGGACAGAGAGGCCAGGAGGGTAGGGACAGACTGGGGAAGCCAGGACAGCGAGGCCAGGAGGGCTCAGCTGGGGAGGCAGAACGTCAGAGTGTCCCACTTGAATCACCCGTTGCTCCCTCCCTCCCTCCCTAACTGTCGCCCTGGAGGGAGCCCAGGAGCTGGGCGCTCGGTGTCACGTGCTCAGCTAGAGTTTAATTAGGGAAGGTGGGGGGGGCCGTCTGAGCAGCGACCCTCTCTTTGGACCCACGTCTGGCGCGCTGCCCTGAGGCGGGCTGGCTTCTCACCTGGGGACCGAGACCCCTCAGGCCCAGGCCCACCAGGTCCCCCGCTCCCTCTCCTCTCACCCTGACCGACTCAGCACTTGGCTGAGAGCTGGCCGAGCGCCGTGAGGACCCGGGTGAGTCTGTGCCCGCCCAGGCTCGCGGCCCTGGTCAGGAAGCGTCGCCTGAGCTCAGAGGTGGCCGCGTCCTCCGCTTTCTCTTCTTCTTCAGAGTCAACGAGTCTGTTCCAGGTCCTTTAGTTTCGGGTCAGTTCTGTGAGCATCTTGTTCCTCGGACACCCTGGCCAGCCAGGATCGGGCTGCAGCGTCCACAGGTCCCTGGTGCAGCTGCTGGGGGGACGGCGAGTGGAGACCTTACCCAGGACACCCGGAGGGGCTCTCTGAAGTCTGCTCACTTTGTCCCCATTGCTGAGTTCCTGTGACTCCGTCTGGGAAGTTTAATTTCTGTTTTCAAGATTACTGATGGTTTTTCTTCTGCTATTGCTAATTGGCTATTAATCCCCTGTAATCATGTTTTACATTTAAATATAATGTTTTTCAGCTCCGATTTACAATATGTTAACAATGTCCATTTCTCTCATTATTATGACTTAAAATCACTGAGTATATTTTTAGTTGACTTAAAAATACCTTTCTACAAATTTTATTTTTTTAATTTCTGGTCCTATTTCTATTCATGGATTTTTTTTCCTGGTTAAAGACCACATTTTTGTCTTTCTTCCATGTCTATATTTTTTAAAATTTTATGTTAGGTACTATGAAGATCACCTGGTGACACTCTGGGTTTTGTTATTTTCCTTTAAAGAGTGTTGAGTTTACTTTTTCAGGGAATTAATTTACCCTTGAATCAAGCAGGATTCTTTTTGTGGTTGTGCTTTTTAGATATACGAGACAGTAGAGTGTATTTTGACATACCATACATACATGGAGTATTACTTCCCATTCTTGTGGTTGTACATGATGTGGAGTTACACTGATCCTGTATTCATATATGAGCCCAGGAAAGTGACATACCATGCATTCTACTGTCTTTCCTATTCCCATCCCCATTCTCTTCCCTTCATTCCCCTTTGTTTAATCCACTGAACTTCTATTCTTCCCCCACCCCTTGTTCCGTGTAAGCATCCACATATCAGAGAGAACATTTGGCCTTTGGTTTGGGGGGATTGGATTATTTCACTTAGCTTGATAGTCTCTGGTTCTGTTCATTGGCAAATGTCATCATTTCATTCTTCTTTTTGGCTGAGTAATATGCCATTGTGTATATGTAGCACATTTTCTTTATTCATTCAACTGTTGAGGGGCACCTAGGTGGGTTTTATTGCTTAGCTATTGTGAATTGAGCTGCTCTAAACATGGATGTGGCTGTGTCACTATGGTATACTGATTTTAAGTCCTTTGGGTATAAACCAAGGAGTAGGACAGCTGGGTCAAATGGCGGTTCCATTCCCAGCTTTCCGAGGAATCTCCATACTGCTTTCCATGGTGGTTGCACCAATTTGCAGTCCCACCAGCAGTGCCTGAGTGTGCCTTTTCCCCCACATCCTCGCCGACACTGATCGTGGCCTGTATTCTTGATGATTGCCATTCTGACTGGAGTGAGATGGAATCTCAGTGTATTTTAATTTGCATTTCTCTAATTCAGATTCTGATAGTGTTTTCTTATTGTTTAACCTACATCACTAAGAAAAAAAAACCTGTGTACCTAAAAGGCATTTTTCAAAGCTGGGCCTTGGGGTCTTGGGTGAAATCCTGAGGTGCTGGCTGAGCGGGTCCCTGGTCCAGCAGCTTCATTGGGGATGCTGCCTGGCCCTGTCACAGGGTGGAAGGGTCGAGGCACTGCAGTCCCACCTGGCTGCCTGGGATTCTCAGAGGGTCCCGTTGCACCTTTCACCGCCCCTACCAACTTCATTAGGAAAATAGAACTCTTTGGCTGATGTGAAAGTCAGTTTTTACTTTGTATCCCATGGGCAGGAGAAGGTGAGCAATCTGGTGAATGATCACGTGAAGCCCGGTGTATCAATCTTTGTGAGCAAACAGGTGACACTCGTTATTCACATTGCTCTCCTTCATACGTCACCACAAGAAAACATAGAAAAGGCCTCAGGGGAAAGCCTCCACTTCAGGTGAGCCTTCCCCCTCCTGGAAGTCAGAGTGAGTACACTAAAGCTGGAAAAGGGGTCGAACAGCCATCGCAGACGCAGGGGCAAAGTCCCATCTTCAGACTGGGAGACGACCTCAGGAGACGCAGCAAGTAGAAGGCATCAGCTCCAGCCAAGGATCAGAGCGGAAGCAATGCCTCCTAAGAGCTCCGTCTCTTAGAGCAAAATGTCTCTGATGTATGCAGAGCAGAGTGGCGTGACCCTGGGCCCGAGGCTGGGAGACGAGGAGCACCACGTGAGCGCAGCCCTGCTAGGAAGCCCGAGCTCCCTGAGGCCACGACTCCTATATAAACAGCACAGAGACAGACAAGAGAACTGGTGAGCGTTAGCCACCAGCACACCAAGTCCATGAGGCGAAGTTCAAGGGCCAGAGATGAGCGCGGAGCGTTTGAACAAACTAAGTTGACGGAATTGCATCCTAGACGAGGTCTCGTTTATGAGACAGGAGAATCTGGTGGATATGGGAAAGGAAACTGGGGAATTGATAAGGAGGTGGAGAATAAAAAGACAGAAGCTGAACACTGTCACTTAGCCAGATGTCACCTGTAAAATAAACTCGGGTGATATTCAAACTTCAGCCGGCTGAGGCTTCGAGCACAGCTGGAAAAGGAAAAGCATGAGATTCCCCAGTGGCTAGGACGCAGCTTCATCCTCCATCCTGGCCTCCTGCCCCGGTGGCCGAGGCGCCACGCCCGAGCCATCGGGTCCTCACCAGCAGTCGTCAAGAAGCAGGCAGACACGCAATCCTTGGCTCTCTGAGGATGATTAAACGACTCCATCTGTAAACCGTTTGACGATCAAGTATTTTATCACTGTTTTGGAAAAGAGGATAGATATACTGAAAACTTAAGCAACTTCCATCAAATTCCACAGCTCTGCATTGCCAAAGACGGTCACCCAGGATGCCCATGGGACCCCAGGACCATTCACAATGCAGCCTCACTTTGGTAAAAATCCCCTTTCAGTGCTGAGATCTGTTTAAACATGAGGGTTTTAAGTGGATTCACTTTATATAAAAATGGCATTTCAAGGTGTATTCACTAAACGTACAACATTCCACACCAGCAGGCATTCTGACGGTCCCAGGCACCCAGAAAAAAAAAGACCCCACCACCACAGGGACGGTGATAAACTGGCGCGTGCCATGCTCTGGGGCAAGGGCCCCCTCAGAGGTCACAGAAGTGGTGGACATGCACAGGAGGGACACTGGGCTCTCCTGAGAACTCCGTCGCACTCCGGAGGCAGTGAGGATCTGTGAAGGATTTCAAGCAGGCAGGTGAAGCCACTAGCTGGCGCTCTAGGAAGGCGGTTCATGGGTTAGAAGGGTCAGACTTGGGGACAAAGAGTGATCTCAGAGGCTTTTCAATCAACCCAGGCAGGAGCTGATTAAGGGTGAGCTGAAGCCGCAGGTGGGAAGGTGGAATCAGGGATTGCAGGGGTGGGACAGGCCAGGCTCTCTGCCCTGTCACTTCTTATTTCCCGAGGGGTCTACTTGTCACCTCCTGAGACTCCTTCCCACAACGCCCTAGGGTCAGCTCTTCACGTCCTGCCAGCTACGCCCCGTCACAATCCCCTGTCCATTATGTTGGTTGACGGGCGGCCTGTGCCGCATGTGACGGCCTGTGCCACCCCTGACGGGGGGCGTCCTGGGCGGGCCAGGAAGACAGAGCTCCCCCATGAGTGTGCAGAACACGTTAGGGAGGAGGGAAGCTTCGACAGAGTTAGCACGAAGGGAGTCGCCGAGGGCCTGGACGACAGATTTGACGACAGAGTCGAGTTGGAAATGGGAGAGCAGTGAGTGGTGAGGGGATGATGGAGGGCACATGAAGGGAGTGGACCATAAACCTCCCAGGGCTGTCCGGTGGCCGGAGGTGATGTGAGACGAGAGGGCTTTTGAAGAGGGAGAGGATAAGCCCTTTCTACTCAACTGAGTTTTAAGACAGCCAGCAGTTACTGGACGCTGACGCTGGCCGACCATTAAACCTCCCACACACCACGTCCTGTCCTCGCGGACTTTACGCCCTCTCTGGGGCAGGGCTGGCGATAAACACACCGAACAGAGAACACTTGAAGTGTTTGGGTGGAGGTGGGTGCCGTGGACAGCAGCACAGAAGGTTTCCATGGCCCCAAAGGCCGCAGGGAGACAGCGAGATCCGAGGACACTTCAGGATGGAGAGAGCAGAACATTCCAGAAGGAGGAAGGACAGGCGTGGTTCAGACACAGCCCCCCAGAGGGGCTGGCGGGAGGCCGGGGTGGAGAGGTCACAGGGCCAGGGTGGGGCTCAGTCCAGGTGGAAGTGCTAGACTTAGTCTGAAGGGGGCGGTGACGTATTTTAACAGGGCACCATGGACCTGTGCTGAGGACAGACTGAAGGGGACGAGGACCTCAGCAGGCAGACCAGTCGGGCCTCAAGCAGGACCTGAGTGGGGCAGAAGGCGAGCTGCCAGGATCCCCAGAGAGCCTGGATGTCACCTCCCATCCCACCGGGTTCCCCAGGAAACAGGCCCTGAGCCCTGAGGGGAGGTGGAGATGGGCGTTGTGGGGCTGGACTGGTCAGAGGGAGCTGCAGCCCCGACAGAGACCTCAGGTGATGAGGAGGGGAGCGCTGGTGCCTGAGGGCCGGCAGAGAGGGGCAGGAGGAGGCCAGGTAGGAGGCCTCACAGCCTGCTCCAGTCGGCTTTGGAGCCACCGCCCCGAGGAGGAGCACCACGGGCAGGCGGCCTTCTGTGGCCACACTCAGGTGCTCAGAGGTCTCTGCCTCTTCACTTCTGGAAAAATACTCCGGGCAGCTGCTTGGGGGCTGGGGTCTGTGCAGCAGCTGCAGCCACGGCGGCCGGGACTGCTCAGGGCTTGTCCTGCGTGGTTGGCGCACTGTGGTCGCTCTATCCCCAACCACCCTGGGCTGGGGACCTGTCATTAGCTCGCGGGTGAAGAAGCTGACGTGCTGGCAGCGTTAGTAACTGGTTCCAGGTCACAGAGCTGGGAGGGAGGCCCCAGTGCCCACCCCAGGCCTGCCCAGGTCTGCTCTGGGACAGAGTGCAGCGCTTCCCTTTGGCCGGTTATTAAGTCCATCCAGCAAAGCCATTGCACACAATAACTCTGCCGCAGAAGGTCCTCCAGGCCTTGTCCCTGAGGCCTGGCCTCTGTGCATCCTGCAGCTTCTACCTGGGTGTGCACCTGAGAGTTCACTCCTTGAAAACTTAGGACACTCTCAGTATTGCTAGCTAATCTGAACTATCCCGACATAAAATTTCCTTTTTGAGAAGATGATTGGTCAATAAAATTATTTTATTGAAACTATTTTATTGAAATTATTTCATTAAAACTCATAATCGATCTTTCAAATTTCGAAATTAGTCATATGTAGAATTGTGGACTTTCCAGACAGTGTAAGAGATGCCAAGCAATCGAACACCCACTAGTAGACAAAAATCTAAAAGAATGATTAATTCCAAAATAAGACCATGGAACAATTGGAATTCTTAAATATTTCTGGTGAGGATAGGAATGGTGTAGTCATTTTGAAAGATTCAGCAGTTTCTTATGCACTTAAATATATTCCTATTCAACGATACAGAACTTTCATCCTCGTGTTTATCCAAGAACAAGGAAAACGTGTGTCTACTAAAAGACTTGCAGAAGAATGTTCAGTGCACCTGTGTCAAACAGAGTCCTGTCCATTGGCAGGAGAATGGACAAGCAAGTAGAGCCCTGTCACACATGGGATGGTACGCGACAATAAAGAGAAACCGGCGGCAGGTGCACAGAGAGGCCACCGAACCCAGACACCCTGTGCCGAGGACAGGAACCCTGCCTGCGGAGAACACAAGGCATGGGTTCTCCCCCAGTGGACCAGACTAGTCCATGGTGGGCAAAATAATCAGAGCAGTGGATGCCCTTGGGTTGGCAAGCATCGGCTGGGAAGGGCAAGGTCGTAGCAAGGTTCTGCATTTGTTAGGGGCACTCTATTTCGTATGGGCTTGTACTTCTGAAAACAGAGAATGAATCAATACCAGGTTTATATGCTCACTTTGCCCTAATGGGAAAAATAAACAAATACTGAATTCTACTTAGTAATAAGTAGATCCTTGAGGAGGTTTGCTTATATCTGACATCTATTTTTAAATGCAGCAATAAATTAAGATGAAGGGCTGAATGGACCAGGGAATAACTGAGTGGATAAGGGTCAGACAAGACGACAACATGGGAGTGGTGGGATCTGGGAGGCACAGGAACGGCTGGTCAATGTGGAATTCTGTCAACTTTAGACCTCAGAAACCTTTAAGTAAAATAGAGAGAACATAACTGAAGACACTGATGACTTGGGTACCCACACACCCAATTTTGAAAGACTTTTCTGTGTAAAGCGTGGTCTTGGCTTCACTTTGTCACCATCTGGATGTGACCACAGAGCCAGCTTGCACTGTTTGTCTCGGGTTCTGACATCAGGCCTGCAGCTCATGAGGTCACAGGGTGGTGGATGGGTACCGTCCCGGCCTTGGGGGCTCACCCTCCTGCATACCATCAACAGCAATGGAAATTCACGGCTGGTCTTACAGATGTGTGGACAGGGTGCCCTGGTAACAGAGGGTGGCGTTGTAACCAAACTCGTCAGTTTACTCTGGACGGAGGCTGGAAGAATGAAGAAACACTCACTGGACAGGAGAGTCAGGGGGAGGTGGGGAGCCAGGAAACGTCACCCCAGGGCCACAGAACCGAGGAGCCTGTGCCGTCAGGCCAGGGTACCATCCAAGTGCAAGATTTGCAAGACCCAAGATTTCAGGACTGTTCTGAGCAGGGGCTGCAGGCCAGGGGAGGACGATATTGTGAAGGACAGACAGATAAACAATGGCATTGGGACTCGCAGTTGGGTAGACGTGGGGACAGAGCATGTGAAGAAGGTCATTAACCTACGGGTCACCGGTTACTCCCTAGAGCAAGGGGGACGACCTCTTTCTTTGATAGACAGGCAAGGGAACCCCTCATCTGTATGGGAAGAGAAAAGAATCACGAAGAAAAAGGAATGCTTCCCTGATGAAGTTCATGGTCTTGGCTTGCAAGGAGAGTTGGTTGTGCTGTAGGCAGAAGACCTCCTTGGATGTAGGCGCGTGGATTCGTAGATGGAGAATCACTGGCTTGGAGAAGCGAGATATTAGCTAAGCAGTGGTCACAGGTGGGGCTGCTTTGCCGAGGTCCCAAAGATCCCAGCCTCCCGTCTGAAAAGCAGGTGTTTGTGGCAGGGTCAGGCAACTAGGATTTACTCTGGTGCACACTCCAGTAATGCATATTGATGATCAGTTTTAAATAAAAATCAGGACCAAGAAAAAGCACTCAACCCTAGGGCTGCAAGGAGATGCTCCCCCTCGTCATTCTAGTGTGAACGCCAAGGTTCCTGAGGACGCTGGCCGTGAAATCCAAGTCTCACGTGTGTGTGCTCTGCTTCAATTGCTGCGGGGACTACAGAGCAATAAACTGCCTGCATGTGGCTTCCATTTCACAGAATGCCCCCTAAAGGAGGGTTTAGCACATTTGGAGAACATGAATAAAACCACAGCAAGCGAGTGCGGTTACAGAACCTAACACTCTTCCATGTTCCTGGAGAGAGTGCAGCAGACTGTGGCACACCGGCCCCTCCCTGCAACGATGCCTTTGCTTCTTTAATGCAAGGATAGAAGATGTCCTGAAAAATGCATGAGCAGATGTGGCGTTCTGCATATTTTAAAAGAAGTTGCTCCATCACCAAGATCCTTTCCCGAGGAGGACAGCTAGGCAGGGACGCCAGCATGGTGCTGGGCCGGGACTCATCTTCTGAGTCACCTCTCAGGAAGGAAGTTTGGAGGGTTCCCTTTGGCGACCTTGAGACTTCCCACCGCAGGATCCTCTGCCGTTCCCCACACCCAGAGCCTCCACCCCAATCCCTGCTCGTGACCAGGGACATACCCCATCAGTACAGAAGGCTTTGGTGGCCGTCCCTTCCAAATACCGTGTTGGTGCTTTCCAGGCTTTTCTCACCTCCACATTGCTGGAATGTCAGCTGTTGAGCCATCGTGACAGTGACGTAGGTGACCTACTGGTAATTTACCTCCCCCCATCTAAATAGAAACCGATTTCCATTTTGAAACAAAACTTTCAAATGAAAATACCAAGGCATTCAGGGCATTTTCTAAACCTCGGATACTCTTATCTGCCACCGTGTGTGGTGTTCCTCCTGAGACAGGAATGGGGGACGTGGGTGTCGGCATTGGACTGACTACCAGAAACCCCAGGACGGCTCTGAAGTATCTCGTGAGTTCAGAAGGGGGGGAAGTGGAGGACAGCAGACAGGAGCTGCACACAGATGACAGGAGCCACCATGCAAGAGCCCCTAGTGACCACTCAGAGAACCTGAGAAAGAAAGAAACCAGCTCTCCTGGCAGGCCAAGACCACGACTCGTCATGGGCACCTTCATTCGCTTTGTGATTCTTTCCTCTTCCCAGACAGACGAAGCCTTCCCTTACCTGTCTATCAAAGAAAGAGGTCGTCCCCCTTGACCGTGCTCCACTGTGACTCCAGGTGTCAATAAACACGGGTGACTCCGCTGTCAAATCCAAGCGACTGGAGGAGAAAGGAAAAGGCTTCCTTGTAGAATCACAATGAACAAGGAGGGAGTGGCAGGGACACAGAATCCACACTAGAACCCTGGAGTGATAATTGCTGCAAGCAAGGTCCTCTGAGGATGGCTGAACTTAGTGAGCAGAAGATTAAGGTGAAAAGGATATCTGCATAGCTTTGAAGTAACTCCCATAAAATATTCATCAATTGCAGAGGGGAAAATAATACCTCCATAGGAGAGTGACCTTGAAGGTAGCCCCTTAACCAAGAGATGGCTTTGGTCTCTGACTTAGTAATGAGACACCTCAGGATCTTGAATCCCTAATACGATGCACAATTCAAGCACGTGATGTTAATAGGGTATCATCTTGCAACAATTCCTTCCAAGATCTATAACCTCAATATAATCATGAAAAAAAAATCAGAAAAATCCAAATTGAAGGGCGTTCTATAAAACACTTGATGATTATCAAAAAGAGTCAAGGACAGGAAGGACCAGGAAAGGTTGAGGAACTTTCCCAGGTGGGAGGAGGCCATGGAGAGGAATGATTGCTACCTAAAACCCCACAGTCCATCCTGGAAACATTCAGCAGAAAATAGGCAACACCTGAATGAAGCCTGTAGCTGACTTAATGAGGTGAGTGCTGGTTTCCCGTCTAGACAATTGTACCTTAGTGAGGGGGCACTTTGGCAGGGGAGGCTGAGGGAAGCATGTCCAGGACATTTGTACTGCCTTGGAGATTTGTCTGTTTAAAATTATTGCAAGACTTTTAAAAAATATATCTTTGTTTTATTTATTTATTTACTTATTTATTTTTATGTGGTGCTGAGAATCAAATCCAGTGCCTCATGCATGTGTGTGTGCTCATTGTGTGCTCAAACACTGAGCCACAACCCCAGCCCTATTGCAAGACTTGTTAAAATTTTTTTTAATTTGTTTTAATTAGTTGTACATGAAAGCAGAATGCATTTATGCACTTTGATATATCCCACATAAATGGGATATAATTTCTCATTTCTCTTAGTGTACATGTTGCAGAATCATATTGGTCATGCAGTCACATATATACATACAGTAATAAAGTCTGTTTCATTCTATTATCTTTCCTATTCTACCTGATCTAAGGTAATGCTATTCTTCTCTGGTGCTCCTGACTTATTGTGAATTAGCATCTGCATATTAGAGAAAACATTCAGCCTCTGGCTTTTGGGGATTGGCTTATTTCACTTAGCATGATATTCTCCAGCTCCATCCATTTACCAGGAAATGCCATAATTTCACTCTTCTTTAAAGCTGAGTAATATTCCATTGAGTATATACACCACATTTTCTTTATGCATTTATCTATTGAGGGACACCTAGGTTGGTTCCATAATCTAGCTATTGTGAATTGAGCTGCTATAAACATTGATGTGGCTGCATTACTGTAGTACGCTGATTTTAAGTTCTTTGGGTATAAACCTAGGAATGGGATAGCTGGGTCAAATGGTGGTTCCATTCCATGTTTTCTGAGGAATCTTGATACTGCTTTCCATAGTGGTTGCACCAATTTGCAGTTCCACCAGCAATGTATGAGTGTAGCATTTTCTCCACATCCTCACCAACATTTATTGTTGCCTGTGTTCTTGATGATTGCCATTCTGACTGGAGTGAGAGGATATATTAGTGTAGTTTTGATTTGCATTTCTTTAATTACTAGAGATGTTGAACACTTTTTTAATATATTTGTTGATCAATTGTATTTCTTCTACTGTGAAGTATCTGTTCAGTTTCTTAGCCCATTTATTGATGTGTTATTTGTTTTTTTGGTGTTAAGGATTTTTTTTAGTTCTTTATATATCCTAGAGATTAATGCTTTATCAGAGGTTCATGTGGTAAGTATTTTCTCCCAATCTGTAGGTGCTCTCCTCATGGTATTGATTGTTTCCCTTGCTGAGGAGAACCTTTTTAATTTGAATCCTTCCCATTTGTTGATTCTTGATTTTACTTCTTGCACTTTAGGAGGAGGAAGTCAGATCCTAGGCCAACATGGTGAATATTTGGGCCTATTTTTTCTTTTGTTAGGTGCAGGGTCTCTGTTCTAGTGCCTGAGTCTTTGATCCACTTTGAGTTGATTTTTGTGCAGAGTGAGAGATAGAAGCTTAATTTCATTTTGCTACATACAGATTTCCAGTTTTGCCAGCACCATTTGTAGAATAGGCTGTCTTTTCTCCAGTGAATGTTTTTGGCACCTTTCTCTAGTATGACATAACCGTATTTATGTAGGTTTGTCTCTGTGTCCTCTATTTTGTACCATTGGTCTACAAGCCTATGTTGGTGCCAATACCATACAATTTTTGTTACTCTAGCTCTGTAGTATAGTTTAAAGTCTGGTATTGTGATGCCTCCTGCTTCACTTTTCTTGCTAAGGACTGCTTTGGCTATTCTAAGTCTCTTATTTTTCCAAATAAATTTCATGATTGCTTTTTCTATTTCTATGAAGAATGTCATTGGGATTTTATTAGGAATTGCATTAAGTCTGTATAATGCTTTTGGTAGTATGGCCATTTTGATAATATTAATTCTACCTATCCAGGAGCATGGGAGATCTTTCCATATTCTGAGGTTTTCTTCAATTTCTTTCTTTAGCGTTCTATAGTTTTCATTGTAGAGAACTTTCACCTCTTCTGTTAGATTGATTCCCAGATATTTTATTTTATTTGAGGCTATTGTGAAGGGGCTAGTTTTCCTAATTCCTCTTTCAGTGGATTCATCACTGATGTATAGGAATGCATTTGAATTATGGGTATTGATTTTATATCCTGCTACTTTGCTGAATTCATTTATTAGTTCTAGAAATTTTCTGGTGGAGTTTTTTGAATCTTCTAGATATAGAATCATGTCATCAGCAAATACTGATAGCTTGAGTTCTTCTGTACCTATTTTATCCCTTTAATTTCTTTCTTTTGTCTAATTGCTCTGGCTAGAGTTTTAAGGATGATGTTTAATAGAAGTGGTGAAAGAAGACATCTTTATCTTGTTCCAGTTTTTAGCAGGAATGCTTTTAATTTTTCTCCATTTAGAAGGATGCTGGCCTTGGGTTTAGCATGGATAGCTTTTACAATGTTGAGGTATGTTCCTACTATCCCTAGTTTTTCTAGTGTTTTGAATATGAATTTGTGCTGTATTTTGTCAAGTGCTTTTTCTGCATCTATTGATATGATCATATGATTCTTGTTTTAAGTCTATTAATATGATGAATTATGATTATTGATTTCCATGTATTGAACCAATCCTGCATCCCTGGGATGAACCCCATTTGATCATGATGCACTATCTTTTTAATGTTTTTGTATGCGATTTGCCAGAATTTTTTTGAGGATTTTGCATCTATGTTCATCAGGGATATTGTTCTGAAGTTTTCTTTCCTTGATGTATTTTTGTTTGGTTTTGGTATCAGGGTGATACTAGCCTCATAGAATGAGTTTGGAAGGGTTCCCTCCTTTTCTATTTCATGGAATACTTTGAGGAGTGTTAATTCTACTTTGAGAGTGCAAGACTTCGTTGTTTGTTTAATTTAAAGGTCCGCATGAGAGCAGAACCCTGTTTCTAACATCCATGTAACATGGCTGGGTCTACTAAGCCCACAGTTAGCCTCAGGAGTCAGGTCTCTGCACAGAAACCAGCCTAATTCTACTTGTCGGCAATTGAACGTATGTGACATAAGTGCAAAAGGTTTCATTGATCACTATTAAAGATCACCTCTGCAGGGAGTGAACAGATGGAGTACACAGGATTTTTAGGCTAATGAAACTTTTCTGTATGATGAAGTGGATACATGTCCTTACATATTTGTCAAAAACACAGGACATTTGACACAGAGAGTGAAGTCCAGGTGAGGGTGACGCACTATGCCGTAGGTGCCCTGTGGGACACCAGCACCTCTGTGAGTAGTGCTGAGGTGTGGGAGGCCGTGCACGTGGGGTCAAGATGCAGGTGCTCTCTGCACTCTCCCCCACAACCTGGTCCGAATCTAAAACTACCTTTGAAACCTCTGGCATGACAAACTTTCCTAAAATCACTATTGCTTTAGATTAGTGATTACCAAATAAGCAAAATCATGAAAAGTTCGAATTTCATAAATGAATTTTTATGTTATATAATGTATATTATAATTTTATATCATATTATCTCATAATTATTTAATTAATTTATAACTGATTTCATGTAACAATGCATTACAATTTTATAATTACTTCATTAGAAGTTTATAATTATTTTGTTACAATCATACAGGGTATAATCTCATAACTTTTATATTGCGTGTTGTGTATGTCGTGTTCAGATGTTGAGCTCTGCGCTCTGAGAAGGCGGCTTTAGAAGAGGGACGGAGGGAACCACATGTCCCTGTGCCTGTGAAGGCTTTGTGATTTGCCCCGTGTTCACATAGACTGGGTCCCGTGATTTTCACACCCACAGAAACTGCGGCACCACACTTGAAATACAGAACGAGGACGCTGCCCGGGAAGCCTGATGCGGATGGGTGGCCCCGAGCTTCGCCAGGTCGTTGCCCGCTCTCTGTTCAGAGGGGAGCCTGGCCACTTTTATCAGGCTTAGCCACCCATCCCCACAGCACTCCCGGTTTTGCTTTCCTTTGTTTTCCTTTCTGGGGCGCAGAACATGGTTGATTCATGTCTGCGTTTGGACGTTAAGAGATGAAGACTGCTATTACTTCCCTCGTTGTCATGAGTTTCTGTAGTACATTAAATATCTCTAGATTCATCCACCACACCCAGCGTGGTGTGACATCTGGACACACTGGCAGAAGTGCACAGTGCTTCTGGTGGAGGGGGACTGGAAGGGACCAATCCCGAGCTCCATCTGCACTCCTGTGAGTCAGGCGTTGCCCCCGGGCTGCAGAATGTTTGTCTGTGACCATCATGTCGCAGTATTGGGTGAGACTGCACTGGGATTGGCTTTGTCCGCAATGTGAGCTGGGTCTTCTCCCTTTTACACTAGGCAGGTCCCTTTCCCACTTTAATCAGTAAGTCGAAGTCTACTTCCATGAATGCTCACTGGGGAGTCACTTCCCCGGGTATCACTTGCCCTATAACAAACTTAGTGGCTTAAAGCCCATTGTGTTTCATTACACTTGTTACCCCAGGTTGGGTGACTCAGGATTGGAGCAGCAGCTCCGCTAGTTTGTGGCTGAGGCTTTTCAGAAATTGTGGTCCAGTTGTTGGCTGGTGTGGGGGAACTGAAGGTCACTCAAAGCAATGAAAAATCTTTCTTCTAAATCTCTGGCTTCCTGAGTGTGTAAGACTCTCATGCTCTTCTAGAAAAATAGATGAGGATAATGTACACTAAGGGTAATTTGGATTTGCAATGCCAACCTCGAGGAAAGTAACTCAGCTAAATATCAGAGCTGCCCTTGGAAAGGAGGTCCTATAACCTCTCAGAAACACTGGAAGGCATCTCTGGATTGGCAGGCAGGGGCTTCTGAAGGATGGAATGGCTCTGAGATGGCTTCTCTGCAGGATTCTGGAAGCCTAAAGCTAAACTTCTCAAAGGCCTGGCTTGACCTGACAGGATCAGCCCCTGATAACTGGCGCCCTCTTCTCACTGACTAACCACCCTGAACCTGAGCCACTGATCCCCTTGATCCTTGGTCCTTCTTCCTGAACCCCCCTCAACATCAGATTTTCTTTAAGAAAGTATCTTCCAGTGATCCAAGGACCTCGCCTCAGGAACTAAACCTGCATCAAGTTGAGCCACTGTCAAACAGTTTCCAGCCCCCAAAGCCCAAACCAAATCTATAGGAGAATTAAAAAGTCCTCTCGGTGCCTATGATCCTGGACTCCCTGATTTATAACGATTTATACAGCCGGGGCCCCAAATGGTTTTACGTAGTACACTGGGGGACCATGAAAAAGATCTCGAGCTCCAAATACACCTCAGAGATGGAATGAAACAGAGAATCAGCCAAAGTTGTGCCTAGGGAAGTCAATTAGGCCTGCACAGTCTTGTGAAAAGCAAAAGCATGAAGCGGAGGCAGACCCCAATGTCATTCAGAAGGCAGGCAGACCCTGATGTCATTCAGAAGGCAGGCAGACCCCCGATGTCATTCAGAAGGCAGGCAGACCCCCGATGTCATTCAGAAGGCAGGCAGACCCCGATGTCATTCAGAAGGCAGGCAGACCCCGATGTCATTTAGAAGGCAGGCAGACAGCACGCTGGCCCCACGGATCTGGGAGGCACGTTTCCCTTCTGCCAGTTTTGTTGATGAGCTTCACCCAGAAAACTGACTTACTAAATAAACTATAAATCAGAATGGAAACTCACCCCTCTTCCAGAGTTTCAACATCTCTCTGAACATTTGAATAGAATAATAGAGGAGGAAAAAAACTGTTTAGCAAATAAAGTCCTGGCCCTACAACAGTTACTGGGGCCCATTCTTTATCTTTTTCTTTTTTCTTTCTTTTTATTTATTTATTTTTTTGGTATCAGGGATTTTGAACCCAGGGGGCACTTAACCACTGAGCCACATCCCCGGCCCCAGCCCTTTTTCATGTTTAATTTTGAGACAGGGTCTCGCTAAGTTTTTTAAGCCTCACTAAGTTGTTGAGGCTGACTTTGAATTCATGATCCTCCTGCCTCAGCCTCCTGAGTCATTGGAATTACAGGCGTACATCACTGTGCCCAGCTCCAGTTAATCTTTAAAGATCTTTCTTCACTCCAAATTTTACCCCTCATGAGACAGATGACCGTAGAACTCTAAGCAAAGGAGAAATTGGATAAATGACTATTTTCTTTTAAGTCATGGGCCTGTCAAGCCTCTAGTTCCCCTATAAGAGGAAGGCCTTAGTTCCTGCGTTCCTGTGATGATAGACAACACTGATGGAGCTCAGAGGAATTGCCCAGGAAGCCACCTCCAAACACTCCTTTCAATCAACAAAGAGAAATTAAATTTGAAATAAATGGGGAAATTTGTACTGTTCCATAGATATCAGAAACCAGAGTAACCATTTCTACACCAACCCATCATACACCAAAATGTTTCTTAGGCAATAAAAATATCTCAGTGTTGTGCGTTTTCAGTCAAGTTCAAAGATTTCCTTATGAGAACCTTAGGAGCTTTGGTCCTCTTCGAAGATAAGGTGGCATGTCATTTGAAGGCTTCTGAGTCATCATGGCTTTGATGAGACCTGGGCACAGTTACGCTCACCAATCTCACAGTTACGCTCACCAGACTCTCCTACTTTGTGAATCCAGACTGGATTTCTGCATTTCCTGATTTACAAAGTCGGAGAGTCTCTGGGCTCACTTCTTGCCCCTAAGAGAGTCCCATAGCTTGGACTTGTCCTCAGAGACAGTGCTAAGTGTGTCCATTCTAAGAGGTAAAATACGCAAAGCCAAACACTGTGTAGACCTGCTGGCCTCTCCCACCCCAGCCCCAGGGGGAGGTCACCTGAGAGTTTAGAGTCTCTTTTCTCATCTGTACTCTTTTGCCAAGTTAGCAGTGCCTGCGCCCACCCACCCCTCTCCACTGCTATCACCAGGTAAAACCAGCAGTCAGTCTGGAAGTGACTGCCCCCTGCACAGCCCCCCACGCAGGCCTCCTGAAGGGTCTCTTGAGTTTCTGCACCTCCAGATCCTACGCTGGGTGACAGCAAAGTGTAAGGCAGCCTGAGAGGGGCCAGTGCCTGTGCAGCTGGAGGAGGGGAGAGTACGTCACGCTTGGTGAGGCCCCTCTGATCCAAGGGGCTCAGCCCACTCACTTCCACTCTGGCTGTCACTGCTTATCACTGGGCAGGTCCCCAGCACATTGCCCCGTAGCTAAAGGCGAGACAGCTCTACAGTACTCTCGGCCCCAGCACAGTGGCTGTTCAGTAAATACTCTGGATGATCGACTGTTTGCACAGTGGTCAGAAACTCATGTTTTAAAGCTGTTTTTGAGATCAGAGATTCCAAGGCTCTGTGAATCCAAAATGCCTTCCATACACGGTGACTAGGGTGGGGGAGTGCAGTGCAGAGGCACGGGTCTGTGATCACTAGATGCTCTGTTTCAGATCCTCCTTGTCAGATGCGATGTCACCAGCTGGGGTGTCACCAGAGTGAGGGGCAGTTTAAGCGCAGCAGACCACCGTCTGGTCCACTGCAGATCCTCAGCTGCCCTTCAGCCCAGCAGACCTGTAGACTCCTCCCATCCCCTTCCCCCTCTCTATCAGCGCCCCACTTCACCAGCCTCTGTCCCCACTGAGTCCTGTGCCTGCCTTCCCGGGAGGGTGTTGCCGGTGACTAGGATGCCATCCTTTCAAAGGAAGGTGTGAACAGTGCTTTCTGGAAAATGGCTGCACTTTCCTGTGGTCTCTGTCTTGCATTTAGGAGCAAGTGAGGACCTCGCAGTCCTTGACTCACAGCCTACCTTAAACTTTCCACCAAAGATGTTAGCAGTCAAGTGACGCAGCTCTTGCTGGCAAGAGGAGCTGTGAGCCTGGCCCCTGGGGAGTGACCACGACAAGCCAGGGCAGAGCCCCCCTAAGTGTGACCTGACCTGTTGTCCAAAGAGAACTGTGCTTTGTACCCCGGAGACATGTCGGCCCCTCCAGGGTTTCTTGGCAAGCCACGCCTCAGGAAGCCATAGGCCAGAGCGGGAGGTCATTTCTAACATCAAGTCTGAATTTTGAAAGCTGAACAGAAAACGGACAGGAGCATCCAACTCAGTGTCCTTTGGCACCTGGATCTGAGTGTGCCCCAGGTCATCTTTGCCCTACAGATGCAGTTGGAGTGGTCCCCACTTCCTGACGCCCTGTGCCCACATTCCCTGGGCTCAAATCCAGACATGTCTGGAGAGGGACTTCCATGCCCCTCTAGCCCCAGTTTCTTCCCGGAAGAGCACAGGCTCGAGGCCCTTTGGAGAGCAGTGAACAGGAGGAGCAGCCCCTGCCAGGAACGTGCACAATGTCCCAGAGTCCACAGACGACGGAGAGAAGGGGGCCTGGCCAAGGGGCTAGAAACCGGCCACCAGGCCCCATCCAAGGGGAGGCCAGGACTCAGTGCAGCCTCCAGTCACAGCCCACCCCGGCAACGGTGAGGCCGCTTCCCTGGTGCACCCGGGCCACAGACCCCGAGAAGCCCACAGCACCCGGGGGTGGGGGGCAGGCGGGGCTCAGTGGCTCACCTTCTCTGGGCTGCTTTCTTCTGATGTCTTATTTACTCCTATTTTAATTCAGCGGTTTCAGTGCCAGCAGCAGCCGCTGTCCAGCACCCTCCTGCATCAGAGTCGTCCCAAGGCTTCTTCCAACCCGATTTCAGACTCTGCCCACGGAGGCTGTGCTTCTGGGGGGAAGTCCAGGATCTGGCCCCTCAGAGGTCCTCAGGTGTGCCGCAGGCCCAGGGCACCACATTTCACAAACCTTCTTCTATAGTGAGAGTTCCACGTGCCGGCAGGAGGCAGGTGCCGCTGAGTGGGGGAAATGTGAGGCAGATGGGAGACCTGGACGGAGGAGACGGTCAGTCCCACGGCGCTGGTTGGGGCATTCACTCCTTCTCATCTACAGGCCAGGCTGACCCCAGAGCCACGAAGCACCCCAGTGGAAAGCAAGCGATTCCAGGTCCCCCGGGTGCTCATGGAGGGGGTGGCGCTTCGCCCTGGGCAGCCCCTGCCTTCCCTGGGGGTTGGCACAGCAGCCGGGGACCCCGGCTTCCCAGCAGGAGGTGGCCTCGTGCCCGCAGGGTGGAAGCAGGAGCTGTTGAGGGCTTCCCCGCTTAGCCGTGAAAGCCCAGGGTCAAAGACTGGGAAGCCCAGGGAGCTGCACACACTGCTCACTGCTGTCCCTGTCCCCTGGGAAGAGTCCCTGTGGGGCATTTAAAATGGAACAGCGAGGCTGGAGGACAAGGGCAAGAGGGGAGTGGGCCGGGTGCTGGGCTGTCCCCCCGTCCTCGCACCAGCACTGAGGGGTCCTCCTCCTGGGGAGGGCGGGGGGCTGCGTCCACCCAGGCCAGCTCCCCAGGCCACCCCTCAGACATCGCCGGAGCCCTGGGCAGGAGGTGGTGCTGGAGCAGGTGGCATTTGAGAAGCTCGTTCTAAAATCGCAGCTCAGAAGCACATGGAGGGGATTGCCCTGTGCTGTACCAAGACGAGGGGGATGATTCAAAGCCCTCAGCCACTTCTGAAGAGCTGAGCACAGCCTTGATTTGTATTCCAAGAAAATATCAGGAAAGAAAAAGTAATCTGGCGTTGATATCAAAGTGTGTTTTACTGGGGGGGAGGGGGTGTTAATTTTTTATTTTAATTAATCCCTTTAAAAGGTCCTGGAGGGAGAGATGAGAAAGTTTGAGTGAACTGAAACAAACCGTGCACTTTTCCTTCATTTTGATATCGTGAACTTCTAGACTTTGTTAAGATTAAATTTTCACTCACTCATGTCACAGTCTTGGTTGGTGCCTCCAGGTGCTGGGGCTGTGGTAAGGACCCGGGTGCTGAGTGGAGAAAGCCAGCTCGACCCTGTGTCACGCAGCTCAGGGCCTCTCGGTGGCAAAATTGACTTCTAGGAGAACCCATTTAAAAGTGAAAAATGAATAAGTAAGTAGAAGAGGTAACGTGTATCTCAAAAGGGGTTTACTCATGACAGAAATTCCAGAGAGCCCACACCGGAGGGACAGAAGACCCGGGACCATCCCGAACGTGCAGGCGAGAATTTGCACAGCTGTTCGTGTGAGGTGCTGGTGGAGTGCTCGCGTGTGCATAAGGAATGTTTCAGAGAGAGCACGGCATCAGCACAGGCCATGATAAAAGAAAGGAGGATCCTGAGGCACAGGAAGGGGGCAGAGGATTTGGCAGGAGAAGACTGGATGTGAGCCCCAGGGTGGGTCTCCAAGCTCTGCAGAAGAGGAAGCCGCTGACCATGTGCTGGTTCTCCATCTCGTCCGCTCTTGAGAGCTGCCAGGATGACACATGGCTCGGGCAGAGGTGCGTCCAGACCCCTGCTTCAGGGAGGCCCACGGGGCCAGCTTCACTTCATCAGACACCGATGTCACTGGCTTTCTTTCTTCTCATTGTCGATTTCCGCTCCCACTTTACGGAATTACCACTTTCTTCTTGTTGGTGCTGAGTCAAGGAGGAGTGGTCACAGTTTTCTTAATAAGAGCTTGTTAAACTCCGCTTCCCTCTCTCATTTCACATCTCTGTGAAGCTGCCTCCCTCCCCGGTCGCCATTAAACCAGGCATTACTGGGGCGAGCACAGAAGCAGAGGTGAGGCCCAGCCGTCTCCTCTTAGTCCAGATGCTGAGAGATTTGAAAAACTGTCAACAACCCCAACCCCTGCACTGTTTTCTTCTGTTTTATAAATATAGCTACTTGTCATAAGATAATTCATCTGTATCAACATGGAATGGCTAATCAGCTTTTATTATTTTAAATGAACTAATAAAGACCTGCTTTTAAATGCACTTATTTTAATTCTGATCTGGTGACTAGCAAATGACACAGCCCACCTAAGCCAAACTCTTTTTTGTCCTCAGTCATCTTAATATAAGAGTACAGAGGGGTCATGGGACAAAAAGTTTGAGAATTACTGAAAAAAAGAGAATTGCAAAGCAGGCAAGTGTCTGGGCCCAGGGGAGTAGGTACCGAGGTGCTCTGGGGTGTGCAGATGCCCCAGAAGCACATGCACCAGACTCCCTTCAGGAGGGAGGTGTGGTTTTGAACCCCACCTGGATCAGCAGTGTCTGGTGGCAGGCAGACTGGCTCCTTTGTTAGAATCACGTCCCACCAGGTCAGCAACACAGCCCTTCCCCCTCCTCAGCTCTTTGCTTTTCCAGCTCAATGTACATAAATGCATGAATTGTTCCCCCAAATGAAAATCGCCTGTGAATTCCTTGTATAGTGAAGTAGAGGTCCAAGTGGTCTCTCCACAACAATAGTGACGGCTGGAAAGACGAAGGGCAGGACAATGAGCACAGGTGGGGACATCTTGTTGGCCTCTATGCTGCATGTGACCTTGGTTCTTAGAGGGCTCCAGATCACACGTAGAAGGCCCTGAGAAATGTGAATTTTAGACAGATGACAAATATCTTATTTTATGTAACTATGTGACATTGCATGTGCTACACTTATGTTGAAAACACAACTTGTTATTCTTCTGAAATATAGTTTTGACTGAGTGTCCTATATCTTTATTCACTAAATCTGGAAACCCTAATTGTTTAAGAATAGACTTTTGGCAGCCCAACAAGCAATTTTTGCTTTGTTCACTGCTCTTCAAACTGTCACTTCTGCTCAGGGCTTCATACCTTGTACAGAAATGCAGAAGCCAGCTCAATTTAAGAAATTGTGCAAAATATTCTGTCACACTGAAATTGGGCAGTATTGGATATGTACTTTCATAAACATGTCATGGAAGAAAAGTTTTTACCTTAGTGAATTTTTCTTCAGGTGACTTGTTTAATACACTGTATGTATATAAGCTCTGCACTTAAGAATATAGTCTGTAGTCTTGCTTGTCCATCTACCTGTTTTTATCTTTCATTTTTTGCAAGTTACCCCTTTCCTTTGGTTTAATTTAAGCAGATAGCACCATCTTCTAGCTCAACCATTCCATTCAGTGCAGGGCAACCAGTGTGGACCCGGCTGCGACTGGTGCTGTCCAAGGTGCTGGAAAGGTAGCATTAGTGGGTGTAAGAAGCTCTGAGCCCACACAACACTGCAGCGTGGGGAGACAGATGATATGAACATGGGGGACGTGGTGGTGGGAATGCCGCTGAGAACGATGTAACTGGGTATAGTGCAGGCAGTGCTGAGGTGTACGTGGATTTGGTATTCAGCCATGGTGACTGGGAAGAAGAGGATTCTTTAGCAACACCTAAAGGAAATACAGGAAGGAACAGCAGGAACTTGGGGAAACAGGATGCAGGTGGCAGGCAAAGCAGGTGCTGGGAGCTCAGAGGAGTGTGGCTGGTCTGTGGAGCCCAGGGAGCGGGGAGAGGGCGGAGGAGACAGGTCTGTCTATAGGGAGGGAGAGCGAGGGTAGGCGAAATAGAGTCCTAGGACCCTAAGAAAGACTGCACTCTGGACTGGGGCTGGGGCTCAGTGGCAGAGCACTTGCCTCGCATGTGTGAGGCACTGGGTTGGGTTCTCAGCACCGCATGTAAATGAATGAATAAAAATAAAGGTCCATGGGGCTCTTTCTCTGGGCCCAAAAGGAAGCAGCTAGTTGTCCATAAAGGGTCACCTGCAGTTAAGAAGAGAACACCCCTTGGTGCCCCGAGTGGGAACTGGGGAGGCAGAGGAGGAGCTATTGGAACAGGAGCTGAGAAGACCCAACACAAGGTCAGCATGGGACGCAGCAGTGGAGTGAGAAGCTGCCCGCCGCTGGGGGACACCAGAAGGCTGAACCAGGGTGTGGCACTGGGCTGGACGCAGCTGCGAGCCAGGAGTGAAGGGAGGCTGCAGGCTGTTGGCCTCACGGCTGGAGGGGCGAGCTGCCCTTCCTGAGCAGAGGGAGCAAGACATGAGCCTTGCAGCCACACGGAGGGCTGGAGCTGGGGGGCTCTCAGCTGTGCCCACAAGCCACAGAGCAAGACAGGCCAGCCGCAGAGAGGCACAGCCGCAGAGGCCACGGGAGAAGCAAGAGAAAGTGGCCCCTCGGCCACCGTGAAGAAGGCATTTCAACAAAGATGGACAGTCCCACGATACTGTGCCATGTGCTCATTAAACTGAATGACATGAGGAAAGAATTTACTGTTGGGTTTGGCCGTGGGAGACATGATGTCCTTGATGAGAGCAGTTTCAGGCATGGAGAAAGTTCTAGAAGGAAGGGAAGGGAAGGAAGTGGGAAGAGGAGCAGTGACATATGTTTTAAAGGGTTGCCCTCTTAAAGGAGACCACTCTTAAAGGAGACCCTTCTCCCTAAGCCAAGAACATGTGAGAGCCTGTTTACCTGAGGACCAAAAAGTGGGAAACAGATGGCACAGGACGGTGCAATGGCAGCCCTGAAGCTGTGTCCTGAGACACTTAACTCCACTGAAGGCCCAGCAACAAACAAAATGTACTGATCATTCAGAGATCTGGAATCATTTAATCAGATTGAGGAACATTATACATTTACATAATCAGTAAGCCATATTTTTTAGCAAAAGGGCCAAATTAGCAAATTAACAATGTGTGCAAGCTGCTCTTTTCCTTCGAAATAAAAGCAGCTCCATTGAGAGCAGAGTGAAAATTACTGCCTAGAACAACTTAGTTCAAATGTTTTACTGGCTGAAAAAACATCATTGAGAAAATGACATTCTTTTTAACCATTATATTGCTAATATCTGAGGTGCAAACATGTAGAAGCATCATTGTAGTACTTCATACTTGAATGTGAGCACATTTTTGAGCATTGTAGAGCATTGGCCGTGGGTCGGGGCAGAGACTGGGACATGCCACTCGGAGCGTCTGCACACAAGAAGCCCAGCTGCTGCACCCTGAGATCCTTCCCTGAAGCCACGCTTCCTGTGGGCTGCTTCTTATCGTCGGCTGAACACACAGGGATGCCATGGCAAGCGCCTTCCTGGAGACATGGGAGCTCCTCATGGCTGGCTCTCACAAGGACTGTCGTTGTTGATGTTCTTCTTAAATACACACGACAGCAGACTGTATTTTGACATATCACACATACATGGAGTAGAACTTCCCATCCTTGTGGTTGTACAGGATGTGGAGTTACACTGGTCGTGTATTCATACATGAACATACAAAAGTCATGTCCGGTTCATTCTGCTATCTTTCCTATTCCCATACCCCTCCCTCCCTTCATTCCCCTTTGCCTAATCCACTGCACTTCTTATCCCCGCCCCCAATGTGTGTTAGCATCTCATACCAGAGAGAACATTCAGCCTTTGGTTTGGGGGGATTAGCTTATTTCACTTAGCATTGTGGTCTCCAGTTCCATCCATTTACTGGCAAATGCCATAATTTCATTCTTCTTTTTGGCAGAGTAGTATTTCATTGTGTATATATAGCACATTCTCTTTATCCATTCATCTGTTAAGGGGCACCTGAGTTGGTTCCATAGCTTAGCTATTGTGAAGTGAGGTGCTGTTAACATCGATGTGGCTGCATCCCTGTAGTGTGCTGATTTTAAGTCCTTTGGGTATAAACCGAGGAGTGGGATAGCTGGGTTAAATGGAGGTTCCATTCCAAGTTTTGTAGGAATATCCATAATGTTATCCATAGTGGTGGCACCAATTTGCAGTCCCACCAGCAATGTATAAGTGTGCCTTTTTCCCCACATCCTCACCAACACTTATTGTTACTTGTATCCTTGATAACTGCTATTCTAACTGAAGTGAGATGGAATCTTAGTGTTGTTTTAATTTGCATTTCTCTAATTGCTAGAGATGTTGAACTTTTTTCATAAATTTGTTGACCATTCATATTTCTTCTTCTGTGAACTGCCTGTTCAGTTCCTTTGCCCATTTGTTGATTGGGTTACTATTATTGTTATTATTATTTTTTTGGTGTTAAATTTGGGGGTTTGTTATAGATCCTGGAGATTAATGCCCTATCTGACGTTCAGGTGGCAAAGATTTTCTCCCATGCTGTAGGTGCTCTCTTCATGTTCTTGGTTGCTTCTGCTGCTGTGAAGAAACTTTTTAGTTTGATACCATCCCATTTAGTGATTCTTGATTTTACTTCTTACACTTTCGGAGTCTTGTTGAGGAAGTCAGTTCCTAGGCCTGTGTGATGGAGATTTGGGCCTATATTTTCTTCTAGTAGGTGCAAGGTGTCTGGTTTAATGCTTAGCTCCTTGATCCACTTTGAGTTGAGTTTTGTGCCAGGTGAGAGACGGGGGTTAAAGTTAATTCTGCTACAAATGGATTTCCAGTTTTCCCAGCACCATTTGTGGAAGAGGCTATCTTTTCTCCAACATATGTTTATGGTGCCTTTGTCTAGTATGAGATAAATGTATTTATGTGGGTTTGTCTCTGTGTCTTCTGTTCTGTTCTGTTGGTCTTCATGTCTGTTTTGGTGTCAATACCATGCTGTTTTGTTACTATTGCTCTGTAATATAATTCAAGTTCTGGTATCGTAATGCATCCTGCTTCACTTTTCTCACTAAGGATTGCTTTGGCTATGCTGAGCCTTTTATTTTTCCAAATGAATTTCATGACTGCTTTTTCTAGTTCCACGAAAAAACGTCATTGGAATTTAATGGGAATTGAATTCAATCTGTATAGAACTTTGGATAGTAGGGCCATTTTGACGATATTAATTCTGCTTATCCAAGAACACAGGAGATCTTTCCATCTTCAAAGGTTTTCTTCAATAGCTTTCTTTTGTGTTCTATAGTTTTCATTGTAGAGGTCTTTCACCTTTTTTGTTAGATTGATTTCCAAGTATTTTATTTTTTGGAGGCTATTGTGACTGGGGTAGTCTTCCTAATTTCTCTTTTAGTGGATTTGTCATTGGTCTTCGGGAATGCAATTGACTCATGGGTGTTAATTTTATATCCTGCTACTTTGCTGAATTTGTTTCTGAGTTATAGAAGTTTTCTGGTGGATTTTTTTTGGGTCTTCTAAATACAAAAACCATGTCATCTGCAAATAGGGATAGTTTGAGCTCTTCCTTTCCTATTCATATCTCTTTTTTCTCTCTTTCGCCTTATTGTTCTGGCTAGAGTTCCAAGGACTCTGTTGAATACAATGGTGTCTTTTTACAGTTTTTAGAGTAGATGCTATCAGTGCTTCTCCACTGAGGACCAGGGGGCCTGGGGTGGATAGCGTTCACGGGATTTCCTTGAGCTCGGACTTCCCTGCTCCATGGTCTCCTATGCCACCTCCATCCTCCCTCCCTCTCTTCACCGGGGGCCAGACCTGCCCCGAGTCTGTTGCCCTCCCGCCTCTCGCTGGCTTCTTCCTCTTGTATCCTGGGTGTTTTCTCTCATAAAATATCAGAAGGCTTGTTCCCATTTTTGCATTTGCATCTTGGAGGAGCCTGACTTATGCATGTGGTACCAAGAGTGGCCTGAGATGGTGAGAGAGGGTTGGGGAGGGTGGTGTGGTTCAGATCTGAGGTGTCCCCCAAAAGCTCAAGTGTGAGACAACACGAGGAAGTTCAGAGTGAGATGACTGAGTTAGGAGCCCTGATCTAATCGGTGCATTAATTGCGGATAGGGGTTAACTGGATGGCAACCGTGGGCAGCGAGGGTGTGGCTGGAGGAGGTGGGCCCCTCGGTGTGCTTTGACGGTGTGTGTTTTGTCCCTAGTAGCCGAGCTTAGTGTCTCTCTCTCTCTCTCTCTCTCTCTCTCTCTCCCCTCTCTTTCTAAGTCTCTGTCCTTCCCTCCCTCTCTCTCTCTCTGCTTCCTGGTAGCCATGTCCAGACCCACTTCCCTCCACCACACTCCTCTGCCGTGATGCTCGGCCTCACCTGAGCCCAGAACAACAGAGCTGGCTGTCTATGGGCTGAGACCTCTGAATCCATGAGCACTGCATAAATTTTCCTCCTAAAATCGTTCTTCTCGGGTCTGTGGGTCACGGTGGTGAAAACCTGTGGAGGACAGGAGGCCTCCTCTCTTGGCAAACAGAACATCACCTGGCTTGTGTACATGTCAGGGAGAGTCTCTGGCACAGGTTGCAGACAAAGTTTCTAAACATGTCATTGGCTGTGACCTGGAAAAATGTCCTGGTAGAGGAAAAAGCCCCAGCAGGGCACATGCAATTAAAAACATGCCCACGAGACAGAGGAGTTGGCTGGTCTCGCAGTCATCCTGGCCTGCTGCAGAAGGATGAGGAGAGGCTGGGATATTAGCAAGAAGTCAATGGCTCAGTGGAAAGTCATTTAAAAAGAGAGGAAGGAAGGACAAACAGCAGGCCAGAGATCGTAAGAGTTTATGAGTCACAGGTCACATGAACCCATGGCCAGGACCCTGGTAGGGAAAACCCGGAAGCCAGGGGCAGGACCTGTGGATGCACGTGGTAGTGCTGACTCTGCAATTCCCCTGGGCTCCTCTGGGCTTGCAAAGGACCCACCTGTCCCTAGCAAGAGTCGGTCCTCCCACCCCTGAGGGAGTTTGCAGAAGCCCCTCTCCCTCAAGACCACAGGAATCCCAGAGGCTGGCTGCCTGACTCTTCAGGCTGAGGGGACGACAGGCAGGTTAACTCTCAGCATAACTGAGCTGGACAGGGTCATTCCTGATGGAAGAAAAAGAGACTGTGCACTTATGGAACCGCCAAACTTAGGAGGCATTTGTCAGGGGGAGCCAGGGAAACACCCGGGATTGGATCTGACGGTGTTTGCTCTTGATAGCACTTTACCAGGACACAGGACCCAACTCCCCAGCAAGGACCCTGGGAATGGGGCAAGCTTGAAGCCGAAATGACCTTTCAAGGTCAGGGGGACAGTGGTAGGCAACTCTCAGGGAAGTAAAATGACTCTGTCAGGACGAAGGTAGAGGAGAGTGTGAAGAGGTGGGCGGAAGCAGCCAGGCCGGGATCCGAGGATGCTTGAGGGCAGAAGGTGCACCCAAGCCACCAGGAGTGTGCGACGAGAGGGCTCCTAGCTGCACCAAGAAACATGTTGGGGTCTCTCCTTTGAAAGCCAGGAGTGGGTGCAGGGGTGGCAGGCACAGAGCTGGGGACGTGGGGGGTGAAAGCCCTGTACACCATGTCCAGATGGTGTGCTCACCCAGGGCAGCAGGAAGCAGCAAACACGGAAGTGCCCCCAAGGCTGATTCACTGCAGCATCCGGATTTGCAAACCCACAGCTCTGGACTCTGGGCTGTGTGTCGTGGTGCCTGTGGGGCTCAAACATACCAGGGGCCACAGCCAGCGTCCACCTGTGTGGCCGGCGTGGGCTGCCTGGCTGCCTCCAGGGACTCACCTTCCTGGTGTCCAGCAAACACAGCATGAGGTCACCGTGATCACAACAGCTGACCCTGAGCCCCAGGAGAAAGCCAGGCGGCTCCACCAAATGCAGGCAGGGAGGGCTACAAGAAGAGCCCGGACGGCCACCTCAGCCCCTGCCCTGTCCCACTACATGAGTGGACTCGTGGGGCATTTCTGGACTGAAGGGGTGACTCTTAAGTGTCAGGACCCTCAGGACTGAAACTGGATCATAAAAGCCAGGCAGAGTCACCAATGCCTGCTGGAGTGATTTCTGAGGGTGAGGAAGGACAATCAGTAGCACAGACGGCTGAGGGCAGAGATGTCCCTGTGGCTGCGACCTCTGCTCCTGGGGTCCCCTACTAATCTCCTTCTGAGCTCCTCAGGAAGAGAAGGCCTGGGGAGAACCGAGGCCACTCCTGCTTAGCGATGTGGATCTGCTCGGGGCAAGGGCTGGACAGTGGTGGCCATGAGAAGCCAGTTGACCAGTGAGTGGAGGTGCTTGACCTCCTGCAGCACAGGGAAGCAGACACCCCGCACTTGAGGGCTCCCCCAGTGACTGACTGGCTGGCTCGCTGGGCCTGGCTCCTTCCTGGGAGACCTAGGAGTCCCAAGGATGAGGTGGCCCATGGACTCCCTAGGGCCTCGCATGGTGATCTAGGGCTCTTCCCTCCACTCCACCTGCAGTCAGACTTGCCCTGGGGTCTGGCCACTTCCTCTGGTCACCCTCCTGTGAGGTTTCCATGGCAGAAGTGCTTAATTTTAGCCCTTTTCCTCAGAGGACAGCAAGACTGCCCAGTCCAGTCCAAAGGAAGGGGCTGTGCTCCAGCTAGGACCAGAGCCACCAGCTACCGTGAAGGACTGGCCACCGTGGCACTGTGACCCTTAGCTGGAGGGGCTTCACTGTGTCCGGCAGACCAGTCCTATGAGCATCGCAGTTGGGGACACAGCCCTGCGGGGCTGCACCCTTGCCAGGTCCAGCTGTGTCTTCATGGTTGAGGCACCAGCATGTCCCGGCAGGCCCCGCCCACCCACAGTGGTGAGGAGTAAGGCCCTGTCCAGCACAAGCTGAGACGCAGGGCAGAGGGGGGCAGGACGTGAGTCCACGCTCCCATCTGCCTTTACAGCACCGTTGTCCTCTGGTCACATCTGCCACCCTTTGGCATCTCTAGGGAAGACCCATCTTTACCAGAACAAAGAAAACTGAGGACGACGAGGCTCCTTGGAACATGAATGATGCTGGCTCTGTGTTTCACAGTGTCCTGGCCAGTGGAACCTTATTCTGGTGTCCTCCATTCTGGCCTATGCCTCTGTTGGGGACAAATTGGTGACAACGGCATAACTGTCCTCGTAGAGAAGCAGAAGCTCCATTAAGGGGCACATCACACTCCCAGGAAGCTTGCAGGAGTCTCCTGAGGCTGCCACAACCAGGCACCATGGACGGTTACCTAACCACAGAAGTGGACGTCCTCGCAGTCCTGGAGCCAGAGGTCAGGATCGAGGGTTCACACCCCATCTCTTCAGACCTCCTTGGCTTGTGTCCTCACGTGGTTGTCCCTCTGTGTGTACCTGTGTCTTAACCTCTTCCCTTTCAAGGACACCTGTCAGATTGGATTAGGATCCATCCTAAGGACCTCAGTTTAATTCCATGGCTTCTCTGAAGACCCACCTCCAAGGGCAGCTCCATCCTGAGGCCCAGGGTTAGGACTTCAAAACATGCTTTTTGAGAGGGTATGATTCTGTCTATAATTTTTTCACTGACTTTGAGAAGAAGCAAGTCAA
This sequence comes from Marmota marmota marmota, assembly GCF_001458135.2. Classification (NCBI taxonomy): domain Eukaryota; kingdom Metazoa; phylum Chordata; class Mammalia; order Rodentia; family Sciuridae; genus Marmota; species Marmota marmota. The sequence goes on along the minus strand of NW_026000164.1, from coordinate 937,002 downwards.
ATACAAATATATTTATTTTATTTTTAAATATACATGAACTCTTTAATTTTTAAAACTTTGCATGTTATTGTGTCAAGACAGAATAAACTCAGTACTTGACACTTAGGTAAGGTGCTTCCAAGGGTTGAGAAAAGATAGGGTGGCGTCCTGTAGAGCAGCTTCGGTGAGCTGCAGGGGAGCGAGTTACTGTATCCTGAGGGGAGTGTGTTGAGCCAGATCTCAAATGGAGCAGCTCCTAGAGACCAGGCCAGCTCAAGAGAGGGAGGGGCAGGGCAGACCCCTGCGTCCCAGCCCCGGCAGCCACCAGCTTGCTCTCTAGTATCCTGTTTTGGGAACAAATACCCAGATGTTCTAAATAGCCACCTCTTCCCTTGCTCCCACCCTCCATGCCTGCAAAACACTGAAGACTTTAGTTGAGTTATTCTATCAGGAAAAAAAAATTAAAACTTCAAAGATCCTTTAACAAAAAAGCTTTTTTTTTTTTCAAGAAGTCAGGAATGCATCAGAGCATTTCAATTCTTATATTAAATCTATATGTCCTTTTCAGTATTCAGCTGAATTCTCTAGAGAACTGTTCCATCCATGAACAATGAGAAGGCAGTAGTATATTAGTCAGCTTTCTGTTACCATAACAAAATATGAGAGATAATCAACTTATAAAGAGAAAAGGTTGATTTGGCTCAGAGTTTGGGAGGTTCCAGTCCATGTGGGTTGGCCCTATTGCTTTGGCCTGTAGTGAGGCATCACAGGAGATCCAACAGAGCAAAACTGCTCACTGTGTTCAGGAAAAGGAAAGAGCTGGGGTCCCAAATTCCCTTCAAGGGCACGCCCCTTGACCTTAAGGACCTGCCATTGACCCTGCCTCTCAAAGGTTCCGCCACTTCCCTGTAGCACCACACCAGTGAGCAGGCCTTTGGCCTTTGGCCCGTGGGGGACATTCTAGATGAAGACCGGAGCAGACCCTCATGTAAGGAAGGGGGGAACAACCAGGCCACCTTGGAGTGGAAGCCAGTTTTTCCAAGGACAACCTTGCAATGGCTCTAAGAAGTGGACAGTGAGCCTGTCACCTACCGTGGTGGGTAGCATCTGCCACGTCGGCTGTTCTCACCATGGCGCTGGGGATCGGGGAAAGTGGAATCACAGCTACGAAGGTTCAAAGGCAAACAGGTCACCAGCTGCTCTACCCTCTGATAACCACAACCAAAACTAGAACTGTAGGTATCTTCTCCCAAAGGCAAGTCCAATTAAAAACAGCATCCCATGACTAATTAAGGGGATTTCCTCAATATGTTTTTTTTGTGTATAAATTCATAGTTCATAAATGTTTGTTGAGTCCTTGACAACCATAAGGCCTTGGAACTCTGCAAAATTCAGATAATTTTCATGCCTGACAGAATAGACAATATTATAAAGTTAAGCTTCTATCTGCACAAACTAACTGATGCTGTTTTTTCCATGTTTACGAATGTCAATTTAGTACTGAAGGAATTGGTTCCATGCTACATATTCTTCTGGCAATTAAGAGTAAGTTGCTGGCAAGTTATCAGATGTCTCATATGCGTAGTTAAACTAAGAGGGGGCACACTTAATGAAGGCCAGCTGGATACAGGTACATTGCTGAGGACCCTTCCCAGAATCCATGACCAAGTATTTGCCATGCACCTTCCACCATGACGGTCACTCTGGCAGACGCCACAGAAGTGTATAAATTGGCTGCTGCATGTTGTGAGCATCAGTGACAGGAGATGGACAAGTTCTAGAGCCTCTGCAAACAGAGCCTATAGTTAGCTCTAGGTGCACATAGAGCTTAATTAGGTGGATAGATCTGGGGTAAGCATTCTCACTACACAGACATACAAAATCCCAAGAGAGCACGAGGAGACCCCGGGAGGTGCCAGTTAGGTCTGCTGCTTTGATTAGGGTGAAGCTATTACAGGGGTTGGCACATGTCCAAACTCATCAAACCACGCATGCTAATACACGCCTTTCTTTGTTTATCAATTGTACATCAAAAAGGATTCTGACAAAGGAAACTTGAAACGTAGTTCACGCGAACACAGGTACTCAGACACAACACACACCATCTTCTGTATAATCTAAGACCTTCACTGGGAAATCATTAATTAAATATGTTGGGGGTTTCAAACGAGGCAGACTGTGGCTAGGCAGCCCTGAAATTGACAGCTGTTCTGTCTGAGACAGGATTCCCTGGGATGCATCGCCAGCCAGAATGTTCTCTGCAGGAGGGCTTCAATGGGAGCACTGGGGTGCGGATTTGCCCGTGAGGAGCTGGCTCTCTGCTCTGGGCTCCAGGCTGGGTCTGGCTCCTTCCTTTAGCCTTTCTGCAGGAAACTCTGTGTGCCCAGAGTGGGCTGTCCAGCCTGAGGACCAGGCAGAAGTTCCTCTGTGCCGATACTTTTAGCCCAGAAGTCCTTAGGCAAAGAAATGCAACCACTTCATTCTGCCTTGGCCCACGCCCACATGTGAAAAGGTGGTTTGGATTTGTGGTTAAAAAAGAAAAAAAAGGTCAGAGAAAAGAATCAAGCCAGAGAGGCAGAGGCAGGAGGCAAAGCAGAAAAGAAAACTGAGAGGCACCTCCTTAGGCGCCCCCTACCTGCTGTCCTCTAAACCCAGGTCAGCCTTGGACGGCTTCCAGAACCAGACCGCAAGGCGCCTGTGGTGGACGACTCTGTCCTGGCCCTGTGGGTTCTAGATTTGCCTATCCATTGGTGTCCCTCACAGGGTCCTGTGGTCAAGGCTGGTCCCCACTGTGGTGCTGCTGGAAGGGGCGGAGCCCTCAGGTTGTTGGGGTACACCCTGGGAGGGGTGTCGGCACCCAGGCCCCCTTTCCTCTCTGCTTCCTGGCCATGAGGGGACCGGTGCTGCTCAGCTGAGACGTGCTGCCTGACCACAGGCCCAAGCACAGCGGGGCCAACCAGCTCGGGGAGAAACCTCGAAAACCGTGGGCCAAAGAGCTTTTCTCTTCCTGAGCTGACCGCCTCCGGTGTTTGTAGGAGTGATGGGAACCGGACTCACACGGTGGCCCATAAAGGTTCAGGTTTACATAATAAATGAAAGTCTCGGCAGACCGCAAGTTTCCATGGTGGGCAGTGGGCCAGGCAGGAGGCCCGACCCCTCGGTTCTGCCTTTGACTACAGAACCAAGAACAATGAGGAAGAAAACACACTCATCTTGTCTTTAAAACTTGGACATGAACCTTCTTTGTTTTTATGAGAAGAACATTCAGAGACGTCAGAGCACCTCTTGGTGATGCTGGGCTTCACCCGTCTACCGCGTGCTTCTTGGCGTTCCTGTACTCTTCCCGAATGTCCAGGGAGCTCACAGACGGACGTTGCACAAACTTGTCCCTCTGCAGGGCCTCAGTCTCTAGGCATCTCTTCCTCCCCCAATCACATCTCTGAGAAGCACAAAGAACACCTGGGCTTGCCTAACTACGGCCACCTTCCTTTCCCCACCCCACTTTATGAAGACTGTTCTTATTCTCAAGAAACAGAAACTTTCCCGAGATAAAAACCTAGCCGTCCCTGAGATGGAGACCGGCCGGTCTCTCTGTTCTCTCCTAGAGAGATAAGAGGCTGTCGGTCTCCATTCTCTCCTTGATTCTCCTTGAGAGATGAGAAGACTTGCCCGTCTCTGTTTCCAAGAACAGAAACTTGCCTTCTGTTAAATCAGGGATGCTGGCTATGCCAGTCACAAGGGCTAGAACCACCCCTCATGGGCAGCCATGGGTCTGGCCTATAAAGGTAATGCTCAACGGGGAGCTGCCGCCGCCGCCCCTCTCCTGCTGCCCCCCTCACTTGCTTCTCCCCCCCCACCCCTTCTCTCTCCCCGTCCCTACGCAGAGCAGCCTGTCAGGGTCCTGACGACAAATCTTCTTATGCCTCTGTCCTTGGAGCATGCCTCTGTGATCAGTCCTGCGCCAGTTTTCTTTCAACCTGCTTTTGGTCCAACACCTAAACAAGGACTTTCAGCAGATTAAAACTTGGAGAGCAGACGGAGTTCATATAGCTGCTACTTACCAAAATACTGAGAAGTAACAATAAGGTCGATGAGCTTGGGGCTGGGGTTGTGGCTCGGCAGTAGAGCACTCGCCTAGCACATGCGAGGCCCTGGGTTCAATCCTCAGGATCACATATAAATAAAAGTGTGTTTCCAACTATAACTAGGAAATAAAGTATTAAAATAAAAGAATGAGGAATTTACTATGAAGGCTTTATCCCACACCAGGCGCTGTGCTGGTCACCGTCCATACACCATCTTCACAGGCATGAAAGAGTGACCCACGTAGGTACCAGTTTAATTGTTTCACAGATGGAGGAGACCGAGGCACAATTAAATACTGAAGTGGATATTCTGCCTCAGTCAGGTACTTCAAACACATTTCACCAGGGAAATATCTGCTCATTAGAGAAAGCTGGAATCAAGAGCTAAGGGAAGCGATTAAGCACATCTCTCTGGAAGGAAAAGCCGTCCTTTTGTCCCTCATCAAAAGTTTTCTTAGATGACTGGCATGAGCTGTTAAAGCAATTCACAGGGAGATTGCAGTGGAGGACACGGAGTTTGGGAGCAAGTACTCTCTGGAAAGATAACACTTAAGGCAAGATCTCAAGCAACTATTTCAATATTAGCTATTGGCATGAACTAAGACCCTGGCCAGAGCTAGTTAACACTGTTTTTAAACCCGTTGGTATCAAAACCCAAACCTTGTACCCACCCAGATATTGTTATAGTTAAAGCTTCGTCCCAGGGTTTCATAAACTGACTTCCAGACCACTCACGTATAATCAAATCAAGCCTTTATTGAAGCACACGGGTGGCGGCTGACAAGGACATAAAGCTGTTCCCTCTTCTGATCAGCCCTGAACAATTGCAAGGGCACTCCTTATAAGCCTGAAAACCGCAAAAGGGATGTTCAGGGGGTCCAGCCAATGCAAGCCAGCCAGGTTACAGAAGCGGGACAGTGCAGTCAGGCGGAGGGAAGCCTAACCCATCACAGTTAGCCCAGTCACCCCAGTTACAGAAACAGAGCCCCGTGACCCTAGTTACAGAAACAATACCCCGTTAGGTAGTTCCGTGTTCTTAAAGGATTCTATAGCAAAAGGAAGAGAACATCTTGCCCCAGTCATGACTCTTCTACTTGGCCTGGTTGTTTTACAGGATGAAGTCACAAAACAAAATGGAGTCACATATGCTCCTACTACCACAATATGACACCCCATGACCTTAGAACCTGCCATTGACCCTGCCTCTCCAAGGTCTGGTTACTTCCCTCACTTTGAAAGTGAGGGCCTGTGTCTTCAGGGAGCCCCAAGGGTGCAAAGGCCAACTTTGTGCCAAAGCCTATCGGGGGATCCGCTCCCTCTCTCACCCACCCACCTAGCGAATGTCCGTATGGGAGGAGCGTTTCTACCCCCTTTCATTAAAACCAAGGTGGTGAAAGCCAGCGGGGAAGGGACGCAGCCTGCTTGTGTGGAGACGTGATTCAGATTTTAACAACAGAATGTGACAAGGTCACAGAGAAGCCTGGCTCCAGCAGGAGGGCCGAGAAGAAGGAAGCCAGCGGGGGTCTGCGCGGGAGTTAGCGGGACCCCAGGGGCTTCCTGCCCGTCTGCGTCAGGTGCACAAGAGCAGGCCTGCTGTCCCCAGAGCAGAGCCTGCACAGCAAGCACCTTCGCCCGCGCCCTCCTTCAGAGTTGTGCGGCTAAGGGAGACGTGCCCTGGGCGTGCAAGGCTACAACACGTTCCAAACCTTTGCCACTTGGTTGTCATGGATCTTGGTGGCTCCTTGGCTTCCTCGTGTATCAAGTGAGAATGGTAATAATAATTATGCTAATAGTTGCTGTGAGAATTAAACTAGTTAATACGTCTTTGAACAGTGCCTGGCCCATAATGAGTGCTATAGATTTTTAGCAATTATTACAACTTTGTTAATATGTAACATTAATTAATGCACTATAATCAACTTTCTATAATTATATAATGTCATTTTAATTAATCATTGTAATATATTTAATTGTAACTAATATAAAATATATGTGAAATATGTTAAGGCAGTTCTAGCAACTGCTAAATCCTATAGCACTAATTACGTGCCATGTATTTAAGAAACACACACACACACACACACACACACACAAGCAGAAACTTTTAAAGGGTAAGATAAACTTAATGTAAACAAAATTTACGTTTTCCTCTAGCCCCACAATACATGGCTTGTGAACTCCCTGGGGTGCATGCACTAGTCGGAACATCATCTTTCCATATCAGGGACCAGCAGCTTTTCCCATAAAGGGTCAGACAGGCAGCATCCTCAGGCTTGGGCTATCGCCGCCTCCTTAGCAGATACTCAACACAGAAGTAGCACAGACGATTTTTAAGTGAAGGATGTGCACCAATAATAAGTTTGTTTTGAGTTGTTTTACAAACCCAGGGGGCAGGAAGTCCAGGTCTGCATAAGGGCCACAGTTTTCCCACCCTTTCCCTTGAGAAAAGAACTGGAACGAGCATGGGGTAATGACAAGGAGTGGGACCAGCTCATCCTAGTTGTGAACGTCCCAGCAAGCTGGCTGTCTTGTGAACTTCCCAGCACCGGGGTTAGAAAGCAGACTCCAGAGGAGTCCCTCCATGCACCACTCTGTAGGGATTCTGAGATCCAAGGGTGCGGCTAGACATAGACTTTCACAGACCTTTCTGAAGCTCAGACTTAATTTCGTAAATAATGCTGAATGTAGATCATCATAGGTATTTTGGGGGTCCAGAAGTGAAATATAAAATGATTGCTATGTCTAAGCAGTTGTAGAAGAAGAAACAAGAGGCAGGTTTAGCCTTCCTTTCCAAAGTTCTGAGGATAGCCAAGTTCTCCCATAATCAGATGTGAGTTTGAAGCAGCATCAAGTGTTCTAAATGCTGCCGTCACAGGGCAGGAGGTGTACCAGGAGGCACACTCTTTATCCTTTTTTGTGATAGGCACAAGTGGCAGCAGCCTGTCTTTCAACTTGGAAGTCACCAAAATGCCCAGAATCATCCCTGAGGTGGGAGGCCCTGACCGTTCATAGGCTCTGTCCCCCACTCTCCAGGTTGCATGTGTCACATGACAGTACCTGCCACTCATCAGAACTAGGCAGGCTGGTTTGTGGACACAGTGACATTCTGTGGAATGTCAAGACAAAGCCAGTATCAGGAATGACTTCACAACCGTCATAGTCCTGAAGATTGTGAAGTCGAGCTCCCCTGGAAGGTGAGAGCAGACGGCTTCTCATTGCCCTCGAAAAATAACATGGAGGGAAAAGAATCAGCCACGTCCACAGATGCACAGCAGATGCTGGGGAGTGTGCTGACGTCTCCCAGGAAAGGTCTACATCAGGAGCAGCAGTGGGAGTGGAATCACCACGCCATTCCACCGGGATGATCCGGAGATATTCCCAAGGGCCTCCAACCACCCCACACGTGCACAGGGGAGTAGGGGAGGTGAGACAGGATCAGCCGCTGTGTCTGTGGTGGTGGGACTGCTGGTGGACCAGCGTGGCAGGGAGGGAAGCTTCATGAGGCTGCTCCGTGGCCCTTCCTAGCACAGTGGCCCTCACCCCAGGTCAGAGGTCTAATGTGGGGATTCTGCCAGTTGCTGAGCACATTAATTCCAGATGGACATTCGGGACCTGGGGAAACAGCCACAGATGGAGCTTGGGCTCTGCACCCACCTCACTGATCAGCTCATACTCCACGTGTCCCCTGACCACCATGCCACCCATGCCGGGAGCCCGTGGCTCCTCAAGCCATTCAGAGGCACCTGTTCTTGCTCTCCTGAGGAGAGAGCCCGCCCTGGGAGCAGCTCCCCTGCCTTCTTTACACCCGGAATCCAGACTCAGCACAAAAGCAATGGCAGGAGAGGCTGCACCTTCTTAGTGCTCACTGTGTCACCCTTTAACTTTTATTTTTTTTAAACTTTCCAATTAATTTACTTAAATTCATTGATATTGCAAAAATATTTTACCAAATCAGGACACAAGCCTGCTCCCCTGTGCACGTGTGGGGTGGTTGGAGGCCCTTGGGAATATCTCCGGATCATCCCGGTGGAATGGCGTGGTGATTCCACTTCCCCTGCTGCTCCTGATGTAGACCTTTCCTGGGAGACGTCAGCACACTCCCCAGCATCTGCTGTGCATCTGTGGACGTGGCTGATTCTTTTCCCTCCATGTTATTTTTCGAGGGCAATGAGAAGCAGTCTGCTCTCACCTTCCAGAAAAGACCAGAGACTTCCTTTTGGTCACCTCCCAAATTTTATGTTGTAAGCCCCAGGGGAAAAGATTAGATTCACTTACCCGAAAAAAAAATGTCCTTTGTCAACCCAGCCCATCTGTAATCCTATTACTGGTCGGTGGAGAAGCAGCATTACAGTGAATGGGACACCAGGGGCCTGCTGGGAGTTTATGATGATTTCCGGAACCCACCCAGTCTTTACTGAGCACTTTATCCTCATCACGCCAGGTGCCTGATGGTCCCTTGGCACAGCAGACCGTGACAGGTATTCTAAATTATCAGAGAGCAGAACCAAGTGCTAACTGCGAGTTTCCCATTTGTCTTGTCCTTCTGACTTGGTGGGTATCTGAGATCACATATTTCAGAAGAGCGGCCAGAGCTCTTTTGCTTCTCCCAAGAGAGAGAGCTTTCCCTAACATGGGGGGTCTCAGCGAGTGGCACTTCCCATCTCTGTGCCATCAGATGTCCCCGCACTCTGTCCATAATGTCAGCTTTGGCTGTCTTCCTTCTGTCTTTTCCTTTAGCGTCGACCCTGGGGCCAGAGAACCGACGTTGGGATGTAACTACGAATCGTGGACACTGAGTAGGCAAGTTGCTGCTCTATGATCATGGACATGTTCTTGAGGAAGAGGTGACACAGACATCCTTGATGGACACCGACTGCAGACTGCCACTTCACCTCCCCTGACGACATCACTTGCAGTTTACTAATTGATCAAATGTCTGCCAGACATGCATTATTTTTTGTCTGCTCTGTAATATTTCAGAAATTGCTTCAGTCCCTGATTTAATGGGGAGGAAATTGAGGTTTAGGAAATCAAATGATTTCTCCAAGGTTACGTGGCTGGTAAAGGGCAGAGCTGCAATTTCTACTACGATGCCTAAAAGCACTGTCTTATTAAATCTGTAGTCTGGAGAGGAGGAAGCAAGGCAAGAGCCGGGCACGCAGAGGAAATCCATTTTCCATAGCAGGGAGTGAAGCCAAGGTGTTAGGGCGTGAGACAACTCTCTCCCCTCCCTTGTTCAGCTCCCCTGCTGTGGACCCTGGAGCACGAAGCCGCCATGACAAACAGTGACACTTGGTTCTGCTCTCTGATAAATCTGACAACTGCGGCTCTGCTGTTACCATTAGGGAAGCAGAGTTTGGAAGAGATGAGGCGTCCCCAATTACAGCACTTCTGAATCCTGGTGTAGGGTTAGAAACTCAAGGTGTAGCCCTAGGCAACCTCAATGGGTCTCCATTGCTTCAACCATGATTCATTAAAGGATCTCTTATGAGCTTCTGGACAGAAACCTAAGCCCTGGGAAGATTATGATATGCCGTCCCTCACCAAGATCAATTCAACATGAAAACAGTAATAAATATAGGCAGACCAATAAAGTTGTGACTCTGACACTTTCTTGAGTCATCAAATGTCAAGTTGTTTTAAATACTTTTTGTTCCTTCTTTGCTCTGCTAATCCCTTCTGTTTGGGACACTCACTCATCCATTCCACCCCTGAAATCCTACACCTGGTCACCTGTGCTGCCCACTCTGGGAAGATCCACAGGGGCCAGGTTGGAGAGTCAATCCCATGGACAGTGGCTGACATCTCACTGACACTGACTAGGACCTGCCACAGACTGGCCTTCTGCTCAGAGATGCTGTCTCCGCGTGGTGCTGCCCTGTGTGTGTCCCGGTGCTGTGGCCTCTGCTGCCTAAGTGTGTCCAGGTGTCATGGCCCTGTGGCCTCTGTTGCCTGTGCATGTCCAGGTGCCGTGGCCCCATGGCCCCTTCTTCCTGCACATGTCCAGGTGCTGTGGTCCCTGCTGCCTGTGCATGTGCAGGTGCTGTGGCCCCATGGCCTCTGCTGCCTGTGTCCAGGTGCCGTGGCCCTGTGGCCTCTGCGTCCCTGTCTTTGGCCCTCATCTTCTTGTCACTTTCTGCCCAATCCCCACCCACCAAGCTGACTCTCCCCAACCCACCTGATCCGCGTCACGCCCTTTGCGGTCTGTGCATAAGGCCTGTTTGTCCTCCCGTCCTCTCTGTCCGCTCTGCATCCTGCAGTCCTCTGCCCCAGGCCCACCGACTCACTACAGCACCACGGATCACACAGTCCACGGGCAACCCCCTCTGTGCTCTCTGTGCCCGCAGGGCCAGGCCCATGTGGGCCTCCCAGCCCTTTCCAACACTGAGTGCATGACCACACTGCATCTTGCCTGGGCATATTTTTTTTTCCAGTTTGTGTAAAGCAATCGATACTGACCATGGCTTGGCAGTGTTTATCGTCCATTGTGTCTGCCTGGTGCCATCTCCTGATCTGCCGAGCACGCAGGCAGGAACCAGTGACAGGTGATGTGAACAGAGAGTTCAGCTCTTCTTTTCAAAATCCCCGTTTTTATAGATGACAGAAATACAAGTGACTTGTTCACACGTATGCACTTGAACACTGACATCCTGCATTTCCATCTCCTATGGTTTGTATAAATAGCACAGCCTGCATGTCCTTGGTGAAGTAGTGATAGGTTTCTTCAGTTCAGTGTCCACCCTTCTTTGCAGCTTTGGAAACAATTTTAGCTCCCTGTGGCCCCACTTCCTCCAGACCCTGTTCCCAGTCCACGTACCAGGCTACGTTGAAACTGAAAATATGGCAGAACTGTTACTCAGCTGTGGGTTCCAGGATAAGCCGTCGGCCAGCTCCTTTGTTCTCCATTCCAGGAAAATCGTGCCTTAGTGGCCTTCACTGTAGAAATGTCGGCGCCTGAGCCAGGCTGTGAAGACAGATCCTTTGGCAGGGCAGTCCTCCATCCACAATGCATCATCAACTGCACCATCCACCTGTCCCATGAACACAGGTATCTTGTGCATGGAATATGCCCAAATATGCCGCAGGAATGGACAGAAGAGAAACCAGGTGGAGCGTGTCAAACCTTCCTGTCATGCACGGGGGCGCCATGTTGTTCTGACTGGAGACCATATTAATAAGAACCCATATTGCTCAGGTCTTCCCTGGTGCTCCACCCACAATTATGAGCATGCCAGGTAAGCCCATGGGTAAATATACCTTCGAAGAGACCTTGAGGCAATTAACTGAAATAACCCGGGAAAAGAGCAACTTGCCTTTTATTTAGATCCTTTTTGGGGGAAACACTTCTCTTTGGCTCGAGATGGTATAGAGATGAGGGTGGACAGATAAGCTCTACATTTTCTTAGCCTTTATATTAAAGCAGAATTTGGTACGATTTATTAATCAGTCTGTGGAGAGTTGAAAATGAATTCTAGACACTTCAGTGCAATAACCAGTGTGATTTCATGAGGAAAGGGTTATGCTTCACCAGCTTGTTAAGGAGTCTCTGAATTTTACTTCACTTAATCAAAGCAACTGCAATGTGCCCACACCACAGCAGTGGGTCATCCATACTGTTTTATCACAAAGTTTCCTTGTGTTGAGTTAAACTTCATTCAGGGGACAGGGCAAGCAATATTAACCAAGAGCAAGAAATTCAGTAATGCTGCCAACAGCACCGAACCAGCCACAGACCCAGAAGCAGGGTGTCCCAGATCTGGAAAGGTCTTCAAGACTACTGGCCACTCCCCAGATTTTACAGTAAACAGTTCCCCAAAATGTGATTCTCATCCTCCCAAGGAACAGCCAGACTAGAGAAGACGTCTGCCCCTGGGTGATTTTTCTTCTTTCTCAATAACACAGATTTTCTCACAGGTTCTGCAGGAGTCTGTGCACGATGGCATGCTGTTTTTGTTGATGTTAAGGAGGTGAAGAATGATATGGAAAGTGCAGCTTTTCAGCCCAGTAAATGATACTAACTAGTGTTACGTCAACCAAGAGGTAGCAATCAGGTCCTGATGAGCAAGACTGGAAGGAGAGCGAGATACGACTTCAGGGAGCAGACAGGATGAAGTACAGCTGTGTGTGCAACGACTCCTTCCTGAACAAGGACAAAAACACAATAAAATAAACTCTTATAGCATTCCCAGAAAAAAATGTCTGATCAAAATCTCTTATTTTATAGATGAAAACTGAGGCTTCAACTGGCTGGGATTTACGCAAAGTCTCATGGTGATTACCGACTGTTTTGGTTTCAATGTGAAGTGTCCCCCAAAAGATCATGTGTGAGACAATGCAAGAAAGTTCAGAGATGAAATAGTTGGGTTATGAGAGCCTCAACCTAGTCAGTGCACTAATCCTCTGATAGGGACTAACCAGGTGGTGACTGTAGACACATGGGGAGTGGCTAGAAGAGGTAGGTCACTAGGGTATGGCCTTGGGGTTCATATTTTGTCCCTCGTGAGTGGAGCTCTCTCTGCTCTCTGGTGATCACTCTCTGGGATGCTTTCCTCCTCCACACTCTTCTGCCATGATGTCCTGCCTCCTCTAGGGCCCAGAGCAGTGGAGTTGGCTGGCAGTGGACTGAGACCTCTGCAACCATCAGCCCCAAATAAACATTCCTCCTCTAAAATCGATCTTGTTGGGTCTTTGGTCACAGTGACAGAAGAGCAGACTAAAACACCAAGTATGGCTAAGCCGGTGACAATTTCAGATGTGACAAAACTTGGACAAATAGACACAGAGATGGGCTTTTCTGAGAATCCCCCCACTTCTCTGGGGCTGGTATTACACCCAGCTCAGACAAACCCAGGTCCTCATCTCACGGGGAATTATCACTACATCACTCAATGGACCACTCTGAATCTCTCAATCCCCCAACACCTCTTCTCAAATTTTCAAACAACCAGTACTGACAGAGCCAGTCTTTCTAGAGTGTCAAAAAAGCCTTTTCTCCCATTGTTTTGGTAGATACAATGACCACATATGGGAGATTAGCTAAACTGGATCTCAGAAACTCTATCCCGAGTGTGTCTGTACATAAATACACACATAGATACATAGATAGACACATAGATACACAGGTAGATATGATAGATACATACACAGACAGACAGATAAATAGATAATTAGTGGAATTTGGTTGAAAAGGTAACTGGAACATTTCGTATTTTCTCACCCTCGCCCCCCTCATCCCTCTCTGCTTTCTTTGCTGGTGGGCACTGACTGTGGCTGTGCAGCCCGTGAGGAAGTCAGACCCCATTCCGCATCGCTCGTCCTCTCCCCCTGTTCCTTGTGGTGCAGGCGAGGTGACCTGCTTTCTTCCTTCTCCCCGCGGTGACCATTGGCTCCCATGGGTGGCACGCGGCTGACCCACGGCACGCCCAGGGCTGCAGAACCGGGAGACGGCTTCCGGGTGGCTGCTGAAATGGCGAGTGGGAGCACGAGTGTGTTAGATCCCATTGAAGCAAAACTTCAGTCAACAGGAGGGAGCAGGCAGGTTGCACGCCCTCTCCCTCCTTCCAAGGGGTTTCTGGAGAGACTGGTTCTCCTGCCTTAAGAGATGCACTTGCTTTCAGTGGGACCTGCTGCAGAACAACTGGCTGCATCTGCCTCTTCCTGGGCGCTGCAGATGGCGGTGAGCTTGGGGAAGCATCGCATACGTGGCTTCATGTCCTTTCCTGTCTCCCTTTTCTCTCACTCTTGGATTCCATAAAAACAAAGCTTTGCTAGTTAGTTTTGCCTCTGGGTCTGGTTTCTGGAAAAACTATGTTAACGCAATCTGTATCATGCAGTTCAAGTTATGCACTGGGAGAGAAGGGAATAAAAAAATGACTGGGTTTCTCTCAATACTAGTGGCAAATATCTGGTCTTATAAGTAAGATGCAGCTTAATTTCCCAGAGCCATTTCAACCCATTCCTGTGGAAAAAGCATCTCTCTTCTCTAATATAAGAAAACCCAGAATGGCAATCATCAAGAATACAGGTAATAATAAATGTTGACAAGGATGTGGTGAAAAAGGTACATTCCTACATTGCTGGTGGAACTGCAAATTGGTGCAACCACTACAGAAAACAGTATAGAGATTCCTCAGAAAATTTGGAATGAAACCACCATTTGACCCAGCTATCCCACTCCTTGGTTTATACCCAAAGGATTTAAAATCAGTTCACTATAGTGACACAGCCACATCAATGTTTATAGCAGCTCAATTCACAATAGCTAAACTATGGAACCAACCTAGGTGTCCCTCAATAGATGAATGGATAAAGAAAATGTGGTATATATATTCAGTGGAATATTAATCAGCTGTAAAGAAGAGTGACACTATGGCATTCACTAGTAAATAGTTGGAGTTGGAGACTATCAAGTGAAATAAGCAAATCAAACAAAACCAAAGGCTGAATGTTTTCTCTATTATGCAGGTGCTAATTCACAATAAGGCAAGGGGGAGCACTAGGGAAGAATAGCGTTACCTTAGATTAGAGAGAGGGAAGTGATGGGAGGGAGGTGAGGGAATGTGGGGATAGGAAAGATAGAGGAATGACACAGACATTATTACTGTATGTATATATGTGACTGCAAGACCAATATGATTCTGCAACATGAACACTCATAAAAATGAGAAAAGCTATGTTAACACAATCTGTATCATGCAGTTCAAGTTATGCACTGGGAGAGAAGGGAATAAAAAATGACTGGGTTACTATCAATACCAGTGGCAAATATCTGGTCTTATAAGTAAGATGCATAGAAATGAGAAGCTGTATGCCATCTATGTATGATATATCAAAGTGCATAAATGCATTCCACTGTCATGTATAACTAATTAAAACAAATAAAAATAAATAAAATAAAAATTGACAAACAAACAAACAAAAAAGAAAAGCAGTGCACTTGTTGATCCTCCCTTGCGAGGTCCAGAATGATCACGGTATGGGAAAATCCAAACACTGTTCTTCCAGGGAGTGGAACTGTTTCTCTTGTTATTTCTTTCTCTTTTCCCTGCTCTATTGACTATCTGAGCCTCTACCTCCATTCACCCAACAGTAAGCCAGGAGTGACAGGACGGTGTCCTAACAGCTGATTCCAGAAGAAAGCCTTTGCGTTGGGAAGCTCCACTGAGGATCTGCTGGATGTGGGCTTTACACAGCATCTGAAGCCTCACCTTCCCAGTCGGAGCCAATAAGGGTTGGAGAACGGCCGCGGGTTCACCTAGTGTGCGCTGGGCATGTCATGAGCACTTGGCGGTGCCAGCGTAGCCTGAATCTCTGGGTTTATTCAAACAAATGGCTTTCGTTTACATAGCTCTTGAAAGAAGTCCTATTCCACCTCTGGATGCTAATTGCCTCTTCAGATTAGGAATCTCATTAAGCTCTGTGTATCTTCATTTTCTAGCCTCAGTGGTAATTGAGTGCTCCGTCATTGTTATGTTCACTATACTGACAACATTTATTAAAATAAAGCAATTAACTATTGTCTTAAATGGAGTTTAGAGGTAAGGCTCATTAGACTCAGGCGCATTACAATTAATTTAAATGATAAATGCAAAATTATTTTATCCAAAGCTTTACCCTGAAAATTAGTTCAACTGGATTTCTCTAGAGCTGTCTTTCCTTCCTCACAGAAGAGCAGAACTGCTTAGGAATGTCTTGGTGAAACACAGTCTTCATTAAAAACATATTATTAGAAATGTAAAGCCCTGAACTGGCTCACAGGGGACCTGCACTGCTAACCCCTGACCCAGAGCACAGCTGGCTTCAAGGGCCGCCTTGGAATTGGACTCCCAGGCCTCTTGATTGGAGGCACAGGAGGAAAGAGGCCAGACTAAAATGGCTCAGCCTCGCCCTGAGCTCAGCGTCACGCAGATGTGTGCCCTGTGCTGGGCCATGTGAGGGCGACGGGCAGGGAGGGGAAATCTTGTCTAGCTGCATCCGATCCCTTCCGTATCATGTCTCAACAGAAAGGAAGTTGCTGGAAAAGCATTGTCTCAGGGCTGTGCCCAAGCATGGGCTCTGGAAAAGGGCAGGGCATAGTCCTCTCCCGAGGGTACCATGAGTCCCCGTTGAAGCCCAGATGCACGCGGCCTCCCCAGATCTCACTTCTGTGGCCTGAAATAACCTTGGATCCTCCAGTTGTGGGACCAGATGAGAAACGAAGGAAAGCCCCTCACAGGGTCTCAGGTGCAACGAACATGCAAGGGTATGTGCTCTTCCACCCTGGGCTTCTGTGGGCATCCTCACCACTTATTTGTTTTTTTTTTAAATAAATGACAGTGGAATGCATGACATGTATACAGCACAATTTTTCATATCTCTGATTGTATATAAAGTATGTTGACACCAATTCAAGTCTTCATACATGTACTTTGGATAATGATGTCCATCACATTCCACCATCCTTGCTAATCCCCTGCCCCCTCCATTTCCCTCCTACCCCTCTGCCCTATCTAGAATTCATCTATTCCTCCCATGCTCCCCTTCCCTATCCCACTATGAGTCAGCCTCATTACATCAGAGAAAACATTCGGCATTTGTTTTTTCGGGGATTGGCTGACTTCACTTAGCATTATCTTCTCCAATAAATATTGGTGAGGATGTGGGGGAAAAGGCACACTCATACATTGTTGGTGGAACTGCAAATTGGTGCAGCCATTATGGAAAGCGGTGTGGAGATTGCTTGAAAATCTGGGAATGGAACCACCATTTGACCCAGCTATCCCTCTCTTTGGTTTATACACCAAAGAATTAAAAACAGCATACTACAGGGACACAGACATACAGCACAATTCACAATAGCTAAACTGTGGAGCCAACCTAGATGCCCTTCAGTGGATGAATGATAAAAGAAATGTGGCATGTATACACAATGGAATTTTACTCAGCAATAAAAGAGAATAAAATCATGGCATTTGCAGGTAAATGAATGGAGTGGGAGAAGATAATGCTAAGTGAAGCCAACCACATGTTTTGATAGAGAGCTTTGATATGGATGTGAAGCTCTCTCCTAGAATGTCCAGCAGATGTTAACTGTGCATAGAGTTCTGAGTTTTCCCCTCCCATGCCAATGATTATTATGTATTCTAGTTTTTGATTCAGAGGATAAGACCTCTTCAGTATGATCCTTAGAATCACGAATAGTCAGATGACAACTTGAAATATTTAAAACAGTCCTCTCTCAGTGACCATTACTTGATGTGACCTAATGAAAGGAATGTAAGAAAAGGGGGGAAATGCATTGTGACCTCAAAGCTGAACGTGAACAGACTGGGGAGCTGTGGGGCAGGCAGTGATGGGGAAAGATGGGGAAATGAATAAATCAGGTAACAAAAACCAGATACATGGTTGCTTAAATAATCAGATTTTGTACTTTTTTTAACCTTACAAAAATCTAGGAAAGATGTCATCAAGAGGCCAGAACAGGAAGCCGCAGACCTGCCTGCCCCTCATGGACGCAGTAATTAAGCAGCAATACCCAGATGGATCCCCTTTGTAAGAAAGGCAGAAAGTAACTGAGAGGCGTCTGTCCCTGGCAGGTGGGAAGCCAGACACACTGACACTGATGGGAATTTGGACCCACTGTTTGAACCAACACACACAGTCCTCTGCAGGCTCAGCTGAAGGCCAGCAGTCAAAATCTTCCGCTACCCCTTTCTGGCTGCCATGGGAAAGAGTGAGATCATGCATCCAGTGCTCTGATTTCTCCAGGCTATTCAAGGAATTGGCTTCTGCCTCCTGACTGGAAGTGCTGACAGGTCCTGGCATACTCTAGGCTCTTGGGAGCCACTGAGAACAAAGATGGTGGTCTGGACTAGCATGAAAGTTTCAAAAACTCTAGAAGCTGCAGCCAGAATGATTAAGGTTTTCTCCTGAATGGGTGAAGCATGAAGAGGGGGATACGACTTTTTCCTTAGTATATAGATAGATACTCTAGGATCAAAGAAAATGAAGAGATGGGGAAACAATTTAAATGAAGGAACAAGAAAAAACTCTAAAATCGACCACAATGAAACAGAGATGTGAGTTACTGACAGCTAGCCATTGTAAAAGTGGAAATGACCCCAGGATAGTAATGTAACAAAGTGAGAATTCACCATCAGAAAATCTTAAAAATAGAAATCTTAGCATCAAAGAAATACAATCACTGAATTGCAAAATCAATAAAAGGGTTTGAAAGAGACTAGAGAAAACAGAATTAAGAATCAGTAAGCTGGAAGATAGGCCACTGGAAATTATTATAATCAGAGAAGCATAACAACAACCAAAAATTGCAAAGGAGTGAAGAAAATCTAGGGGGTCTAAAGTACACTACCAAGCACAGCAATCCACACATTGTGGGAGTCTGAGAGGGATGAGAGAGAGGACCCCAAAGGTTGTTCAAACCAGAGTGGCAGAAAGCTTCTTAGATCTTGGGGGGAAATGGGCAGCCAGATCCAGGAAGCCTAAAGGATCCTAAATCAGGTGCACTCAAAGAAATCCATCCCAAGGTACATCACAACCAAATTTTCAAAAGTCGATGACAGAAGCATGGTTGGCCAATACTTTGTCCCACTCTGCAGCTGTTATGGTCAATCTATTGTTGCTTTTACTGTGCAGAACGGTTTTGGTTTGATGCGATCCCATTTGTCAATTTTTGGTTTTGTTCCCCATGGTTTGGGGTCCTATCCAGAAAATCACTGCCTGCATCCATCTCTTGAAGGGTTCCCCCATGTTCTTTTCTACTTATTTCAGGATTTTGGGTCTTACAATGATTTTTTTTACACCTTTTGGATTTATTTTATTACAGGGTGAGAAATAGGAGTCAAGTTTCAATCACCCGATAGAGAATTAATATCCAGAATATATGAGAAACTCAAAAAACCTAACAACAACAACAACAACAAATGCAATCCAACTAAAACTGGGCAAATGACCTAAATAGATAATTCTCAAAATGAGAAATATAAATGACCAAGAAATATATGGAATATACCTGTCAGGGAAATGCAAATCAAAACTACACTAACATATTAACAAATGCTGGCCAGGATGTGGAGGTAAGGCAAGTCTCAGTCACTGTTGGTGGCAACATAAATTAGTGTAGTCATTACGGAGAACAGTTGAAGGTTCCAGTATATATCAAAACAAAATGAAATCAACGTACCAAATGCAAACCTGTGTACACATATTTATTGCAGCACAATTCACAATAGCCAAAATATGAATTCAGCCTAGATACACATCAACAGACAAATGGACCTAGGGCCACTCATTTTTGAATGTTTATTAGTGCAATATAATTATGCATAATAGCTGGGCTATTCTGAATTATTCATAAATGTAGTGTGTTCCATTTCAATCCTCAGTACTTCCTCTTTTCCTCCCCTCCTTCCTTCCCCGGGTTCCCTTCCTCTACTCTTCCTTCTGCTTATGTTTTGAATTGGTGCATATAGTTTTATATGAAGTTGGAATTATGTATAAAATAGGAATGCATTACGACAATCCATACATGCACAGAGTATATTTTGGTCAACTTAATTCCTTGGATCTACCCATTTCCCTTCTCTCCTCGTGCATTTCGTCCCCCACTTCTGCACTACTGATTTCCCTTCTATTTTCACAAGATCCCATTTTTTAAATTACTTTTCCATCTCTAACTTCTTCATTAGAAAGAGCAGTCAACTCTCGATTTTCTGAGTCTGTCTTATTTCACTTACCATGATATTCTCTGATCACATCCACTTAACAGCAAAGGATATGGTTTCTTTCTTTTTTATTATTGAGTAGAACTCTGTTGGGTAAATGTCCCACATTTCCTTTATCCATTTATCTGTTCAGTGGGCACCTAGGCTGGTTCCCACAACTTGGCTATTGTGAATTATGCTGCTATAAACATTGATATGCATGTATCACGATACATGTATTTGGATAAATACAATGAATGAGATAATTGGGTCATATGGGGTTCCATTCCTAGTTTTTTGAGGAATCTCCATACTTATTTCCAAAATGATTGTACTAATTTTCAGTCCCACCCACAAAATATGTGTGTACGGTTTTCTCTCCTCATCCTTGCCAGCAATTATTGTTTCTTGTATTCTTGATGATTTGTCATCCTATGGGATGAGATGAACTCTCAGTGTAATTTTGATTAGCATCTTTCTAATTGCTAAAAATGTTGAACATTCTTCATATATTTGTTAGAATTTTGTATTCCTTCTTTTCAGAAATATCTTTTTAGGTTTTTTGCCTGTAGTGAGTGGGTTGATAATTTTTTGGTGTTATACTTTTGAGTTCTTTATGTAATCTGGTTTTTAATCCCCTGTTGGAAGAGTAGCAGGCAAACATTTTCTTTAATTCTATAGGCTTTCTCATCTTGCACTTAATTGTTTCCCTTTCTGTGTAGAAGCCTTTTAATTTAATGCCATCCCACTTATTGATTCTTGGCTTTATTTTTTAAACTTTTGGAGTCTTGTTAAGGAATATGGGGTCTACACCAAAGCATTTTCAGTGTTTCTGGTATAATTCCTAGATCTTTGATCCACTTTGAGTTGATTTTTGTGCAGAGTGAAAGACAGGGATCTAGTTCCAGTTTTCTATATATGCAAATCAAGTTTCCCAGACATCATTTGTCTAAAAGGCTACCTTTTCTCCATTGTGTGCTCTTGGAAACTTTGTGAAGAATCATGTGACTGTATTTATGTGAATTTGTCTCTGTGTCTTCTTGTCTATTCTGTTGGTCTTCATATCTATTTTGATGCCAATAACATGCTGCTTTTATTACTATAGCTCTGCAGTTAACTTGAAATCAGATAGTGTGATGTCTCCAGTCACACTCTTGCTGATCAGGATTGCTTTGGCTATTCTGGGTCTTTTATTCTTCCACATAAATTTCATAACTTTTTTTCTAGTTATGTGTAAAATGTCTGTGGTATTTTGATGGGGTTTGCATTGAAACTGTAGATCACTTGGGTATTATGGCCATTTTGACAATATTTATTCTAACTATCCATGAACATGATACATCTTTTTATCTTCAAAGTTATTCTTCAATTTCTTTCTTCAGTGTTTTATAATTTTCATTTTAGAGGTCTTTCACCTTTCTAATTAAATCTATTCAGACCTTATTTGAAGCTATCATGAATGGAGTAGTTTTCTTGATTTCTTTCTCAGCAGATTTGTTACCAGAGTATAAGAAAGCTATTGATTTTTATATGTTTATCCTGTATCCTGTTACTTTGCTTGGGATTTGTTTATCAGTTTTCAAAGTCTTCTGGTGGAGTACTTGGGTCCTCTAGTATAGAATAATATCTTCATCAAACAGAGGTAGTTGGACTTCTTCTTTTCCTGCATGGATCCCTTTAATTTTATTCTCTTGCTTGATTGCTTTGGTTGAAGTTTCAAGAACTACATTGAATAGAGCAGTGAGAATGGACATACTTGTCTTTTTCCTGATTTTAGGGGGAATGTTTTTTTGTTTATTTTTTCCCAATTCAGTATGATGCTGGTTTGGCTTTGTCACAGGTAGCCTTTCTGATGTTAATTTCCTCAATTCATAGTTCCTTCAGTGTTTTTAACATAAATGGGTGATAAATTTTGTCAAAGACTTTTTCCACATCAATTGAGATGATCATGTGATTTTTGTCCTTGATTCGATTTTGTGATGATTTACATTCATTGCTTTATGTATATCGAACCAATCTCACATCCTGAGTGTGAATCCAACTCGATTATGGTGTACAATCTTCTTAAAGTGCTCTAAAATATGGTTTGATAATATTTTATAAGTTTTTTCACATCTATGTTCATCAGAGATATCTGTCTGTAGTGTTCATTCCTTGGTGTGTCTTTATATGGTTTTGTATTGAGGTGATAGAGATTCATATTATGAGTTTGTGAGTGTTCCCTCCCTTTCTAGTTCATGAAATAATTTGGGGAGGATTGGCATTAGGTCTTATTTAAAGGTCTGTTACAACTCTGCTGAGAATCCATCTGGTCCTGGGCTTTTCTTTGTTGGAAGCCTTTTTATTACTGCTTCAGTCTCATTGTTTGATATTTGTCTGTTTAGATTTTCTATATCTGTTTGGTTCAAATTTAGAATCATATGTGTCTAGCAATTTGTCAATATCATGTAGACTTTCAATTTATTGCAATGTAAATTTTTGAAATAGTCCCTAATGATCCTCTGGATTTCAGAAATGTCTTGGATAATAACAATAAAATGTTCCAATTATTGAGGTTCTATTAAACAAACATTGCTATACTGGTTGCTGTAAATCTTGTTTTATTAGTTACTACAATGATTCAAATTCTAGGCAGAAGTCATTATCACTTCCACATTCTGCAACAGCCACCAAAACATTAACTAGATTACCAAGGTCAAGGAACAGGTTAGTGGCAGAACTGATTGGTGAGCAGTTGGGTCTGTCTCACACTTGCACACTCTATGAAATATTGAGCATGACACCTACATGGAGCGGTAGAAGTAAAAATGAATGAAGACAAGCTGCAGCTCTCCCGGTTTCCACGTGCCAGCTTCCCCATGCTATCAACAACCTGCGGCTGACAGGTTTTGATTTGGCATTTGCTCAGTGGTTGAGGAGGAGCAAGTATATTCCCTGAGAGATAGAGCAAGAGATTTCCAGGTGCAGCCCTGGGTCCCTTGAAGGCCAGATGGTCCTTGCTGTGTGCTTTCTGCTTGTACAACTCAGCAAATAAATTTTCTCTGACTTTAATTGCACTTGACACACAAGGACAAACACATTTGCTTTTGCTTGTAGCAATCCTTCAGTGGTATCTGGAACATACACAAGCATGGCATTTACATGATCTCCTGGCTGCTGCTCTGAAAGTGGCCCCCAGCTTGACTGCTTTGGCATCTCTTCTCCTCCTCTTTCTCTCTTTGCTGTTACTTCTATTGTTTTATAGATTTAGGTTTTATTCAGGAACATGACACTCTTTGAATTACTGTTATATATGATGTGAAGCACGCAATTCGATTTTTGCATTTGTTTATCCACTTGTTTTAGGCTGATTGTTGAGAATACAATATATGTAAAAATTTCTTTTCACCTTTGTCAAAAATCAATTCTTCATATATGAGTGGCTCTATTTTTAACTCATTTTTTGTGATTTTTTTCTATTTCTCTGTCTTTAAAATAATTCTAGAGTACAATAGCTTTATAATAAATCTAAAAATAAGGTAGTCTTGGTCTTACAACTGTTCTATTTTGAAGATATGTTAAATATTCTTGGTCATTTGAATTCCCATATGAATTTGAAAACAGCTTGCCAATTTCTGCAGGACTTCTGCTGGAATATCAATTGAGTTTGCAATGGATCCATAGAACAGTTTGAGAAGAATTGTCATCTAAGCCATTGAGTTTTACAAACCACAAACATGGCATAACTCAGTCTATTTAAGTCTCTACTTCCTATCAGTGAGGTTTATGGTTGTCAATGCAGTGTTCTCAGAGAGCCTGAACATCGTTTGGGAGATGTGAGTACCTGCGTGCCTACGTAGTTCATGCTTTTCTGGCATTGTAGGCAGTATTTTTAATATGAGCTTTTTATTTTAGAACAACTTTAGATTTGCAAAAAGACTGAACAGGTAGCATTGGGGGTTCTAATACACTCCTCAGCAGGTACCTATCGGTATCTCACATTGGTAAGGAACCCCCACTAGAACTGGGGTTCTGCTTAAGTTCACACTTTATTTAGATTTCCTTAGATGCCCCCAGTCTTTTTTCTGTTCTAAACTCCCATCCAGGATGACACATGCCATTTAGTGGTCATATCTCCTGGGAGTCCTCTTGTCTGTGACAGCTTCTCACACTTTCCTTGATTGTTGATGCCCTTGGGAGTGTTGAGGTATACTGATTATGTATTTTGTAGAATGTCCCTCTCTTGGGATTTGTCTGACATTTTCCTCATGATTTGACCAAAGCAATGTGTTTGGAGGAGGCACAGAGGTAAAGTGCCCTTCTCTTACTGTCACACCAAGGGTGCTTCTATCATCAGGTCACCATGGATGATGCTGACCTTGGCCACCTGACTTGAGATAGTGCCTATCCATTTTCTCCACTGTAAAGTTACTGGTTTTCCCCCTTT
The DNA here is from genome assembly GCF_001458135.2 of Marmota marmota marmota. NCBI lineage: Eukaryota > Metazoa > Chordata > Mammalia > Rodentia > Sciuridae > Marmota > Marmota marmota. The sequence goes on along the minus strand of NW_026000164.1, from coordinate 912,811 downwards.
TTCATATTTACACTCTTCAGAAGGAAGTCGGTATGAGCTGTTGGCACCTGAGGTGTGGGAATTCCACCCCTTTTCCTTGAGGGTGAAGTGTCCGTGGGAATCATTTAGAATTCTTCTGCAAGGTAGATTTGTTTCTTTTTCCGTACTTATTTATTTGTGTATTTATTTAAGCATGGGCTCATGCATACTTATTTTAAATTTTGAGTTGTAATCACATATTACTTTATGCATTGCTTGTTCACAATTGGCCATCTGTTGAGATGTCTTTCAGTTGATTGGTTCCTGTGTTCCTGTGACCTACCCCCAAGCCTTGTGGAATTATTGCTACTGTTTTGTGTTTTTTTTTTTTTTTTTGGTCCATTTCCTTACTTTCTGGAACTGCAAGATGATTCAGTATCCTCTTGGATACTTTCTGCCCCGACCTAAACTCAGCATTTCTCCCAGGATCCTGGTTTCTGTTATTGCAGAGGTGTTGGACCTTGAGAGCCAGGCATCAGGGGTACTTACTGCTGCTGGGTGGGGAGACAGTGGTTCTTAGGCTCTTTGGTTTACAGAGCAAGGAGATACTTGTGCATTTTCATACATATGCAGATAAATGTTTCTACATGTAACAGTCATTCTACAGTAAGCTAAGCAGGAGTTTGTACTGATGTCTCCAATTCTAATACATTTCCACATGGATCACTCTAGCCTGAGGAGGGGGCTTTTCAAATGGGAAATTATTTTCTCTTGATTACTGTCATGATTAGTCTGTGACACAAATCTCTCAACATCTGGCATAATATGCTTTTCTCAACATCATAATGGCTTCACTTGGTCAGGGCAGGCTAGGCCTATTGTGAAAGGCTAACCTACAAATCTCTGTAGCTTGACAGATTGAGCGTTGCTTTATTACTCCTGCTACGTGTCCAGTGAGGGCCATGCTCACAGAAGGCTGCATTTCCACCTGTGTCACACAATCAAACAGAGGAACATGGAAATTTAATCACTGACACCTAGAGTTTGCACTGGGAGTGAGTGACACGTCACTTCCACTCGGTGTTACTGGCCAAAAGAACCAACATCGGATGCATCACTTGTCCTTAAAATCCTAACTTTAAAATGCCTAACTCATCATCCAACTACTGGATGAACGAATAAATATATGAATAGATTCATCAACTGAGTAATTAAAAAAAAATAAAGAATCAACGTTGGCTTGACTGATTGGAAGCAGAGCTGGGAAACTCAATTCTATTGTAATGCCCAGAAAAATCAAAGCCAGAATTTTTATGGACACCTGTAATATTTACCAATAAAAGTCAGGGCTGTGTTTGGCTTTCTGTTCCACATCTGCTCATTCAAGTGTGTTAGTTTTCTTTTTTCTTTTGTTAGTTGAGGTTGACATACAAAAAGTCATACATAATTGAAAATATACAGCTCCATGAATTTGGAGATGAATACACATCCATAAACCCCAAAACAACAATCCATGCATATACGTCACCTCCAAAAGTCTCTTCCCCTCCCTCTCTCCATTCATTATTATTATTGGGATGAGAAAGGTCAACATAAAGTCTACTCTTACCACTTTTAAAATCAGGGTCTTGAAGAGTTTCCTGCCTGCCCATGTTCATTGCCACACCATTCACAGCAGCCAAGACAAGAACAGAGCAAGTGCCACCAGCCGATGAGGGTCAAGTAGAACGGGGTGCCTGCATGTGGTGGAGTGCGATTCAGCCTTTAAAAGAAAAGAGAAAGAAAGTGTTCCCATTTACACCCACACGGTGAACCTGGAGAAGGTTATGCTGTCAACGGAGCCAGACGCAGAAGGACCAACCTTACATGATCCACTCATGGGATGAATCTAACAGGAAACTCAGAGGGGGTGTGGTTTCCAGGGGCTGGGGAAGCAGAGATGGGAGGGAGCTGACTTTGACACTTTGAGAGACCACCAGCCCTGTCATGACACTGAACATGGCCCCAGCAAGACGTGGGCAGAGAGAGGTTCACCTCACTGACTTGAGTGAGTAAAAAACAAATAAAACAAACGTCCCTTCTTGCTCTCTTGCTGCTTCCTGGACAACATTAAAAATGCAAAGTGAGGACAGAAAAGGCCCAGTGGCCCGCGGAGGGGCAGAGCTTCCAATCACTCCTGCAAGGTAGGCGGGCCTGCGACCCACCGGCAGAAGAGGAGCAGCGGCCTGCTGAGAGGCAGAGCCGCCCCCTCCCCCTGCGCCGGCAAGGTAGACAGAACTGTGACCAACCACAGAACAGGCCCAGCGGCCTGCTGAGGGGCAGAGCCGCCCCCCACCCCCCACGCCTGCCAGGTAGGCGGAACTGTGACCACCGACAGAAAAGGCCCAGTGGCCCGCGGAGGGGCAGAGCTGCCAACCACGCCTGCAAGGTAGGCGGGCCTGCGACCCACCGGCAGAACAGGTGCA